>NC_086447.1:582196739-582496739 GCF_028390025.1 Pseudophryne corroboree | reverse complement strand
AGGTTGGTTCAAGTGAAAAGCTGATACAACCTTAGGGAGAAACTGGGGACGAGTCCTCAATTCTGCCCTATCCATATGGAAAATCAGATAAGGGCTTTTACATGACAAAGCCGCCAATTCTGACACACGCCTGGCCGAAGCCAAGGCCAATAACATGACCACTTTCCACGTGAGATATTTCAAATCCACAGTTTTAAGTGGCTCAAACCAATGTGATTTTAAGAAACTCAACACCACGTTGAGATCCCAAGGTGCCACAGAAGGCACAAAAAAGGGGCTGAATATGTAGCACTCCCTTTACAAATGTCTGAACTCCAGGCAGTGAAGCCAGTTCTTTCTGGAAGAAAATCGACAGAGCCGAAATCTGGACCTTAATGGAATCCAAATTTAGGCCCATAGTCACTCCTGACTGTAGGAAGTGCAGAAAACGACCCAGCTGAAATTCCTCTGTTGGGGCCTTCCTGGCCTCACACCACGCAACATATTTTCGCCAAATACGGTGATAATGGTTTGCGGTTACTTCTTTCCTGGCTTTTATCAGCGTAGGAATGACTTCCTCCGGAATGCCCTTTTGCTTTAGGATCCGGAATTCAACCGCCATGCCGTCCAACGCAACCGCGGTAAGTCTTGGAACAGACAGAGCCCCTGCTGTAGCAGATCCTGTCTGAGCGGTAGAGGCCATGGGTCCTCTGATATTATTTCTTGAAGTTCTGGGTTCCAAGCTCTTCTTGGCCCATCCGGAACCACGAGTATCGTTCTTACTCCTCGTTTTCTTATTATTCTCAGTACCTTTGGTATGAGATGCAGAGGAGGGAATACATAAACCGACTGGTACACCCACGGTGTCACTAGAGCGTCCACAGCTATTGCCTGAGGGTCCCTTGACCTGGCGCAATATCTAGTTTTTTGTTTAGGCGGGACGCCATCATGTCCACCTGTGGCCTTTCCCAACGGTTTACCAACAGTTGGAAGTCTTCTGGATGAAGTCCCCACTCTCCCGGGTGTCGGTCGTGTCTGCTGAGGAAGTCTGCTTCCCAGTTGTCCACTCCCGGAATGAACACTGCTGACAGTGCTAGTACGTGATTTTCCGCCCATCGGAGAATCCTTGTGGCTTCTGCCATCGCCATCCTGCTTCTTGTGCCGCCCTGTCGGTTTACATGGGCGACTGCCATGATGATGTCTGATTGGATCAGTACCGGCTGGTTTTGAAGCAGAGGCCTTGCCAGGCTTAGGTCATTGTAAATGGCCCTCAGTTCCAGAATATTTATGTGTAGGGACGACTCCTGACTTGACCAAAGTCCTTGGAAATTTCTTCCCTGTGTGACTGCCCCCCAGCCTCGAAGGCTGGCATCCGTGGTTACCAGGACCCAGTCCTGTATGCCGAATCTGCGGCCCTCTTGAAGATGAGCACTCTGCAGCCACCACAGTAGAGATACCCTGGTCCTTGGAGACAGGGTTATCAGCCGATGCATCTGAAGATGCGATTCCGACCACTTGTCCAAGAGGTCCCACTGAAAAGGTTCTTGCATGGAACCTGCCGAATGGAATTTTGCTTCGTAAGAAGCTACCATTTTTCCCAGGACTCGTGTGCAGTGATGCACCGATACCTGTTTTGGTTTCAGGAGGTCTCTGACTAGAGATGACAGCTCCTTGGCTTTCTCCTGCGGGAGAAACACTTTTTTCTGTTCTGTGTCCAGAACCATCCCCAGGAACAGCAGGCGTGTGGTAGGAACCAGCTGTGACTTTGGAATGTATAGAATCCATCCGTGCTGTTGTAGCACTTCCCGAGATAGTGCTACTCCGACCAACAACTGCTCCATGGACCTCGCCTTTATAAGGAGATCGTCCAAGTACGGGATAATTAAAAACTCCCTTTTTTCGAAGGAGTATCATCATTTCTGCCATTACCTTGGTAAAGACCCTCGGTGCCGTGGACAGTCCAAACGGCAGTGTTTGGAATTGGTAATGGCAATCCTGTACCACAAATCTGAGGTACTCCTGGTGAGGATGGTAAATGGGGACATGTAGGTAAGTATCCTTGATGTCAAGGGATACCATGTAATCCCCCTCCTCCAGGCTTGCAATAACCGCCCTGAGCGATTCCATGTTGAACTTGAATTTTTTTATGTATGTGTTCAAGGACTTCAAATTTAAAATGGGTCTCACCGAACCGTCCGGTTTCGGTACCACAAACAGTGTGGAATAGTAACCCCGTCCTTGTTGAAGTAGGGGTACCTTGACTATCACCTGCTGGGAATACAGCTTGTGAATTGCCTCTAGCACAGCCTCCCTGCCTGAGGGAGTTGTCGGCAAGGCAGATTTGAGGAAACGGCGGGGGGGAGACGCCTCGAATTCCAGCCTGTACCCCTGAGATACTACTTGAAGGATCCAGGGATCCACCTGTGAGCGAGCCCACTGATCGCTGAAATTTTTGAGGCGGCCCCCCACCGTACCTGGCTACGCCTGTGGAGCCCCCGCGTCATGCGGTGGACTCAGAGGAAGCGGGGGAAGAATTTTGATTCTGGGAACTGGCTGACTGGTGCAGCTTTTTCCCTCTTCCCTCGTCTCTGTGCAGAAAGGAAGCGCCTTTGACCCGCTTGCTTTTCTGAAGCCGAAAGGACTGTACCTGATAATACAGTGCTTTCTTAGGCTGTGAGGAAACCTGAGGTAAAATTTTTTCTTTCCAGCTGTTGCTGTGGATACGAGGTCCCAGAGACCACCCCCAAACAATTCCTCACCCTTATAAGGCTCTATGTGCCTTTTAAAGTCAGCATCACCTGTCCAGTGTCGGGTCTCTAATACCCTCCTGACAGAATGGACATTGCATTAATTCTGGATGCCAGCCGGCAAAATATCCCTCTGTGCATCCCTCATATATAAGACGACGACTTATGTTCGCAAAATAGTATCCCTGTTTGACAGGGTTACAGACCACGCTGCAGCAGCACTATCTGCAGGTCTCAGTCTAGTACCTGAGTGTGTAAATACAGACTTCAGGGAAGCCTCCTGCTTTTTATCAGCAGGTACTTTCAAAGTGGCCGTATCCTAAGACGGCAGTGCCACCTTTTTTGACAAACGTGTGAGCGCCTTATCCACCCTAGGGGATATCTCCCAGCGTAACTTATCCTCTGGCGGGAAAAGGTACGCCATCAGTAACTTTTTAGAAATTACCAGTTTCTTATCGGAGGAACCCACGCTTTTTCACACTTCATTCACTCATTTGATGGGGGAACAAAACACTGCCTGCTTTTTCTCCCCAAACATAAAACCCTTTTTTAGTGGTACAGGTTGAGTATCCCATATCCAAATATTCCGAAATACGGAATATTCCGAAATACGGACTTTTTTGAGTGAGAGTGAGATAGTGAAACCTTTGTTTTATGATGGCTCAATGTACACAAACTTTGTTTAATACACAAAGTTATTAAAAATATTGTATTGAATGACCCTCAGGCTGTGTGTATAAGGTGTATATGAAACATAAATGAATTGTGTGAATATAGACACACTTTGTTTAATGCACAAAGTTATAAAAAAATATTGGCTAAAATTACATTCAGGCTGTGTGTATAAAGTGTATATGTAACATAAATGTATTCTGTGCTTAGATTTAGGTCCCATCACCATGATATCTCATTATGTTAGGCAATTATTCCAAAATACGGAAAAATCCCATATCCAAAATACCTCTGGTCCCAAGCATTTTGGATAAGGGAGACTCAACCTGTACTTGGGTTAATGTCAGAAATGTGTAACACATTTTTTATTGCCGGGATCATGTAACGGATGTTCCTAGTGGATTGTGCATATGTCTCAACCTCGTCGACACTGGAGTCAGACTCCGTGTCAACATCTGTGTCTGCCATCTGAGGGAGTGGGCGTTTTTGAGCCCCTGATGGCCTTTGAGACGCCTGGGCAGGCGGGGGCTGAGAAGCCGGCTGTCCCATAGCTGTTACGTCATCCAGCCTTTTATGTAAGGAGTTGACACTGTCGGTTGATACCTTCCACCTATCCATCCACTCTGGTGTCGGCCCACAGGGGGCGACATCCCATTTATCGGCATCTGCTCCGCCTCCACATAAGCCTCCTCATCAAACATGTCGACACAGCCGTACCGACACACCGCACACACACAGGGAATGCTCTGACTGAGGACAGGACCCCACACAGCCCTTTGAGGAGACAGAGAGAGAGTATGCCAGCACACACCAGAGCGCTATATAATGTAGGGATAAACACTATCACTGAGTGAATTTTCCCCAATAGCTGCTTGTATAAACAATATTGCGCCTAAATTTAGTGCCCCCCCTCTCTTTTTAACCCTTTGAGCCTGAAAACTACAGGGGAGAGCCTGGGGAGCTGTCTTCCAGCTACACTGTGAAGAGAAAATGGCGCCAGTGTGCCGAGGGAGATAGCTCCGCCCCTTTTTCGCTGACTTTTCTCCCGCTTTTTTATGGATTCTGGCAGGGGTAATTATCACATATATAGCCTCTGGGGCTATATATTGTGATATATTTGCCAGCCAAGGTGTTTTTATTGCTGCTCAGGGCGCCCCCCCCCAGCGCCCTGCACCCTCAGTGACCGGAGTGTGAAGTGTTTATGAGGAGCAATGGCGCACAGCTGCAGTGCTGTGCGCTACCTTGGTGAAGACTGAAGTCTTCTGCCGCCGATTTTCCGGACCATCTTCATGCTTCTGGCTCTGTAAGGGGGACGGCGGCGCGGCTCCGGGAACGAACACCAAGGACGGGTCCTGCGGTCGATCCCTCTGGAGCTAATGGTGTCCAGTAGCCTAAGAAGCCCAAGCTAGCTGCAAGCAGGTAGGTTCGCTTCTTCTCCCCTTAGTCCCTCGTTGCAGTGAGCCTGTTGCCAGCAGGTCTCACTGTAAAATAAAAAACCTAACATATACTTTCTTTCTAGGAGCTCAGGAGAGCCCCTAGTGTGCATCCAGCTCGGCCGGGCACAGAAATCTAACTGAGGTCTGGAGGAGGGGCATAGAAGGAGGAGCCAGTGCACACCAGATAGTACCTAATCTTTCTTTTAGAGTGCCCAGTCTCCTGCGGAGCCAGTCTATTCCCCATGGTCCTTACGGAGTTCCCAGCATCCACTAGGACGTCAGAGAAATAGATTTACCGGTGAGTAAAATCTTATTTTCTCTGACGTCCTAGTGGATGCTGGGTACTCCGTAAGGACCATGGGGATTATACCAAAGCTCCCAAACGGGCGGGAGAGTGCGGATGACTCTGCAGCACCGAATGAGCAAACTCAAGGTCCTCCTCAGCCAGGGTATCAAACTTGTAGAATTTTGCAAACGTGTTTGATCCCGACCAGGTAGCAGCTCGGCAAAGTTGTAAAGCCGAGACCCCTCGGGCAGCCGCCCAAGAAGAGCCCACCTTCCTCGTGGAATGGACTTTGACTGATTTAGGATGCGGCAGTCCAGCCGCAGAATGTGCAAGCTGAATCGTGCTACAGATCCAGCGAGCAATAGTCTGCTTAGAAGCAGGAGCACCCAGCTTGTTGGGTGCATGCAGGATAAACAGCGAGTCAGTTTTTCTCACTCTAGCCGTCCTGGAAACATAGATTTTCAGGGCCCGGACTACATCCAGCAACTTGGAAGCCTCCAAGTCCCGAGTAGCCGCAGGCACCACAATAGGTTGGTTCAAATGAAACGCTGATACCACCTTAGGGAGAAATTGGGGACGAGTCCTCAATTCTGCCCTGTCCATATGGAAGATCAGATAGGGGCTTTTACAGGACAAAGCCGCCAATTCTGAAACACGCCTGGCCGAAGCCAAGGCCAAAAGCATGACCACTTTCCACGTGAGATATTTCAACTCCACGGTCTGAAGTGGCTCAAACCAATGTGATTTTAGGAAATCCAACACAACGTTGAGATCCCAAGGTGCCACTGGAGGCACAAAAGGGGGCTGAATATGCAGCACTCCCTTAACAAACGTCTGAACTTCAGGCAGTGAAGCCAATTCTTTTTGAAAGAAAATAGACAGGGCCGAAATCTGGACTTTAATGGATCCCAATTTTAGGCCCATAGTCACTCCTGACTGTAGGAAGTGCAGAAATCGACCCAGCTGAAATTCTTCTGTTGGGGCCTTCATAGCCTCACACCAAGCAACATATTTTCGCCATATGCGGTGATAATGTTTTGCCGTCACATCCTTCCTAGCTTTTATCAGCGTAGGAATGACTTCAACAGGAATGCCCTTTTCCATCAGGATCCGGCGTTCAACCGCCATGCCGTCAAATGCAGCCGCGGTAAGTCTTGGAACAGACAGGGCCCCTGCTGTAGCAGGTCCTGTCTGAGAGGCAGAGGCCAAGGGTCCTCTGAGATCATTTCTTGTAGTTCCGGGTACCAAGTCCTTCTTGGCCAATCCGGAACGATGAGTATAGTTCTTACTCCTCTCTTTCTTATTATCCTCAGTACCTTTGGTATGAGAGGAAGAGGAGGGAACACATAAACCGACTGGTACACCCACGGTGTCACTAGAGCGTCCACAGCTATCGCCTGAGGGTCCCTTGACCTGGCGCAATATCTTTTTAGCTTTTTGGTGAGGCGGGACGCCATCATGTCCACCTGTGGCCTTTCCCAACGGTTTACAATCAGTTGGAAGACTTCTGGATGAAGTCCCCACTCTCCCGGGTGGAGGTCGTGCCTGCTGAGGAAGTCTGCTTCCCAGTTGTCCACTCCCGGAATGAACACTGCTGACAGTGCTAACACGTGATTTTCCGCCCATCGGAGAATCCTTGTGGCTTCTGCCATCGCCGTCCTGCTTCTCGTGCCGCCCTGTCGGTTTACATGGGCGACCGCCGTGATGTTGTCTGACTGGATCAGTACCGGCTGGTTTTGAAGCAGGGGTTTTGCCTGACTTAGGGCATTGTAAATGGCCCTCAGCTCCAGAATATTTATGTGCAGGGAAGTCTCCTGACTTGACCATAGTCCTTGGTAGTTTCTTCCCTGTGTGACTGCCCCCCAGCCTCGAAGGCTGGCATCCGTGGTCACCAGGACCCAGTCCTGTATGCCGAATCTGCGGCCCTCTTGAAGATGAGCACTCTGCAGCCACCACAGCAGAGACACCCTGGTCCTTGGAGACAGGGTTATCAGCCGATGCATCTGAAGATGCGATCCGAACCACTTGTCCAACAGGTCCCACTAAAAGGTTCTTGCATGGAACCTGCCGAATGGAATTGCTTCGTAGGAAGCTACCATCTTTCCCAGGATCCGCGTGCAGTGATGCACCGACACCTGTTTTGGTTTTAGGAGGCCTCTGACTAGAGATGACAGCTCCTTGGCCTTCTCCTCCGGGAGAAACACTTTTTTTCTGTTCTGTGTCCAGAACCATCCCCAGGAACAGTAGACGTGTCGTAGGGACCAGCTGTGACTTTGGAATATTTAGAATCCAGCCGTGCTGTTGTGGCACCTCCCGAGATAGTGCTACCCCGACCAACAACTGCTCCCTGGACCTCGCCTTTATCAGGAGATCGTCCAAGTACGGGATAATTAAAACTCCCTTCTTTCGAAGGAGTATCATCATTTCGGCCATTACCTTGGTAAAGACCCGCGGAGCCGTGGATAGACCGAACGGCAACGTCTGGAATTGGTAATGACAATCCTGTACCACAAATCTGAGGTACTCCTGGTGAGGATGGTAAATGGGGACATGCAGGTAAGCATCCTTGATGTCCAGTGATACCATGTAATCCCCCTCGTCCAGGCTTGCAATAACCGCCCTGAGCGATTCCATCTTGAACTTGAATTTTTATATACGTGTTCAAGGATTTCAAATTTAAAATGGGTCTCACCGAACCGTCCGGTTTCGGTACCACAAACATTGTGGAATAGTAACCCCGTCCTTGTTGAAGTAGGGGCACCTTTACTATCACCTGCTGGGAATACAGCTTGTGAATTGCCTCTAACACTGCCTCCCTGCCTGAGGGAGTTGTTGGCAAGGCAGATTTGAGGAAACGGCGGGGGGGGGGGGGGGGGGGGGACGTCTCGAATTCCAGCTTGTACCCCTGAGATACTACTTGAAAGATCCAGGGATCCACCAGTGAGCGAGCCCACTGATCGCTGAAATTTTTGAGACGGGCCCCCACCGTACCTGGCTCCGCCTGTGGAGCCCCAGCGTCATGCTGTGGACTTAGAGGAAGCGGGGGAGGCTGTATGCTGCAGCTTTTTCCCTCTACCTCTGCCTCTGGGCAGAAAGGACGCGCCTTTAACCCGCTTGCCCTTATTGGGCCGAAAGGACTGTACCTGATAATACGGTGCTTTCTTTGGCTGTGAGGGAACATGGGGTAAAAATGTAGGCTTCCCAGCTGTTGCTGTGGAAACGAGGTCCGAGAGACCATCCCCGAACAACTCCTCACCCTTATAAGGCAAAACTTCCATGTGCCTTTTAGAATCTGCATCTCCTGTCCACTGCCGAGTCCATAACCCTCTCCTGGCAGAAATGGACATTGCACTTATTTTAGATGCCAGCCGGCAAATATCCCTCTGTGCATCCCTCATGTAGAAGAGTGCGTCTTTAATATGCTCTACGGTTAGCAATATGGTGTCCCTGTCTAGGGTATCAATATTTTCCGACAGGGAATCTGACCACGCAGCTGCAGCACTGCACATCCATGCTGAAGCAATAGCTGGTCTCAATATAACACCTGTGTGTGTATATATAGACTTCAGGATAGCCTCCTGCTTTCTATCAGCAGATTCCTTCAGGGCGGCCGTATCCGGAGACGGTAGTGCCACCTTCTTTGACAAGCGTGTGAGCGCTTTATCCACCCTAGGGGATGTTTCCCAACGTGACCTATCCTCTGGCAGGAAAGGGTACGCCATTAGTAACCTCTTAGAAATTACCAGTTTCTTATCGGGGGAAGCCCACGCTTCTTCACACACTTCATTTAATTCCTCAGATGGAGGAAAAACAACTGGTAGTTTTTTCTCTCCAAACATAATACCCTTTTTTGTGGTACCCGGGGTAACATCAGAAATATGCAACACATTTTTCATTGCCTCAATCATATAACGTGTGGCCCTATTGGAAGATACATTAGTCTCATCGTCGTCGACACTGGATTCAGTATCCGTGTCGACATCTGTGTCTGCCATCTGAGGTAGCGGGCCTTTTAGAGCCCCTGATGGCTTTTGAGACGCCTGGGCAGGCACAGGCTGAGAAGCCGGCTGTCCCATATTTGGTATGTCGTCAAACCTTTTATGCAAGGAGTCGACGCTGTCGCGTAATTCCTTCCAGAGAACCATCCACTCAGGTGTCGACCCCGCAGGGGGTGACATCACATTTATCGGCATCTGCTCCGCCTGCACATAAGCCTCCTCATCAAACATGTCGACACAGCCGTACCGACACACCGCATACACACAGAGAATGCTCTGACAGAGGACAGGACCCCACAAAGCCCTTTGGGGAGACAGAGAGAGAGTATGCCAGCACACACCAGAGCGCTATATAACACAGGGATCCCACTATAAATGAGTGTTTTTTTTTTCCCTTATAGCTGCTTATATTATATATATATACTGCGCCTAAATTTAGTGCCCCCCCCTCTCTTTTTTACCCTTATGTAGCTTGACACTGCAGGGGAGAGCCAGGGAGCGTCCTCCAGCGGAGCTGTGAGGGAAAAATGGCGCCAGTGTGCTGAGGGAGATGGCCCCGCCCCTTTTCCGGCGGACTTCTCCCGCTTTTTCTGGAATTCTGGCAGGGGTATTTTTACACCTATATAGCCTTCCTGACTATATATGGTGTAGATTTGCCAGCCAAGGTGTCTTATATTGCCCTCATGGCGCCCCCCCCCAGCACCCTGCACCCATCAGTGACCGGAGTGTGAGGTGTGCATGAGGAGCAATGGCGCACAGCTGCAGTGCTGTGCGCTACCTTGTTGAAGACAGAAGTCTTCTGCCGCCGATTTTCCGGAACACTTCTTGCTTCTGGCTCTGTAAGGGGGCCGGCGGCGTGGCTCCGGGACCGAACGATCGAGGTCGGGTCCTGTGTTCGATCCCTCTGGAGCTAATGGTGTCCAGTAGCCTAAGAAGCCCAAGCTACCACCAGTTAGGTAGGTTCGCTTCTTCTCCCCTTAGTCCCTCGCTGCAGTGAGTCTGTTGGCAGCAGATCTCACTGTAAAATAAAAAACCTAAAATATACTTTCTTTCTAGGAGCTCAGGAGAGCCCCTAGTGTGCATCCAGCTCAGCCGGGCACAAGATTCTAACTGAAGTCTGGAGGAGGGTCATAGTGGGAGGAGCCAGTGCACACCAGTTAGACCTAAAGCTTTCTTTATAGTTGTGCCCAGTCTCCTGCGGAGCCGCTATTCCCCATGGTCCTTACGGAGTCCCAGCATCCACTTAGGACGTCAGAGAAATCGGCATGGGGGAACGTCTTGAAACTCCAGTTTGTATCCCTGGGACACTATTTGCAACACCCAGGGATCCAGGCCAGTCAGAATCCAATCCTGGCTGAAGAGTTTGAGACGTGCCCCCACCCGAGCGGCCTCCCGCAAGGGAGCTCCAGCTTCATGCTGGGGATTTGGCAGAATTAGGGGTAGACTTCTGCTCTTGGGAACCTGGAGCCGGTGTGGGCTTCTTTCCCCTTCCTGCAAAGGGGGAAACTCTCGTCTTTTTGTATTTATTGGGCCGAAAGGACTGCATTTGCGGGTGATAGGTCTTTTTTGCCAGTGCAGGCGCAGAGGGCAATAATGTCGACTTACCTGCGATAGCCGCCGAGACTAACGCATCCAGGCCATCGCCAAATAAGGCCTCACCTTTATATGGGAGAGACTCCATGTTTCTTTTGGAATCTGCATCCGCGTTCCACTGGCGAATCCACAACACCCGCCTAGCCGATACTGCCATGGTAGCGGCTTGTGAACTCAAGAGTCCAATATCCTTAATTGCTTCCAGCATGTAGGCGGCAGCGTCCTTGATATTCCCTAACTTAAGGAGTATCTCATCTTTATCAATCGTGTCAATTTCTGATGACACGATTTCTGACCATTTTTCAATAGCGCGACTCACCCATGCGCAGGCAATAGTGGGCGTGAGCAGTGTACCATTGATAACATAAATGGATTTCAATGTCGTTTCCATTTTGCGGTCTGCCGCCTCTGTAAGAGAAGTCGTGCCAGGAGCAGGGAGAATTACATTCTTTGTCAACCTGGTAAGTGCACTAACACAGGGGGTGATTCCCATTTTTTCCTGTCTTCAGCCGGGAAAGGATAAGCTATGTGAATCCTTTTGGGAATACGAAATTTTTTATCAGGATTCACCCACATCCCTTCAAACAGAGCATTTAGTTCGTGTGAAGGAGGGAACGTAACTTTGGATTTCTTTTCCTTACATAAATAAGCCTTCTCCTGAGGTACAGTAGTGGTTTCTGTAACCTCCAACACGTCCCTTAAAGCCACAATCATATATTGTAAACTTTTTGCCAATTTATGATCTATCTCTCTGGATTCACTATCGTCGACACAAGAATCAGAATCCGTGTCGGTATCAGTGTTTACAACATTTTCAAATGGTCTCTTATGTGACCCAGAGGGGTCGCCCACATAAGGAATAACAGCATCCTGAAAAATCACATCTTCCACAGATATTCTCCAGCATGCAGCTTTAGATTCAGACTTATCTAATCTATGGTTAATTAGATGCATACTGTCACGTAGCTCTTTCATCCATGCAGGCTCTTGGTGTGCCGGTAGCGCCACCACATTACAACTCTGTGTCCCTAAAATGGCTTCCTCCGGGGAGGAACTCCCTGCCTCAGACATGCCTCACACATGTATAGCACACTCACAGACACACTGGGACTTATTTTGGGGACAGACCCACAGTAAAACCTGTCAGAGGGACACAGGATAGGAGCAGCCAGTTCACCAACCCAGCGCCAGTATTGCCTGTGAACACAGTATGTCCACAGCCCAACAGCGCTTTTAAATAGTAATGTACACTATCAAATGCACCACAATCGCTTTGTGCCCCCCCTTAATAGCACCCTGTACTTGTCAGAAGTGGAGGAGAGGACCAGCGTGTTCTCTGCAGCCTGAGGAGAGATAGAAAATGGCGCAGGGTAGTGTGCTGGCTGCCTGAGGAAGAAGCTCCGCCCCCACAATGGCGCGTCCTTACACTCAGTATACTACATAATATTTATACTGGCGGGGGTAGGGCTGTGCCAGCGGCATCTTATGCCCCCTTTTAGCCAGTTTGAGGTATTTTTCTTGCTGCCCAGGGCCCCCCCCGCGCGCTGCCTGTGTGTGTGGGCAGCAATGGCGCGCTGCGCTCCCGCCAGCCGCGCCGCACCTCAGCCGTCACTTACTTGATTGAAGATCATTCTTCTCATACTCACCTGTCTTCTGGCTCTGCGAGGGGGGTGACGGCGTGCTGTGGGAGTGAGCATCTAGACACGGCTAGCGTTCAGTACCCTTCAGGAGCTAATGGTGTCCTGTCAGCCAGAAGCAGAGCCATGAAACTCTTTAGGAAGTTGGTTCTGCTTCTGCCCTCTTAGTCACACGAAGCAGGGAGTCTGATGCCAGCAGATCTCCCTGAAAATAAAAAACCTAACATAAGTTTTTTCAAAGAAACTCAGTAGAGCTCCTCAGAGTGCATCCAGTCTGCCTGGGCACATTTCTAAAACTGAGGTCTGGAGGAGGGGCATAGAGGGAGGAGCCAGTTCACATCCAATGAAAAGTCTTTAGAGTGCCCATGTCTCCTGCGGATCCCGTCTATACCCCATGGTCTTGATGTCGTTTCCAGCATCCTCTAGGACGTATGAGAAATTGCCTTCTGTTTTTTCTTGCGATACCAACCCCACGGGAGTGGGCATTGATATCGCAAGCTGTATACTAGAGATGAGCGGGTTCGGTTTCTCTGAATCCGAACCCGCCCGAACTTCATGGTTTTTTTCACGGGTCCGAGCAGACTCGGATCCTCCCGCCTTGCTCGGTTAACCCGAGCGCGCCCGAACGTCATCATGACGCTGTCGGATTCTCGCGAGACCCGGATTCTATATAAGGAGCCGCGCGTCGCCGCCATTTTCACACGTGCATTGAGATTGATAGGGAGAGGACGTGGCTGGCGTCCTCTCCATTTAGATTAGAAGAGAGAGAGAGAGAGAGAGAGAGATTGACCTGATTTACTGGAGCTTAGGAGTACTGTAGAAGTGTAGAGAGTGCAGAGTTTACTAGTGACTGACCACAGTGACCACCAGACAGTGCAGTTTTATTTAATATATCCGTTCTCTGCCTGAAAAAAACGATACACACAGTGACTCAGTCACATACCATATCTGTGTGCACTGCTCAGCCCAGTGTGCTGCATCATCTATGTATATATATCTGACTGTGCTCAGCTCACACAGCTTATAATTGTGGGGGAGACTGGGGAGCACTGCAGTGCCAGTTATAGGTTATAGCAGGAGCCAGGAGTACATATTATATTAAAATTAAACAGTGCACACTTTTGCTGCAGGAGTGCCACTGCCAGTGTGACTGACCAGTGACCTGACCACACTGACCACCAGTATAGTTAGTAGTATACTATATTGTGATTGCCTGAAAACGTTAAACACTCGTCGTGTGACTTCACTTGTGTGGTGTTTTTTTTTTTATTCTATAAAAAACTCATTCTGCTGACAGACAGTGTCCAGCAGGTCCGTCATTATATAATATATACCTGTCCGGCTGCAGTAGTGATATATATATATTTTTTATATAATTTATTTATCATCCAGTCGCAGCAGACACAGTACGGTAGTTCACGGCTGTAGCTACCTCTGTGTCGGCACTCGGCAGTCCATCCATAATTGTATACCACCTACCCGTGGTTTTTTTTTCTTTCTTCTTTATACATACATACATACTACTACATCTCTTTATCAACCAGTCTATATTAGCAGCAGACACAGTACAGTACGGTAGTCCACGGCTGTAGCTACCTCTGTGTCGGCACTCGGCAGTCCGTCCATAATTGTATACCACCTACCCGTGGTTTTTTTTTCTTTCTTCTTTATACTTATACATACTACTACATCTCTTTATCAACCAGTCTATATTAGCAGCAGACACAGTACAGTACGGTACTCCACGGCTGTAGCTACCTCTGTGTCGGCACTCGGCAGTCCGTCCATAATTGTATACCACCTACCCGTGGTTTTTTTTTCTTTCTTCTTTATACTTATACATACTACTACATCTCTTTATCAACCAGTCTATATTAGCAGCAGACACAGTACAGTACGGTAGTCCACGGCTGTAGCTACCTCTGTGTCGGCACTCGGCAGTCCGTCCATAATTGTATACCACCTACCCGTGGTTTTTTTTTCTTTCTTCTTTATACATACATACATACTACTACATCTCTTTATCAACCAGTCTATATTAGCAGCAGACACAGTACAGTACGGTAGTCCACGGCTGTAGCTACCTCTGTGTCGGCACTCGGCAGTCCGTCCATAATTGTATACCACCTACCCGTGGTTTTTTTTCTTTCTTCTTTATACTTATACATACTACTACATCTCTTTATCAACCAGTCTATATTAGCAGCAGACACAGTACAGTACGGTAGTTCACGGCTGTAGCTACCTCTGTGTCGGCACTCGGCAGTCCGTCCATAATTGTATACTAGTATCCATCCATCTCCATTGTTTACCTGAGGTGCCTTTTAGTTGTGCCTATTAAAATATGGAGAACAAAAATGTTGAGGTTCCAAAATTAGGGAAAGATCAAGATCCACTTCCACCTCGTGCTGAAGCTGCTGCCACTAGTCATGGCCGAGACGATGAAATGCCAGCAACGTCGTCTGCCAAGGCCGATGCCCAATGTCATAGTACAGAGCATGTCAAATCCAAAACACCAAATATCAGTAAAAAAAGGACTCCAAAACCTAAAATAAAATTGTCGGAGGAGAAGCGTAAACTTGCCAATATGCCATTTACCACACGGAGTGGCAAGGAACGGCTGAGGCCCTGGCCTATGTTCATGGCTAGTGGTTCAGCTTCACATGAGGATGGAGGCACTCAGCCTCTCGCTAGAAAAATGAAAAGACTCAAGCTGGCAAAAGCAGTAGCACCGCAAAGAACTGTGCGTTCTTCGAAATCCCAAATCCACAAGGAGAGTCCAATTGTGTCGGTTGCGATGCCTGACCTTCCCAACACTGGACGTGAAGAGCATGCGCCTTCCACCATTTGCACGCCCCCTGCAAGTGCTGGAAGGAGCACCCGCAGTCCAGTTCCTGATAGTCAGATTGAAGATGTCAGTGTTGAAGTACACCAGGATGAGGAGGATATGGGTGTTGCTGGCGCTGGGGAGGAAATTGACCAGGAGGATTCTGATGGTGAGGTGGTTTGTTTAAGTCAGGCACCCGGGGAGACACCTGTTGTCCGTGGGAGGAATATGGCCGTTGACATGCCTGGTGAAAATACCAAAAAAATCAGCTCTTCGGTGTGGAGGTATTTCAACAGAAATGCGGACAACAGGTGTCAAGCCGTGTGTTCCCTTTGTCAAGCTGTAATAAGTAGGGGTAAGGACGTTAACCACCTCGGAACATCCTCCCTTATACGTCACCTGCAGCGCATTCATAATAAGTCAGTGACAAGTTCAAAAACTTTGGGTGACAGCGGAAGCAGTCCACTGACCAGTAAATCCCTTCCTCTTGTAACCAAGCTCACGCAAACCACCCCACCAACTCCCTCAGTGTCAATTTCCTCCTTCCCCAGGAATGCCAATAGTCCTGCAGGCCATGTCACTGGCAATTCTGACGAGTCCTCTCCTGCCTGGGATTCCTCCGATGCATCCTTGCGTGTAACGCCTACTGCTGCTGGCGCTGCTGTTGTTGCTGCTGGGAGTCGATGGTCATCCCAGAGGGGAAGTCGTAAGACCACTTTTACTACTTTCACCAAGCAATTGACTGTCCAACAGTCCTTTGCGAGGAAGATGAAATATCACAGCAGTCATCCTACTGCAAAGCGGATAACTGAGGCCTTGGCATCCTGGGTGGTGAGAAACGTGGTTCCGGTATCCATCATTACTGCAGAGCCAACTAGAGACTTGTTGGAGGTACTGTGTCCCCGGTACCAAATACCATCTAGGTTCCATTTCTCTAGGCAGGCGATACCGAAAATTTACACAGACCTCAGAAAAAGAGTCACCAGTGTCCTAAAAAATGCAGCTGTACCCAATGTCCACTTAACCACGGACATGTGGACAAGTGGAGCAGGGCAGGGTCAGGACTATATGACTGTGACAGCCCACTGGGTAGATGTATGGACTCCCGCCGCAAGAACAGCAGCGGCGGCACCAGTAGCAGCATCTCGCAAACGCCAACTCTTTCCTAGGCAGGCTACGCTTTGTATCACCGCCTTCCAGAATACGCACACAGCTGAAAACCTCTTACGGCAACTGAGGAAGATCATCGCGGAATGGCTTACCCCAATTGGACTCTCCTGTGGATTTGTGGCATCGGACAACACCAGCAATATTGTGTGTGCATTAAATATGGGCAAATTCCAGCACGTCCCATGTTTTGCACATACCTTGAATTTGGTGGTGCAGAATTATTTAAAAAACGACAGGGGCGTGCAAGAGATGCTGTCGGTGGCCAGAAGAATTGCGGGACACTTTCGGCGTACAGGCACCACGTACAGAAGACTGGAGCACCACCAAAAACTACTGAACCTGCCCTGCCATCATCTGAAGCAAGAAGTGGTAACGAGGTGGAATTCAACCCTCTATATGCTTCAGAGGTTGGAGGAGCAGCAAAAGGCCATTTAAGCCTATACAATTGAGCACGATATAGGAGGTGGAATGCACCTGTCTCAAGCGCAGTGGAGAATGATTTCAACGTTGTGCAAGGTTCTGCTGCCCTTTGAACTTGCCACACGTGAAGTCAGTTCAGACACTGCCAGCCTGAGTCAGGTCATTCCCCTCATCAGGCTTTTGCAGAAGAAGCTGGAGACATTGAAGGAGGAGCTAACACGGAGCGATTCCGCTAGGCATGTGGGACTTGTGGATGGAGCCCTTAATTCGCTTAACAAGGATTCACGGGTGGTCAATCTGTTGAAATCAGAGCACTACATTTTGGCCACCATGCTCGATCCTAGATTTAAAGCCTACCTTGGATCTCTCTTTCCGGCAGACACAAGTCTGCTGGGGTTGAAAGACCTGCTGGTGAGAAAATTGTCAAGTCAAGCGGAACGCGACCTGTCAACATCTCCTCCTTCACATTCTCCCGCAACTGGGGGTGCGAGGAAAAGGCTCAGAATTCCGAGCCCACCCGCTGGCGGTGATGCAGGGCAGTCTGGAGCGACTGCTGATGCTGACATCTGGTCCGGACTGAAGGACCTGACAACGATTACGGACATGTCGTCTACTGTCACTGCATATGATTCTCTCACCATTGAAAGAATGGTGGAGGATTATATGAGTGACCGCATCCAAGTAGGCACGTCACACAGTCCATACTTATACTGGCAGGAAAAAGAGGCAATTTGGAGGCCATTGCACAAACTGGCTTTATTCTACCTAAGTTGCCCTCCCACAAGTGTGTACTCCGAAAGAGTGTTTAGTGCCGCCGCTCACCTTGTCAGCAATCGGCGTACGAGGTTACATCCAGAAAATGTGGAGAAGATGATGTTCATTAAAATGAATTATAATCAATTCCTCCGCGGAGACATTGACCAGCAGCAATTGCCTCCACAAAGTACACAGGGAGCTGAGATGGTGGATTCCAGTGGGGACGAATTGATAATCTGTGAGGAGGGGGATGTACACGGTGATATATCGGAGGATGATGATGAGGTGGACATCTTGCCTCTGTAGAGCCAGTTTGTGCAAGGAGAGATTAATTGCTTCTTTTTTGGGGGGGGTCCAAACCAACCCGTCATATCAGTCACAGTCGTGTGGCAGACCCTGTCACTGAAAATAAGATTTTACTTACCGATAAATCTATTTCTCGTAGTCCGTAGTGGATGCTGGGGACTCCGTCAGGACCATGGGGATTAGCGGGCTCCGCAGGAGACAGGGCACATCTAAAAAGCCTTTTAGGTCACATGGTGTGTACTGGCTCCTCCCCCTATGACCCTCCTCCAAGCTTCAGTTAGGTACTGTGCCCGGACGAGCGTACACAATAAGGAAGGATCTTGAATCCCGGGTAAGACTCATACCAGCCACACCAATCACACCGTACAACTTGTGATCTGAACCCAGTTAACAGTATGATAACAAAACGAAGTAGCCTCTAACAAGATGGCTCACAACAATAGTAATAACCCGATTTTTTGTAACAATAACTATGTACAAACATTGCAGACAATCCGCACTTGGGATGGGCGCCCAGCATCCACTACGGACTACGAGAAATAGATTTATCGGTAAGTAAAATCTTATTTTCTCTAACGTCCTAGTGGATGCTGGGGACTCCGTCAGGACCATGGGGATTATACCAAAGCTCCCAAACGGGCGGGAGAGTGCGGATGACTCTGCAGCACCGAATGAGAGAACTCCAGGTCCTCCTTAGCCAGAGTATCAAATTTGTAAAATTTTACAAACGTGTTCTCCCATGACCACGTAGCTGCTCGGCAAAGTTGTAATGCCGAGACCCCTCGGGCAGCCGCCCAGGATGAGCCTACTTTCCTTGTGGAGTGGGCCTTTACAGATTTAGGCTGTGGCAGGCCTGCCACAGAATGTGCAAGTTGGATTGTGCTACATATCCAACGTGCAATCGTCTGTTTAGACGCAGGAGCACCCATCTTGTTGGGTGCATACAATATAAACAACGAGTCAGATTTTCTGACTCCAGCTGTCCTTGAAATATATATTTTTAATGCTCTGACAACGTCCAGTAACTTGGAATCCTCCAAGTCGTTAGTCGCCGCAGGCACCACAATAGGCTGGTTCAAGTGAAAAGCTGAAACCACCTTAGGGAGAAATTGAGGACGTGTCCGCAATTCTGCCCTGTCCGAATGGAAAATCAGATATGGGCTTTTGTACGACAAAGCCGCCAATTCTGACACTCTCCTGGCTGAAGCCAGGGCCAATAGCATGGTTACCTTCCATGTAAGGTATTTTAAATCTACTGATTTTAAAGGCTCAAACCAATGAGATTTGAGAAAATTTAGAACCACGTTCAAATCCCACGGTGCCACTGGAGGCACTATTGGGGGTTGTATATGTAGTACACCTTTTACAAAAGTCTGTACTTCAGGCACTGACGCCAGTTCTTTCTGGAAGAAAATTGATAAGGCCGAAATTTGAACTTTAATGGTCCCCAATTTGAGGCCCAAAGACAATCCTGCTTGCAGGAAATGTAAGAATCGACCCAATTGAAATTCTTCCGTTGGAGCCTTCTTAGCTTCACACCACGCAACATATTTTCTCCAAATACGGTGATAATGTTGTGCGGTCACATCTTTCCTGGCTTTAATTAAAGTAGGAATAACTTCCTCAGGAATGCCCTTTTCTTTTAGAATCCGGCGTTCAACCGCCATGCCGTCAAACGCAGTCGCGGTAAGTCTTGGAACATACAAGGTCCCTGTTGAAGCAGGTCCCTTCTTAGAGGTAGAGGCCACGGATCCTCCGTGAGCATCTCTTGAAGTTCCGGATACCAAGTTCTTCTTGGCCAGTCCGGAGCTACCAGTATTGTTCTTACTCCTCTTTTCCGTATAATTCTCAGTACCTTTGGTATGAGAGGCAGAGGAGGGAACACATATACTGACTGGTACACCCATGGTGTTACCAGAGCGTCCACAGCTATTGCCTGTGGGTCTCTTGACCTGGCGCAATACCTGTCCAACTTTTTGTTGAGGCGAGACGCCATCATGTCCACCTTTGGTTTTTCCCAACGGTTCACCATCATGTTGAAGACTTCTGGATGAAGTCCCCACTCTCCCGGGTGAAGGTCGTGTCTGCTGAGGAAGTCTGCTTCCCAGTTGTCCACTCCCGGGATGAACACTGCTGACAGTGCTACGACATGATTCTCCGCCCAGCGCAGAATCCGTGCAGTTTCTGTCATTGCACTTCTGCTTCTCGTGCCGCCTTGTCGGTTGACGTGAGCGACTGCCGTGATGTTGTCGGACTGGATCAGCACCGGCTGATCCTGAAGCAGAGGTCTTGCTTGGCTTAGGGCATTGTATATCGCTCTTAGCTCCAGTATATTTATGTGAAGAGACTTTTCCAGGGTTGACCACACGCCCTGGAAGTTTCTTCCCTTTGTGACTGCTCCCCAACCTCGTAGGCTGGCATCCGTAGTCACCAGGACCCAGTCCTGTATGCCGAATCTGCGGCCCACTAACAGATGGGCCGTCTGCAACCACCACAGGAGAGACAATCTTGTTCTCGGTGACAATGTTATCCTCTGATGCATATGCAGATGCGATCCGGACCATTTGTCCAGTAGATCCCACTGGAATGTCCGAGCATGGAATCTGCCGAAAGGAATCGCTTCGTACGAAGCCACCATCTTTCCCAGGACTCTCGTGCATTGATATACTGACACAGTTCCTGGTTTTAGGAGGTTCCTGACAAGTTCGGATAACTCCCTTGCTTTCTCTTCCGGGAGAAACACCTTTTTCTGAACCGTGTCCAGAATCATGCCCAAAAACAACAGATGTGTTGTCGGAGTCAATTGAGATTTTGGAAGATTTAGAATCCACCCGTGTTGTTGAAGCACTACTTGTGATAGTGCAACACTGGCTTCCAGCTGTTCTCTGGACTTTGCCCTTATCAGGAGATCGTCCAAGTAAGGGATAATTAATACGCCTTTTCTTCGTAGAAGAACCATCATTTCGGTCATTACCTTGGTAAAGACCCGAGGAGCCGTGGACAAACCGAACGGCAGCGTTTGAAACTGATAATGACAGTCTTGTACCACGAACCTGAGATACCCTTGGTGTGAAGGGTAAATTGGGACATGTAGATAAGCATCTTTTATGTCCAAGGAAACCATGAAGTCCCCTTCTTCCAGATTCGCTATCACTGCTCAGAGTGACTCCATCTTGAACTTGAATTTCTGTATGTACAGGTTCAAGGATTTCAGATTTAGAATAGGTCTTACCGAACCGTCCGGTTTCGGTACCACAAATAGTGTGGAATAATACCCCTTTCCCTGTTGTAGGAGGGGTACCTTGACTATCACCTGCTGAGAATACAGCTTGTGAATGGCTTCCAAAACCAACGTCCTTTCTGAGGGAGACGTTGGTAAAGCAGATTTTAGGAACCGGCGAGGAGGAGACCTTTCGAACTCCAGCATGTACCCCTGAGATATTATCTGCAGGACCCACGGGTCTACTTGTGAGTAATCCCATTGATTGCTGAAATTTTTGAGCCGACCCCCCACCGTTCCTAAGTCTACTTGTACAGCCCCAGCGTCATGCTGATGGCTTTGTAGAAGCCTGGGCGGGCTTCTGTTCCTGGGTAGGGGCTGCATGCTGCCCTTTCTTACCCTTTCCTCTGCCTCGCGGCAGATAAGACTGTCCTTTTGGTCGCTTTTTATATGAGCGAAAGGACTGCGGCTGAAAAGACGGTGTCTTTTTCTGTTGGGAAGGAGTCTGAGGTAAAAAGGTGGATTTGCCGGCAGTTGCCGTGGCCACCAAGTCCGAAAGACCGACCCCAAACAATTCCTCTCCCTTGTATGGCAATACTTCCATATGCCTCTTGGAATCCGCATCACCTGACCACTGTCGCGTCCATAAACTTCTTCTGGCAGATATGGACATCGCGCTTACTCTTGATGCTAGAGTACAAACATCCCTCTGAGCATCTCGCATATAAAGAAATGCATCCTTTAATTGCTCTAGAGTCAATAAAATACTGTCCCTATCCAGGGTATCAATATTTTCAGTCAGAGAATCCAACCACACTACCCCAGCGCTGCACATCCAGGCTGAGGCTATTGCCGGTCGCAGTATAACACCAGTATGCGTGTACATACTTTTCAGTGTAGTTTCCAGCCTCCTATCTGCTGGATCCTTGAGGGCGGCCGTATCAGGAGACGGTAACGCCACTTGCTTTGATAAACGTGTGAGCGCCTTATCCACCCTAGGGGGTGTTTCCCAGCGGGCCCTAACCTCTGGTGGGAAAGGGTATAATGCCAATAACTTCTTTGAAATTGGCAATTTTCTATCGGGGGTAACCCACGCTTCCTCACACACATCATTCAATTCCTCTGATTCTGGGAAAAATACAGGCAGTTTTTTAACCCCCCACATAATACCCCTTTTTGAGGTACCAGTAGTATCAGAGAGCTGCAAAGCCTCCTTCATTGCCGTAATCATATAACGTGTGGCCCTATTGGAAAATACGTTTACTTCCTCACCGTCGACACTAGATTCATCTGTGTCGGTACCCGTGTCGACTGACTGAGGTAAGGGACGTTTTACAGCCCCTGACGGTGTCTGAGATGCCTGAACCGGTACTAACTGGTTTGCCGGGCGTCTCATTTCGTCAACTGACTTTTGTAATGTGCTGACATTATCACGTAATTCCATAACCAAAGCCATCCATTCCGGTGTCGACTCCCTAGGGGGTGACATTACCATCATCGGCAATTGCTCTGCCTCCACACCAACATCGTCCTCAAACATGTCGACACACACGTACCGACACACACAGCAGCCACACAGTGAATGCTCTATTGAAGACAGGACCCTCCTAGCCCTTTGGGGAGACAGAGGGAGAGTTTGCCAGCACACACCAAAAGCGCTATTATTTATATAACAACCCTAAAAGGTGTTGTTCTTATATATATGCGCTTTCAATATACAATTATATCGCCAAATTTATGCCCCCCTCTCTCTTTGTTACCCTGTTTCTGTAGTGCAGTGCAGGGGAGAGTCGTGGGAGCCTTCCTCACCAGCGGAGCCGTGCAGGAAAATGGCGCCGAGTGCTGAGGAGAATAAGCTCCGCCCCTTTTCCGGCGGGCTTTTCTCCCGTTTTTTTTAATAAACTGGCCTGGGTAAAATACATACATATAGCCTTAATGGCTATATGTAATGTATTTATTTGCCTCTAAGGTATTTAATATTGCTGCCCAGGGCGCCCCCAGCAGCGCCCTGCACCCTCCGTGATCGAGATCCGTGAGCCGTGTATGCAACAATGGCGCACAGCTGCAGTGCTGTGCGCTACCTCTATGAAGACCCTGAAGTCTTCTGCCGCCTGTTTCCGGACCTCCGTCTCTGCCGTCTTCAGCGTCTGTAAGGGGGAATCAGCGGCGCGGCTCCGGGACGAACCCCAGGCTGACCTGTGTTCCGACTCCCTCTGGAGCTCAGTGTCCAGTAGCCTAAGACTTCAATCCTCCTGCACGCAGGTGAGTTGCCAGTCTCTCCCCTAAGTCCCACGTTGCAGTGCTCCTGTCGCCAGCAGGAGACACTGATTAGAAACCTAAAAAAAAACTTTTTCTAACTAGCTCTTTAAGAGAGCCACCTAGATTGCACCCTCTCGGACGGGCACAAAAACCTAACTGAAGCTTGGAGGAGGGTCATAGGGGGAGGAGCCAGTACACACCATGTGACCTAAAAGGCTTTTTAGATGTGCCCTGTCTCCTGCGGAGCCCGCTAATCCCCATGGTCCTGACGGAGTCCCCAGCATCCACTAGGACGTTAGAGAAATGATGGGTTGGTTAAAGTGTGCATGTCCTGTTTTGTTTATACAACATAAGGGTGGGTGGGAGGGCCCAAGGACAATTCCATCTTGCACCTCTTTTTTCTTTTATTTTTCTTTGCGTCATGTGCTGTTTGGGGAGGGTTTTTTGGAAGGGACATCCTGCGTGACACTGCAGTGCCACTCCTAAATGGGCCCGGTGTTTGTGTCGGCCACTAGGGTCGCTTATCTTACTCACACAGTCAGCTACCTCATTGCGCCTCTTTTTTTCTTTGCGTCATGTGCTGTTTGGGGAGGGTTTTTTGGAAGGGCCATCCTGCGTGACACTGCAGTGCCACTCCTAGATGGGCCCGGTGTTTGTGTCGGCCACTAGGGTCGCTAATCTTACTCACACAGCTACCTCATTGCGCCTCTTTTTTTCTTTGCGTCATGTGCTGTTTGGGGAGGGTTTTTTGGAAGGGACATCCTGCGTGACACTGCAGTGCCACTCCTAAATGGGCCCGGTGTTTGTGTCGGCCACTACGGTCGCTAATCTTACTCACACAGCTACCTCATTGCGCCTCTTTTTTTCTTTGTGTCATGTGCTGTTTGGGGAGGGTTTTTTGGAAGGGACATCCTGCGTGACACTGCAGTGCCACTCCTAAATGGGCCCGGTGTTTGTGTCGGCCACTAGGGTCGCTTATCTTACTCACACAGTCAGCTACCTCATTGCGCCTCTTTTTTTCTTTGCGTCATGTGCTGTTTGGGGAGTGTTTTTTGGAAGGGCCATCCTGCGTGACACTGCAGTGCCACTCCTAGATGGGCCCGGTGTTTGTGTCGGCCACTAGGGTCGCTAATCTTACTCACACAGCTACCTCATTGCGCCTCTTTTTTTCTTTGCGTCATGTGCTGTTTGGGGAGGGTTTTTTGGAAGGGACATCCTGCGTGACACTGCAGTGCCACTCCTAAATGGGCCCGGTGTTTGTGTCGGCCACTACGGTCGCTAATCTTACTCACACAGCTACCTCATTGCGCCTCTTTTTTTCTTTGCGTCATGTGCTGTTTGGGGAGGGTTTTTTGGAAGGGACATCCTGCGTGACACTGCAGTGCCACTCCTAAATGGGCCCGGTGTTTGTGTCGGCCACTAGGGTCGCTTATCTTACTCACACAGTCAGCTACCTCATTGCGCCTCTTTTTTTCTTTGCGTCATGTGCTGTTTGGGGAGTGTTTTTTGGAAGGGCCATCCTGCGTGACACTGCAGTGCCACTCCTAGATGGGCCCGGTGTTTGTGTCGGCCACTAGGGTCGCTAATCTTACTCACACAGCTACCTCATTGCGCCTCTTTTTTTCTTTGCATCATGTGCTGTTTGGGGAGGGTTTTTTGGAAGGGACATCCTGCGTGACACTGCAGTGCCACTCCTAAATGGGCCCGGTGTTTGTGTCGGCCACTACGGTCGCTAATCTTACTCACACAGCTACCTCATTGCGCCTCTTTTTTTCTTTGCGTCATGTGCTGTTTGGGGAGGGTTTTTTGGAAGGGACATCCTGCGTGACACTGCAGTGCCACTCCTAAATGGGCCCGGTGTTTGTGTCGGCCACTAGGGTCGCTTATCTTACTCACACAGTCAGCTACCTCATTGCGCCTCTTTTTTTCTTTGCGTCATGTGCTGTTTGGGGAGTGTTTTTTGGAAGGGCCATCCTGCGTGACACTGCAGTGCCACTCCTAGATGGGCCCGGTGTTTGTGTCGGCCACTAGGGTCGCTAATCTTACTCACACAGCTACCTCATTGCGCCTCTTTTTTTCTTTGCGTCATGTGCTGTTTGGGGAGGGTTTTTTGGAAGGGACATCCTGCGTGACACTGCAGTGCCACTCCTAAATGGGCCCGGTGTTTGTATCGGCCACTAGGGTCGCTAATCTTACTCACACAGCTACCTCATTGCGCCTCTTTTTTTCTTTGCGTCATGTGCTGTTTGGGGAGGGTTTTTTGGAAGGGACATCCTGCGTGACACTGCAGTGCCACTCCTAGATGGGCCAGGTGTTTGTGTCGGCCACTAGGGTCGCTTAGCTTAGTCATCCAGCGACCTCGGTGCAAATTTTAGGACTAAAAATAATATTGTGAGGTGTGAGGTATTCAGAATAGACTGAAAATGAGTGGAAATTATGGTTTTTGAGGTTAATAATAATATGGGATCAAAATGACCCCCAAATTCTATGATTTAAGCTGTTTTTTAGGGTTTTTTGAAAAAAACACCCGAATCCAAAACACACCCGAATCCGACAAAAAAAATTCGGTGAGGTTTTGCCAAAACGCGGTTGAACCCAAAACACGGCCGCGGAACCGAACCCAAAACCAAAACACAAAACCCGAAAAATTTCAGGCGCTCATCACTACTGTATACACTTATTATACCCCTTTCACATCTCCAATGCTGGATCCCACCCGGGAATTGGAAATGGGTCCTTCCCGGGTGGGATTCGGCATTGGAGACTCTCCTACCCCTTTCGCTGGCTTCCAGACCCGGCAATATGACAGGTCGGTTGCCATAGCGGCGGGGGGCGGAGGCGGCGCTTGGAGATGAGCTCATCTCTGTGCCGCCTCTCCTTATCTAGTAAACGTGTCCCCAGTCGCATCGATCCGGGAATCCGTTTATGCAGCCACTGACCCGGTATTCAACCCGGGAATAACACTGCTTATAACCCGGGTTGAATTACCGGGTCAGGCGACCCGGGATTTCGGCTATGGCGCTTTCACACCGCACACTGACCCGTGTTGACCCGGCAATATGCCGGGTCGATACCGGGATATTTGTGCGGTGTGAAAGGGGTATAAGGGGGTAATTCAGATCTGATCGTAGATGTGCTAAAATTAGCACATCTACGATCAGTTACTCTGACACGTGGGGGGATGCCCAGCACAAGGCTTGTCCGCCCCGCATGTCAGGACCTACCACCCCCTCGCAAGGGTGCAAAAGCATCGCACGGCGGCAACGCTTTTGCACAAGCTGAGTAGCTCCCTGTCTGTGCAGCCTAGCTGCTCTTGCAGGTGGCTAGTCGCTGCGTCCCGGGTCGCAGCGGCTGCGTGTGACATCATGCAGCCTTCATGGCCCGCCCCCGCAGCGGTCTGGATACGCCTGCATTGTCTGGACCGTGCCCCAACGGCATTCTAATGCCTCCCGGGGTGTGTGCGCACTCCACAAAGGGCTTCAGACTACGATCACTGCCGCTACAGTGATCCAGTCTCAATTACCCCCTTAGTGTGATATGTGCTAACTTTTCTTACGATTTTGACTATCGCAAGCACACATCGCACCATGGGGGGTCATTCCGAGTTGTTCGCTGTGCATCGATGAGGCAAAAAAAACCCCGGCACTTCTGCGCATGCGGCGCAATGCCCACGCGCGACGTACTATTACAACGAACGATGTCGTTTCACACAGGGTCTAGCGAAGCTTTTCAGTCTTACGGCTGGCCGCAGAGTGATTGACATGAAGAGGGCGTTTCTGGGTGTCAACTGACCGTTTTCAGGGAGTGTTCGAAAAAACGTAGGCGTGCTAGGAAAAACGCAGGCGTGGCTGGGCGAATGCAGGGTGTGTTTGTGACGTCAAAACAGGAACTGAACAGTCTGAAGTGATCGCAAGCACTGAGTAGGTTTTGAGCTACTCCAATACTGCACAAAAAAAATAAGAATTTACTCACCGGTAATTCTATTTCTCGCAGTCCGTAGTGGATGCTGGGTACTCCGTAAGGACCATGGGGGTATAGACGGGCTCCGCAGGAGACTGGGCACTCTTAAAAGAAAGATTAGGTACTATATCTGGTGTGCACTGGCTCCTCCCTCTATGCCCCTCCTCCAGACCTCAGTTAGGGAAACTGTGCCCGGAAGAGCTGACATTACTAGGAAAGGATTTGGAATCCAGGGTAAGACTCATACCAGCCACACCAATCACACCGTACAACTCGTGATAACTATACCCAGTTAATAGTATGAACAATAACTGAGCCTCTCTCAACAGATGGCTCATACAATAACCCTTTAGTTAAGCAAAAACTATATACATGTATTGCAGAGAGTCCGCACTTGGGACGGGCTCCCAGCATCCACTACGGACTACGAGAAATAGAATTACCGGTGAGTAAATTCTTATTTTCTCTGACGTCCTAGTGGATGCTGGGTACTCCGTAAGGACCATGGGGATTATACCAAAGCTCCCAAACGGGCGGGAGAGTGCGGATGACTCTGCAGCACCGAATGAGCAAACTCTAGGTCCTCCTCAGCCAGGGTATCAAACTTGTAGAATTTTGCAAAAGTGTTTGAACCCGACCAAGTAGCAGCTCGGCAAAGTTGTAAAGCCGAGACCCCTCGGGCAGCCGCCCAAGAAGAGCCCACCTTCCTCGTGGAATGGGCTTTTACTGATTTAGGATGCGGCAGTCCAGTCGCAGAATGTGCAAGCTGAATCGTGCTACAGATCCAGCGAGCAATAGTCTGCTTTGAAGCAGGAGCAGCCAGCTTGTTGGGTGCATGCAGGATAAATAGCGAGTCAGTTTTTATGACTCTAGCCGTCCTGGAAACATAAAGTTTCAGGGCCCGGACTACGTCCAGCAACTTGGAATCCTCCAAGTCCCTAGTAGCCGCAGGCACCACAATAGGTTGGTTCAAATGAAACGATGATACCACCTTAGGGAGAAATTGGGGACGAGTCCTCCATTCTGCCCTTTCCATATGGAAGATCAGATATGGGCTTTTACATGACAAAGCCGTCAATTCTGACACACGCCTAGTCCAAGCTAAGGCCAAAAGCATGACCACTTTCCACGTGAGATATTTTAGCTCCACGGTCTTAAGTGGCTCAAACCAGTGGGATTTTAGGAATCCAACACACGTTAAGATCCCAAGCTGTCACTGGAGGCACAAAAGGGGCTGAATATGCAGCACCCCTGTAACAACGTCCGAACTTCAGGCAGTAAAGCCAGTTCTTTTTGAGAGAAAAAGGGATAGGGCCGAAATCTTGGCCTTTATGGATCCTAATTTTAGGCCCATAGTCACTCCTGACTGTAGGAAGTGCAGGAATCGACCCTCCTGGAATTCCTCTGTAGGGCCTTCCCGGCCACACACCAAGCAACCTATTTTCGCCATATACAGTGAAAAAGTCTTGCTGTCACGTCTTTCCTAGCCTTTATCAGCGTAGGAATAACTGCATCAGGAATGCCCTTTTCCGCTAGGATCCGGCGTTCAACCGCCATGCCGTCCAACGCAGACGCGGTAAGTCTTGGATCAGACAGGGTCCCTGTTGCAACATGTCCTGACTGAAAGGCAGAGGCCATGGGTCCTCAGAGATCATTTCTTGCAGTTCCGGGTACCGAGTCCTTCTTGGCCAATCCGGAGCAAAGAATATTGTTCACACTCCTCCGTTTATTACAATTCTCAGCCCTTGGGTCTGAGAGGAAGAGGAGGGAATATATAGACCGACTGGAACACCCACGGTGTTACTAGTGCGACCACAGCTATCGCCTGAGAGTCCCTTGACCCAGCGTAAAACCTTTTTTATCTTTTTATTGAGGTGGGACGCCATGTAGTCCACCTGAGGCAGTTTCCATCAATTTGCAAAACTGCGTGAAGACTTCCTGATGAAGTCACCACTTTCCCAGGTGGAGGTCGTGTCCACTCCCGGAATGAACACTGCTGACAGTGCGCTTACTTGATTCTCCGCCCAACGAAGAATTCTGGTGGCTTCTACCCTCGCCACCCTGCTTCTTGTGCCGCCCTGGCGGTTTACATGAGCCCCTGCGGTCTGACTGGATCAGAACCGGTTGGTCACGAAGCAGGAACTCCGCTTGACTTAGGGCGTTGTATATGGCCCTTAGTTCCAGGATATTGATGTGAAGGCAAGTCTGTTGGCTTGACCACAAACCTTGGAATTTTCTTCCCTGTGTAACTGCCCCCCACCCTCGGAGGCTTGCATCCGTGGTCACCAGGACCCAGTCCTGAATGCCGAATCTGCGGCCCTCGAGAAGGTGAGCACTCCGCAGCCACCACAGTAGAGACACCCTGGCCCTGGGGGATAGGGTGATTAACCGATGCATCTGAAGATGTGATCCGGACCACTTGTCCAGTAAGTTCCATTGTCCTTGCATGGAACCAGCCGAAGGGGATGGCCTCGTATGATGCCATCATCCTTCCCAGGACTCGAGTGCAGTGAAGCACTGACACCTGTTTTGGTTTTCAATAGATTCCTGACCAGTGTCATGAGCTCCTGAGCTCTCTCTATCGGGAGATAAACCCTCTTCTGGTCTGTGTCTAGGATCATGCCTAGGCGTGGCAGATGAGCTGTAGGAACCAACTGCGACTTCGGAATATATAGAATCCAGTCGTGTTGCCGTTTCACTTCCAGAGAAGGTGATACGCTGTCCAGCAACTGCTCTCTTGATCTCGCTTTTATGAGGAGATCATCCAAGTATGTGATAATAGTGACACCTTGCTTCCGCAGGAGCACCATCATATCCGCCATTACCTTGGTGAAATTGGTAATGACAATCCCGTACCGCAATTCTGAGGTACGCCTGATGAGGTGGATAAATGGGGACACGAAGGTATGCATCCCTTATGTCCCGATTCATTTCAGGCTTGCAATGACCGCTCTTAGCGATTCCATCTTGAACCTGAACCTTTTCAGGTATATGTTCAGGGATTTTAATACAATATGGGTCTAACCGAACCGTCTGGTTTCGGGATTATAACATGGTCGAATAATAACACCCTCTTGTTGAAGGATGGGACCCTTGACCACCACCTGTTGAAGATACAATTTACGAATTGCAGTTAACACTGGCTCCCTCTCTTGGGGGGAAGCCCGCCGGGTCCTCGGTGAGGGGGCATCTTCTCACAGTCCAGCCTGTATCCCTGCGATACAATTTCTATTGCCCAGGGATCTAACAGGGAGTGAACCCACTTGTGGCTGAACTTACGAAGGCGTGTCCCCACCGGGCCTAGCTCCGCCTGTGGAGCCCCAGCGACATGCAGTGGATTTTTGTAGAGGCCGGGGAGGACTTCTGTTCCTGGGGACTAGCTGTGTTGTACAGCTTCTTTCCTCTGCCCCCGGCTCTGACAAGAAAGGACGCACCTCAGACTTTCTTGTTTCTTTATTCGAAAAGCTGCATTTAATAATGTTGTGCTTTCCTAGGCTGTGCAGGAATATAAGGCAAAATATCAGAATTACCAGCTATAGCTGTGGAGACCAGGCCCGAGAACCTTTCTCCACACAATCCTCAGCCTTCCATATGCCTCTTAAGTCGGCATCATCTGTCCAATGTATATTCTACAGGACACGTCAAGCAGAAATCGACATAGCTTTTGTCTCTAGGACCCAGTATACTCATGTCCCTTTGGGCATGCTTTATAATTATATATCTATCACTTAAGACAGCATCTTAAAATATTTATATGCATACTAGGGTCTCAATCTCTGCTGATGAGGTACCTGTCCACGCTGCCACAGTGCTATAAACCCATGCCGACACAATCGCCGGTCTGGGTAGTATACTAGAATGTGCACACTATCTGCAGGATCCCTGAGAATAGCTAGTGCAAACAGGACACCCAAGGGGAAGATTCTCAACACATCCTGGCCTTAGTGGGGAAAGGATACAGCCTGAGAATTCTCTTGTGGGAAGCTGCCGTCTCTTGTCTGGAGATTCCCGCTCTTTTTCCTCATGAGAGGAGGGAAATTTACCTCAGCATTCTTCCCCTTAACATGTGTACTCTCGTATCAGGGACAGATGAGTCATCAGTGATATGCAAATCATCTTTTATTCCAATAATCATATATTGAATATCTTTTAGCCCTCTTGGCTGTAACTTTGCATTATCGTAGTCGACAGTGGAGTTAAACTCTGTGTCGATACTTTGTTATTTTAGATAGTGAACATAGAGAGACTCTGAAGGACTCTGTGACATAGGGACAGACCAGGGAAGATTTCCTTTCTGTTCCCTAACCTTTTGTGCAATAATTTTACCTCAGCACTTACACATATCCAAACAGGTGTCGGCGTTGTTGACGGAGACACCCTCCCACACACTTATCCGCTCTATCACCTCCTTAGAGGAGCCTTTTACCTCAGACATGTCGACACACGCGTACCGACACACCACACACACAGGGGATGCTCTATTTGAAGACAGTTCCCCCACCAGGCCCTTTGGAGAGACAGAGAGAGAGTATGCCAGCACACACCACAGCGCTATATAATACAGGGATGTACACTATACTGAGTGATTTTTCCCCTATAGCAGCTTATATACACAGTTTTTCGCCTAAATTTATGTGCCCCCCTCTCTTTTTTACCCTTTGTGTACCAGGATACTGCAGGGGAGAGCCTGGGGAGCTTCCTTCCAGCTGAGCTGTGAAGAGAAAATGGCGCCGGTGTGCTGAGGAAGAAGGCCTGGCCCCCTCAGCGGCGGGCTTCTGTCCTTTTATGTACTTTAATGGCGGGGGTTAATGCACATATACAGTTTATTAGACTGTATTATGTGCTTTTCGCCAAGTAAGGTAATCTAATTGCTGACCAGGGCCCCCCCCCCCCAGCACCCTGCACCCATCAGTGGCCGGAGTGTGTGGTGTGCTAAGGGAGCAATGGCGCACAGCTGCAGTGCTGTGCGCTACCTTAATGAAGACCGGAGTCTTCAGCCGCCGATTTTCAACTTCTCTTCGTTCTTCTGGCTCTGCAAGGGGGGCGGCGGCGCGGCTCCGGGACCGGACGACCGAGGACTGGGCCTGTGTTCGATCCCTCTGGAGCTAATGGTGTCCAGTAGCCTTAGAAGCCCAAGCTAGCTGCAAGCAGGTAGGTTCGCTTCTCTCCCCTCAGTCCCTCGTAGCGGTGAGTCTGTTGCCAGCAGATCTCACTGAAAATAAAAAACCTAACAAATACTTTCTTTTCTAGGAAGCTCAGGAGAGCCCCTAGGGTGCATCCAGCTCTGGCCGGGCACAGATACTAACTGAGGTCTGGAGGAGGGGCATAGAGGGAGGAGCCAGTGCACACCAGATATAGTACCTAATCTTTCTTTTAAGAGTGCACAGTCTCCTGTGGAGCCCTTCTATACCCCCATGGTCCTTACGGAGTACCCAGCATCCACTAGGACGTCAGAGAAACTTTGTTGCCACTCTGCGATCCTTTCGTTCGCACTTCTGCTAAGCTAAAATACACTCCCAGTGGGAGGCGGCATAGCGTTTGCACGGCTGATAAAAACTGCTAGCGAGCGAACAACTCAGAATGACCACCCATGTGTATGCATCTTAAGTGTTAGTTCAGGTTGAGTATCCCATATCCAAACATTCCGAAATACAGACTTTTTTGAGTGAGAGTGAGATAGTGAAACTTTTGTTTTCTGATAGCTCAATGTACACAAACTGTGTTTAATGCACAAAGTTATTAAAAATATTGGCTAAAATTACCTTCAGGCTGTGTGTATAAGGTGTATATGAAACAAATGCATTCTGTGCTTAGACTTAGGTCCCATCGCCATGATATCTCATTATGGTATGGAATTATTCCAAAATACGGAAAAATCCGATATCCAAAATACTTCTGGTCCCGAGCATTTTGGATATGCTTGAGACCAGAAGTACATTTATACAAAACCACTAGTAGTGGGACCAGTAGTACATTTATACAAAACCACTTTGGCTATGATTTTTTAGGTCTTTATACCAAATAGAAACAAAATAAGTAACAACAGTAAAGACATGAGCCAGTACATTAGAGAAAAGGGTAGTGGATAGGTGGAACAGAGGTGGTAGAGGCTATCACTTTCACATCGCAAACCCGGGTCAGATCCGGGATTTGAACACTGCTCCAACCCGGCTCCGACCCGGGTAAGAGACGTTCACATCGCAATACTGACCTGGGTTATTCCTGGGTTATTGCAGTGTTGGTGCCTTTTTGCTCAACCCAAGTCACCCATGTTAAAACCAGTGTGATGTCATTTTCAAAGGACTTGATTGGTTCCCAGTTTTTGCCCATTCAACTTATTGACCACCTGCTGTTGGGACCTAATAAAGCCTGATGCCGCAAGCATTTTAGTGATGCTGCGATATGTTATGCATCCCTGACTGTACCCGTTATCTGCCGACGGATTTCCTCCTCACCCCTGATATGCAGCAACTCCCTGACTTCATCATCACCCCAGTTTGTCATGGTTAATGAGGTCCAAGGAGTGCCGAACTGGTCCAAACGAGTGCTGAGCTGTGCAGATTGCTTTAAAACACGTGTGCTTGCAGTGCAGTACTGTAAACAAACCTCATCTGACTACAAACAGCCAATCAGCGCTATTGCTTCAGAGTCGGGTCGAATATCCCGGGACTGGACCTTTTTAGAGCAAAATAACCCGGGTCCGACACGTGTACAACCCTTCTTTTAACACGGGGACAAATACCGGGTTGGACGACCCGGGATATTCAGCCTGGCGCATTCACACCGCACATCTACCTGGGTCGACTCAGCAGCAACCCGGGAAAAAGCCAGGTTATTTTGGTGATGTGAAAGGGGTCATTTATTCATCAAACAATATTTACATTTATTTCAGCTGTTTTTGGGGGTTAGCCACAAATAATAAGAATTTACTTACCGATAATTCTATTTCTCGGAGTCCGTAGTGGATGCTGGGGTTCCTGAAAGGACCATGGGGAATAGCGGCTCCGCAGGAGACAGGGCACAAAAAGTAAAGCTTTAGGATCAGGTGGTGTGCACTGGCTCCTCCCCCTATGACCCTCCTCCAAGCCTCAGTTAGGATACTGTGCCCGGACGAGCGTACACAATAAGGAAGGATTTATGAATCCCGGGTAAGACTCATACCAGCCACACCAATCACACTGTACAACCTGTGATCTGAACCCAGTTAACAGTATGATAACAGCGGAGCCTCTGAAAGATGGCTCACAACAATAATAACCCGATTTTTGTAACTATGTACAAGTATTGCAGATAATCCGCACTTGGGATGGGCGCCCAGCATCCACTACGGACTCCGAGAAATAGAATTATCGGTAAGTAAATTCTTATTTTCTCTATCGTCCTAGTGGATGCTGGGGTTCCTGAAAGGACCATGGGGATTATACCAAAGCTCCCAAACGGGCGGGAGAGTGCGGATGACTCTGCAGCACCGAATGAGAGAACTCCAGGTCCTCCTTAGCCAGGTTATCAAATTTGTAGGATTTTACAAACGTGTTTGCCCCTGACTAAATAGCCGCTCGGCAAAGTTGTAAAGCCGAGACCCCTCGGGCAGCCGCCCAAGATGAGCCCACCTTCCTTGTGGAATGGGCATTTACATATTTTGGCTGTGGCAGGCCTGCCACAGAATGTGCAAGCTGAATTGTATTACACATCCAACTAGCAAAAGTCTGCTTAGAAGCAAGAGCACCCAGTTTGTTGGGTGCATACAGGATAACAGCAAGTCAGTTTTCCTGACTCCAGCCGTCCTGGAACCTATATTTTCAGGGCCCTGACCACATCTAGCAACTTGGAGTCCTCCAAGTCCCTAGTAGGCGCAAGACACCACAATAAGCTGGTTCAGGTGAAACACTGACACCACCTTAGGGAGAGAACTGGGGACGAGTCCGCAGCTCTGCCCTGTCCGAATGGACAAACAGATATGGGCTTTTTTGAGAAAAAAACCACCAATTTGACACTCGCCTGGTCCAGGCCAGGTCCAAGAGCATGTTCACTTTTCATGTGAGATGCTTCAAATCCACAGATTTGACTGGTTTTAAACCAATGTGTTTTGAGGAATCCCAGAACTACGTTGAGATCCCACAGTGCCACTGGAGGCACAAAAGGGGGTTGTATATGCAATACTCCCTTGACAAACTTCTGGACTTCAGGAACTGAAGCCAATTCTTTCTGGAAGAAAAATCGACAGGGCCGAAATTTGAACCTTAATGGACCCCAATTTGAGGCCCATAGACACTCCTGTTTGCAGGAAATGCAGGAATCGACCGAGTTGAAATTTCTTCGTGGGGCCTTCCTGGCCTCACACCACGCAACATATTTTCGCCACATGTGGTGATAATGTTGTGCGGTCACCTCCTTTCTGGCTTTGACCAGGGTAGGAATGACCTCTTCCTGAATGCCTTTTCCCTTAGGATCCGGCGTTCCACCGCCATGCCGTCAAACGCAGCTGCGGTATGTCTTGGAACAGACATGGTACTTGCTGAAACAAGTCCCTTCTTAGCGGCAGAGGCCATAAGTCCTCTGTGAGCATCTCTTGAAGTTCCGGGTACCAAGTCCTTCTTGGCCAATCCGGAGCCATGAGTATAGTTCTTACTCCTCTACGTCTTATAATTCTCAGTACCTTAGGTATGAAAAGCAGAGGATGGAACACATACACCGACTGGTACACCCACGGTGTTACCAGAACGTCCACAGCTATTGCCTGAGGGTCTCTTAACCTGGCGCAATACCTGTCCCGTTTTTTGTTCAGATGGGACGCCATCATGTCCACCTTTGGTAATTCCCAACGGTTTACAATCATGTGGAAAACTTCCCCATGAAGTTCCCACTCTGCCGGGTGGAGGTCGTGCCTACTGAGGAAGTCTACTTCCCAATTTCCATTCCCGGAATGAAACACTGCTGACAGTGCTATCACATGATTTTCCGCCCAGCGAAAAGTCCTTGCAGTTTTTGCCACTGCCCTCCTGCTTCTTGTGCCGCCCTGTCTATTTACGTGGGCGACTGCCGTGATGTTTTATCCCACTGGATCAATACCGGCTGACCTTGAAGCAGAGGTCTTGCTAAGCTTAGAGCATTATAAATTTACCCTTAGCTATATTTATGTGGAGAAAAGTCTCCAGACTTGATCACACTCCCTGGAAATTTTTTCCTTGTATGACTGCTCCCCAGCCTCTCGGGCTGGCCTCCGTGGTCACCAACATCCAAAACTGAATGCCGAATCTGCGGCCCTCTAGAAGATGAGCACTCTGTAACCACCACAGGAGAGACACCCTTGTCCTTGGATATAGGGTTATCCGCTGATGCATCTGAAGATGCGATCCGGACCATTTGTCCAGCAGATCCCACTGAAAAGTTCTTGCATGAAATCTGCCGACTGGAATTGCTTCGAAGGAAGTCACCATTTTTTTACCATGGCCCTTGTGCAATGATGCACTGATTTTAGGAGGTTCCTGACTAGCTCGGATAACTCCCTGGCTTTCTCTTCCGGGAGAAACACCTTTTTCTGGACTGTGTCCAGAATCATCCCTAAGCACAGGAGACTTGTTGTCGGGATCAGCTGCGATTTTGGAATATTTAGAATCCACCCCTGCTGTTGTAACAGTATCCGAGATAGTGCTACTCCGACCTCCAACTGTTCCCTGGACTTTGCCCTTATCAGGAGATCGTCCAAGTAAGGGATAATTAAGACGCCTTTTCTTCGAAGAAGAACCATCATTTCGGCCATTACCTTGGTAAAGACCCGGGGTGCCGTGGACAATCCAAACGGCAGCGTCTGAAACTGATAGTGACAGTTCTGTACCACGAACCTGAGGTACCCTTAGTGATAAGGGCAAATTTGGGACATGGAGGTAAGCATCCCTGATGTCTTGGGACACCATATAGTCCCCTTCTTCCCGGTTCGTTATCACTGCTCTGAGTGACTCCATCTTGATTTGAACCTTTGTAAGTGTTCAAATTTTTTTAGATTTAGAATAGGTCTCACCTAGCCTTCTGGCTTCAGTACCACAATATAGTGTGGAATAATACCCCTTTTCTTGTTGTAGGAGGGGTAATTTAATTATCACCTGCTGGGAATACAGCTCGTGAATTGTTTCCCATACTGCCTCCTTGTCGGAGGGAGACCTTGGTAAAGCAGACTTCAGGAGCCTGCGCAGGGGAAACGTCTCGACATTCCAATCTGTACCCCTGGGATACTACTTGTAGGATCCAGGGGTCCTGTACGGTCTCAGCGTCATGCTGAGAGCTTGTCAGAAGCGGTGGAACGCTTCTGTTCCTGGGAATGGGCTGCCTGCTGCAGTCTTCTTCCCTTTCCTCTATCCCTGGGCAGATATGACTCTTATAGGGACGAAAGGACTGAAGCTGAAAAGACGGTGTCTTTTTCTGCAGAGATGTGACTTAGGGTAAAAAACGGTGGATTTTCCAGCAGTTGCCGTGGCCACCAGGTCCGATGGACCGACCCCAAATAACTCCTCTTCCTTTATACGGCAATACACCTTTGTGCCGTTTGGAATCTGCATCACCTGACCACTGTCGTGTCCATAAACATCTTCTGGCAGATATGGACATCGCACTTACTCTTGATGCCAGAGTGCAAATATCCCTCTGTGCATCTCGCATATATAGAAATGCATCCTTTAAATGCTCTATAGTCAATAAAATACTGTCCCTGTCAAGGGTATCAATATTTTTAGTCAGGGAATCCGACCAAGCCACCCCAGCTCTGCACATCCAGGCTGAGGCGATCGCTGGTCGCAGTATAACACCAGTATGTGTGTATATACTTTTTATGATATTTTCCAGCCTCCTGATAAGCGTGTGAGCGCCTTATCCACCCTAAGGGGTGTTTCCCAACGCGCCCTAACTTCTGGCGGGAAAGGGTATACCGCCCATATTTTCTATCGGGGGGAACCCACGCATCATCACACACTTCATTTAATTTATCTGATTCAGGAAAAACTACGGTAGTTTTTTCACATCCCACATAATACCCTCTTTTGTGGTACTTGTAGTATCAGAAATATGTAACACCTCCTTCATTGCCCTTAACGTGTGGCCCTAATAAGGAATACGTTTGTTTATTCACCGTCGACACTGGATTCAGTGTCCCTGTCTGTGTCTGTGTCGACCGACTAAAGTAAACGGGCGTTTTAAAACCCCTGACGGTGTTTTTGAGACGTCTGGACCGGTACTAATTGTTTGTCGGCCGTCTCATGTCGTCAACCGACCTTGCCGCGTGTTGACATTATCACGTAATTCCCTAAATAAGCCATCCATTCCGGTGTCGACTCCCTAGAGAGTGACATCACCATTACAGGCAATTGCTCCGCCTCCTCACCAACATCGTCCTCATACATGTCGACACACACGTACCGACACACAGCACACACACAGGGAATGCTCTGATAGAGGACAGGACCTACTAGCCCTTTGGAGAGACAGAGGGAGAGTTTGCCAGCACACACCAAAAACGCTATAATTATATAGGGACAACCTTATATAAGTGTTTTCCCTTATAGCATCTTTTTTATATATTTCTAACGCCAAATTAGTGCCCCCCCCCTCTCTGTTTTAACCCTGTTTCTGTAGTGCAGTGCAGGGGAGAGCCTGGGAGCCTTCCCTCCAGCCTTTCTGTGAGGGAAAATGGCGCTGTGTGCTGAGGAGATAGGCCCCGCCCCTTTTTCGGCGGCCTCGTCTCCCGCTCTTAACGGATTCTGGCAGGGGTTAAATATCTCCATATAGCCCCCGGAGGCTATATGTGAGGTATTTTTAGCCAAAAATAAGAATTTACTTACCGATAATTCTATTTCTCGGAGTCCGTAGTGGATGCTGGGGTTCCTGAAAGGACCATGGGGAATAGCGGCTCCGCAGGAGACAGGGCACAAAAAGTAAAGCTTTTCCAGATCAGGTGGTGTGCACTGGCTCCTCCCCCTATGATCCTCCTCCAGACTCCAGTTAGGTACTGTGCCCGGACGAGCGTACACAATAAGGGAGGATTTTGAATCCCGGGTAAGACTCATACCAGCCACACCAATCACACCGTACAACTTGTGATCTAAACCCAGTTAACAGTATGATAACAGAGGAGCCTCTGAAAGATGGCTCCCTAACAATAACCCGAATTAGTTAACAATAACTATGTACAAGTATTGCAGATAATCCGCACTTGGGATGGGCGCCCAGCATCCACTACGGACTCCGAGAAATAGAATTATCGGTAAGTAAATTCTTATTTTCTCTATCGTCCTAGTGGATGCTGGGGTTCCTGAAAGGACCATGGGGATTATACCAAAGCTCCCAAACGGGCGGGAGAGTGCGGATGACTCTGCAGCACCGAATGAGAGAACTCCAGGTCCTCTTTTGCCAGGGTATCAAATTTGTAGAATTTTACAAACGTGTTCTCCCCTGACCACGTAGCTGCTCGGCAGAGTTGTAATGCCGAGACCCCTCGGGCAGCCGCCCAAGATGAGCCCACCTTCCTTGTGGAATGGGCCCTAACAGATTTAGGCTGTGGCAGGCCTGCCACAGAATGTGCAAGTTGAATTGTGTTACAAATCCAACGAGCAATCGACTGCTTAGAAGCAGGCGCACCCAACTTGTTGGGTGCATACAGTATAAACAGCGAGTCAGATTTTCTGACTCCAGCCGTCCTTGAAATGTATATTTTTAAAGCTCTGACAACGTCCAACAACTTGGAGTCCTCCAAGTCGCTTGTAGCCGCAGGCACTACAATAGGCTGGTTCAGGTGAAACGCTGATACCACCTTAGGGAGAAAATGCGGACGCGTCCGCAGCTCTGCCCTATCCGAATGGAAAATTAAATAAGGGCTTTTATAAGATAAAGCCGCCAGTTCAGATACTCTCCTGGCGGAAGCCAGGGCCAGTAACATAGTCACTTTCCATGTGAGATATTTCAAATCCACTTTTTTTAGTGGTTCAAACCAATGGGATTTGAGGAAATCTAAAACTACATTTAGATCCCACGGTGCCACCGGAGGCACCACAGGAGGCTGTATATGCAGTACTCCTTTGACAAAAGTCTGGACCTCAGGGACTGAGGCCAATTCTTTTTGGAAGAATATTGACAGGGCCGAAATTTGAACCTTAATAGATCCCAATTTGAGACCCATAGACAATCCTGATTGCAGGAAATGTAGGAAACGACCCAGTTGAAATTCCTCCGTCGGAGCACTCCGATCCTCGCACCACGCAACATATTTCCGCCAAATGCGGTGATAATGCTTCGCGGTGACTTCCTTTCTTGCCTTAATCAAGGTAGGAATGACTTCTTCTGGAATGCCTTTTCCTTTTAGGATCTGGCGTTCAACCGCCATGCCGTCAAACGCAGCCGCGGTAAGTCTTGAAAGAGGCAGGGACCCTGTTGAAGCAGGTCCCTTCTCAGAGGTAGAGGCCACGGATCGTCCGTGACCATCTCTTGAAGTTCCGGGTACCAAGACCTTCTTGGCCAATCCGGAGCCACTAGTATCGTTCTTACTCCGCTTTGCCGTATGATTCTCAATACCTTTGGTATGAGAGGCAGAGGAGGAAACACATACACCGACTGGTACACCCAAGGTGTTACCAGCGCGTCCACAGCTATTGCCTGCGGATCTCTTGACCTGGCGCAATACCTGTCCAGTTTTTTGTTGAGGCGAGACGCCATCATGTCCACCATTGGTCTTTCCCAACGGTTTATTAGCATGTGGAAAACTTCTGGATGAAGTCCCCACTCTCCCGGGTGAAGATCGTGTCTGCTGAGGAAGTCTGCTTCCCAGTTGTCCACGCCCGGGATGAACACTGCTGACAGTGCTATCACGTGATTCTCCGCCCAGCGAAGGATCCTGGCAGCTTCTGCCATTGCACTCCTGCTTCTTGTGCCGCCCTGTCTGTTTACATGGGCGACTGCCGTGATGTTGTCCGACTGGATCAACACCGGTCTTCCTTGAAGCAGAGGTTCCGCCTGGCTTAGAGCATTGTAGATTGCTCTTGGTTCCAGAATGTTTATGTGAAGAGACTTTTCCAGGCTCGACCACACTCCCTGGAAGTTTCTTCCTTGTGTGACTGCTCCCCAGCCTCTCAGGCTGGCGTCCGTGGTCACCAGGATCCAATCCTGTATGCCGAATCTGCGGCCCTCCAATAGATGAGCCCTCTGCAACCACCACAGAAGAGATACCCTTGTCCTTGGAGACAGGGTTATCCGCAGGTGCATCTGAAGATGCGACCCTGACCATTTGTCCAACAGATCCCTTTGGAAAATTCTTGCATGGAATCTGCCGAATGGAATTGCTTCGTAAGAAGCCACCATTTTTCCCAGGACTCTTGTGCATTGATGTACAGACACCTTTCCTGGTTTTAGGAGGTTCCTGACCAGGTCGGATAACTCCTTGGCTTTTTCCTCGGGAAGAAAAACCTTTTTCTGAACCGTGTCCAGAATCATCCCTAGGAACAGCAGACGAGTTGTCGGCATTAATTGGGATTTTGGAATATTCAGAATCCATCCGTGCTGCTTTAGCACCTCTTGAGATAGTGCTAATCCCATCTCTAGCTGTTCTCTGGACCTTGCCCTTATTAGGAGATCGTCCAAGTATGGGATAATTAATACGCCTTTTCTTCGAAGAAGAATCATCATCTCCGCCATTACCTTTGTAAAGACCCGAGGTGCCGTGGACAAACCAAACGGCAGCGTCTGAAACTGATAGTGACAGTTTTGTACAACGAACCTGAGGTACCCCTGGTGTGAGGGGTAAATTTCTTCCAGGTTCGCTATCACTGCTCTGAGTGACTCCATCTTGAACTTGAACTTCTTTATGTACAGGTTCAAGGACTTCAGATTTAGAATAGGCCTTACCGAGCCATCCGGCTTCGGTACCACAAATAGAGTGGAATAATACCCCTTCCCTTGTTGTAGAAGAGGTACCTTGACTATCACCTGCTGAGAGTACAGCTTGTGAATGGCTTCCAAAACCGTCTCCCTTTCGGAGGGGGACGTTGGTAAAGCAGACTTCAGGAAACGGCGAGGTGGATCTGTCTCTAATTCCAACCTGTACCCCTGAGATATTATCTGCAGGATCCAGGGATCTACCTGCGAGTGAGCCCACTGCGCGCTGTAATTTTTTGAGACGACCGCCCACCGTCCCCGAGTCCGCTTGAGAAGCCCCAGCGTCATGCTGAGGCTTTTGTAGAAGCCGGGGAGGGCTTCTGTTCCTGGGAAGGAGCTGCCTGTTGCTGTCTCTTCCCTCGACCTCTGCCTCGTGGCAGATATGAATAGCCCTTTGCTCTCTTATTTTTAAAGGAACGAAAGGGCTGCGGTTGAGGTAGAAAGGTGGATTTCCCGGCTGTAGCCGTGGCCACCAAATCTGATAGACCGACTCCAAATAACTCCTCCCCTTTATACGGCAAAACTTCCATATGCCGTTTTGAATCCGCATCGCCTGTCCACTGTCGCGTCCATAAAGCTCTTCTGGCCGAAATGGACATAGCACTTACCCGTGATGCCAGTGTGCAGATATCCCTCTGTGCATCACGCATATAAAGAAATGCATCCTTTATTTGTTCTAACGACAGTAAAATATTGTCCCTGTCCAGGGTATCAATATTTTCAATCAGGGACTCTGACCAAACTACCCCAGCACTGCACATCCAGGCAGTCGCTATAGCTGGTCGTAGTATAACACCTGCATGTGTGTATATACTTTTTTGGATATTTTCCATCCTCCTATCTGATGGATCTTTAAGTGCGGCCGTCTCAGGAGAGGGTAACGCCACTTGTTTAGATAAGCGTGTTAGCGCCTTGTCCACCCTAGGAGGTGTTTCCCAGCGCTCCCTAACCTCTGGCGGGAAAGGGTATAATGCCAATAATTTCTTTGAAATTATCAGCTTTTTATCAGGGGCAACCCACGCTTCATCACACACGTCATTTAATTTTTCTGATTCAGGAAAAACTATAGGTAGTTTTTTCACACCCCACATAATACCCTGTTTAGTGGTACCTGTAGTATCAGCTAAATGTAACGCCTCCTTCATTGCCAAAATCATATAACGTGTGGCCCTACTGGAAAATACGGTTGATTCGTCACCGTCACCACTGGAATCAGTGCCTGTGTCTGGGTCTGTGTCGACCGACTGAGGCAAAGGGCGTTTCACAGCCCCTGACGGTGTTTGAGGCGCCTGGACAGGCACTAATTGATTGTCCGGCCGCCTCATGTCGTCAAACGACTGCTTAAGCGAGTTGACGCTATCCCGTAATTCCACAAATAAAGGCATCCATTCTGGTGTCGACCCCCTAGGAGGTGACATCCCCATATTTGGCAATTGCTCCGCCTCCACACCAATATCGTCCTCATACATGTCGACACACACGTACCGACACACAGCAGACACACAGGGAATGCTCTACACGAAGACAGGACCCACTAGCCCTTTGGGGAGACAGAGGGAGAGTCTGCCAGCACACACCAAAAAAGCGCTATATATGACAGGGATAGCCTTATAATAAGTGCTCCCTTATAGCTGCTTTATATATATCAAAATATTGCCATTAAATTTGCCCCCCCTCTCTGTTTTACCCTGTTTCTGTAGTGCAGTGCAGGGGAGAGACCTGGGAGCCGTCCTGACCAGCGGAGCTGTGAGAGGAAATGGCGCCGTGTGCTGAGGAGATAGGCCCCGCCCCTTTTCCCGGCGGGCTCGTCTCCCGCTATTTTGTGAATCCAGGCAGGGGTTAAATATCTCCATATAGCCTCTGGGGGCTATATGTGAGGTATTTTTAGCCTTTTAATAGGTTTTCATTTGCCTCCCAGGGCGCCCCCCCCCAGCGCCCTGCACCCTCAGTGACTGCGTGTGAAGTGTGCTGAGAGGAAAATGGCGCACAGCTGCAGTGCTGTGCGCTACCTTTAGAAGACTGCAGGAGTCTTCAGCCGCCGATTCTGGACCTCTTCTTACTTCAGCATCTGCAAGGGGGCCGGCGGCGCGGCTCCGGTGACCATCCAGGCTGTACCTGTGATCGTCCCTCTGGAGCTGATGTCCAGTAGCCAAGAAGCCAATCCATCCTGCACGCAGGTGAGTTCACTTCTTCTCCCCTCTGTCCCTCGTTGCAGTGATCCTGTTGCCAGCAGGAATCACTGTAAAATAAAAAACCTAAGCTAAACTTTCTCTAAGCAGCTCTTTATGAGAGCCACCTAGAATTGCACCCTTCTCGGCCGGGCACAAAAATCTAACTGGAGTCTGGAGGAGGGTCATAGGGGGAGGAGCCAGTGCACACCACCTGATCTGGAAAAGCTTTACTTTTTGTGCCCTGTCTCCTGCGGAGCCGCTATTCCCCATGGTCCTTTCAGGAACCCCAGCATCCACTAGGACGATAGAGAAAATAGGTTTTCATTGCCTCCCAGGGCGCCCCCCTTCCAGCGCCCTGCACCCTCAGTGACTGCCGTGTGAAGTGTGCTGAGAGGAAATGGCGCACAGCTGCAGTGCTGTGCGCTACCTTAAGAAGACTGAGGAGTCTTCATGCCGCCGATTCTGGACCTTCTTCTTGTTTCAGCATCTGCAAGGGGGCCGGCGGCGAGGCTCCGGTGACCATCCAGGCTGTACCTGTGATCGTCCCTCTGGAGCTAATGTCCAGTAGCCAAAGAAGCCAATCCATCCTGCACGCAGGTGAGTTCACTTCTTCTCCCCTAAGTCCCTCGTTGCAGTGATCCTGTTGCCAGCAGGACTCACTGTAAAATAAAAAACCTAAGCTAAACTTTTCTAAGCAGCTCTTTAGGAGAGCCACCTAGATTGCACCCTTCTCGGCCGGGCACAAAAATCTAACTGAGGCTTGGAGGAGGGTCATAGGGGGAGGAGCCAGTGCACACCACCTGATCCTAAAGCTTTACTTTTTGTGCCCTGTCTCCTGCGGAGCCGCTATTCCCCATGGTCCTTTCAGGAACCCCAGCATCCACTAGGACGATAGAGAAAATAAGTATCCCATGAATGTATATAAGAGGGATTGCAGCAGATATCTCTTATACCTGCTGCGATCCCTCCATTCTCGCTGTCAGCCCCCTCCCCCAAAGGTTTCTGTCAGATTTATCAATTTCGCATTTCGGAACTTGACCCCCCGCAGCTACCACCTTCTGAAAATGGTGGTAGCCCGTTGGGAGTATATGGCCTACTCAATGCAATCTCAGCAGGCAGAGGGTTCCCTCGGAAACCCTCCACAGAAACGGCCGCTGTGCATGTCTCGTCACCGGGAATGCACATGCGCAATAGTCCTGGCAGGTCACTGAGCACATCACGGGACAGGCTCCTTTAGGATTGCATGTTGCAAAGTGATCCTGGGTGCTAATATTGCGACCCACATCGCATTGAATATGAGATTATTGATAAATGGGCCCGCAAGACAGTAAAGCAATTTATTTTAAACATGTTAGGGATAGATATAAGGCTAGCCTGCAAAGAACTAAGCATCAATTTGAGATGAGGGTTGGCCCATCTAGTCTGCCCCATCCTAGGTTCTTTTCTGATGTCAAATTCTAAAATGATAATTTCTCCCCTTATACTCCTTTCAGACAGAAACAGAAATTACTGGGTGAAGCAGTTCTACCCGGTAATTTCATGAACCACACGGGTCCTTTTTCTGTATGAAAGGGTCAACTCATGTTGTAATTCCCGGGACTTCGACCCTGGAATCTACCAGGGTCGGAGTCACAGGAATTTCGACACGAGTTGACCCTTTCACACAGAGAAAATACCCGCGTTGATCTACAAATTACTGGGTCGAAATTCTCGACCCGGTAATTTGCATGTGTGTGTGAAAGGGGGAGGGGGGGTCAGGCAGGTCCAGGCATAATGACACGGCATTGAAATGCCGGGTAACTGCCACGACTTTCAGACTTTTGTCTGAAAGTGGTATAAATGACACCATAGAGAACTGTACAGGGGGGTACTCACGGAGCGATCGCTGTTTAAAATCTAAGCAATCTGACTAGATTGCTTAGATTTTAAGTATGATCGCTCCGTGTGTACCCCCTACAGCGATAGCGATGCGCAGCCCCGCGCATCGCTATTGCTGCTGCTAGATTGGCCTGCATGCAGGCCAATCTAGCGGGTCGCTCACTTCACCCGCTGGGTGAAATGAGCGGCCCCCCCGTCTCCCCCGCACGCTCAGCACACATCGCGCTGTGCTGAGCGGCAGGAGAGATGTGTGCTGAGCGGTTCACTCAGCACACATCTCTCTCACATTGACCAGTGAGTGCTGGCCTTAAAGGCCAGTACTCACGGCCCGATTTGGGAGAGATGCTCAGTGTGTGAGATGCTCAGTGTGCTGAGCATGCGAGGGGAGACGGGGGGCCGCTCATTTCACCCAGCGGGTGAAGTGAGCGACCCGCTAGATTGGCCTGCATGCAGGCCAATCTAGCAGCAGCGATAGCGATGCGCGGGGCTGCACATCGCTATCGCTGTGGTGGGTACACATGGAGCGATCATGCATAAAATCTAGGCAATCTAGTCAGATTGCTTAGATTTTAAGCAGCGATCGCTCCGTGAGTACCCCCCTTAACACTACACTATATTCATATTAGTTACTGCTACCAAACCAGACAGTGTGAGAACAGGAGACCCAAATAGAAAAGCCTACTATAAAAAGCTGTTGTGGTGTGTGAATATGTAAGACATATTGTATCACCTTGGAAACTCAAAAATTAGTAAAATCCTCCAAACCTTTGCATGTATAAAATTAAAACTATTCAACCATGAGCATATAAGATCCTTTACAAAAGTGAATTAGGAATTAACTCAGACTTAAACAATATATTGACTATTATAACCATATTAAAAGAAAACCACCATTGTATAGGGAAATAAACATTTTAAGATTTATTATGAATCAATTTAGGAACCAAAACTTCAATTCTGAACTGAATACTGAGTTTTCTTCTAATTATCTTTCCTAAATTTTATTTTTTTTCCATTAAATTATAGCAAGAAATTAGATGTGAACGTAAGATAAAATACCAGTAATCATTTATTAGTTGGAAGAAACCTTAGTCCAGTTTATAAACTACAGTGCTGGACTTAAAATCATTTGTAACAAAAAACGAGAAAACCAAGAGAAAGAAAGAAAAAAAAGAGACCTTCTGTACCTAGATTATATAAAGTATAACAAACACATAAATTAAGGCTGACAGTGATAGTGGAATAATTGGCCCCAGAATTCAATAGGCTTTATAGGTTGTGTCTGGAGCTCTGCGAATGTGCCATATCAACAATGAGGGTGTATTCTTGTATAGTTACGCTCCAAATAAATATCACAGAATCAGAAACACTGTGTTTAGAAAAATATAATTCATGGATTTCTATTAAGTAAATATATGGATGCTGATTATATTTTTCCTTTTAGATGTATTTCCCTTTAGTGTGCTAATTATATTTATATGTAATTTTCCTTTACTATATAAATCACGTTGTTTTATACAATTATCACGTTCCAACTCATTGGGGGGTATTCAATTGTTTGAAAAGTCAGTTGGGAGTCTGTTTTTTCCTATCTAAGAGACAGGAAAAAACAGACACCCAACCTACTATTCAAACAATTGAATTCCACCCTTTAGATGTTACAATGGGGGAAATCCATTGTGGGCAAAGTTCCCACACCAGTACGTTAGTGCAGCAAAAGTCATAGGGTTGTGTACAAAATTGGGCGAATTCAGGGGGAAAGCGGGCGCAAGGGTTGCAATGGCAACCCGCACCCTTCACTAGCAATTGGATTCCGTCCCATGTGTATGTCACTATGCATAATGATAAGAATGTTGACAGTTCTGATTTCGACGTGATGACTGTCGACATATCGACCACAACCTTACAAATGAGTGACCGGGCAATTAGTAACTGTTTAACTCACTAGAGAATCAGAGCCCAATTTATTATATTTGAGGGCATGTGATGCTTTGTGCTACTAAGACCGATCCTCCTAATATTCCTCTTACATAAGGGTCTGCTACACTCCGGAATACGCCTGTGCAAAGGCTAGCATCCTACACACAGAAGGGAATGCGCTGTGATGGGCAGCATGCTACAAATGACAGATCATCAGCACATTGCCAAGGGCACATCTGTAATCACTGGGGCTGCTCCTGTCAATGACAGGCTGCATCTCGTTACCTGGACGGGCGAACTGTCCCCGCTGCCCTGGCCGCAGGAGAGGAGGGAGAGCAGGAGCAGGGAGGCCGCGGGCAGCCAGGGGCCACATCCGGGCCCTGTACACGGCGGCGCACACCGCACCATCTTCTCTTAGCAGCAGCCTACTAGTTCGTTTCACAACAAACATAGCCGCTGTGAGGAGGCGGGGGAGGAGGGGAGGTGACGGCCATGGTGGTGCCTCCTACTCCCCTCCCAGCGCAGCACAGCCTCGGCTCGAGCCTTACTGTAATTTCTAATACACTGCCACTGTGCTACGCCTACTGCCAGTCACGTCTCACAGCCACTAACATGGCGGCATGCGGGACAGGAAGCTCCCCTTCGCCGCCACCCTAGCTCTGCCCATAACACCTTCCCATACACTAATTAGTATGATCTTGCTGCTGCGCCAGTCCCTATTGGCTCAGTGCTGTATACAGGCTTCTTGCCAGTCGAATGGATGTGCTATTGAGCTACGTGTTCCGTAGTGTAAACTGACTGCGCCGAACAGAAACGAAAATAGACCAGAATAAAACACCAGAGTAACAGCTAACCGGAAATAATCGCGTCTTCTAAACTGCCATTTTGTTGGAGTCAGTCACCTTAACAATAGGGGCTGAATGGCGACGGCGTGCTTGCTATGTGCGCACAGGCCTGTTGGCTCTCTAGTGCCTGCCCAGTGACAACGGTGAGAGCCCGGGACTTACAGTTCTAAGCACTGAGGCCAGAACCCGCCGCCGCCGCTGCTGATACTGTGTGTGTGTTCCACCGGCTGGGCGTGTTACTATGGCTGTGCTCCTGGAGACCACGTTGGGAGACATTGTCATAGATCTATATACAGAAGAAAGACCTCGAGGTAATGTCTGACTGCAAATTACATGATCCTAGCACATACTTTCACCATTGGATATAATATTAAAAAATATAGAATTCACTATCCACCAGGCAGAAGTTAGCTTCTTATTCAGTTCTTATTCAGAGCATGTTGTATTAAAACAAATTAAGTTAACATTGTATAAACAAACAACATATCCTTTATAAACAATTTCAATTGTATTTTGCCTGTGCGAACAAACTGGTTACAGGCACCTTATTGTACATTTTCAATACATATCTTTAGTTGTGAAAGGGTTAACTAGTCTTGGGCCATAAATTTGACACTGTAAACCAGGGGTGGGGAACCTTTGGCCCTCCAGCTGTTGTTGAAATACACATTCCAGCATCCCCTGCTACAGTTTTGCTATTTGGCCATGCTAAAACTGTTGCAGGGCATACTGGAATGGTTGTGTGTGTTTATGTTGCCTTCGTGCAAAGGACCTGGACGTGACAAAACGAGTGGGCAGGAGACAACTTCCGCCCTTACAGCTCCTAAATGTTTCCTTCGTTCTCCGTTCGTTTAGGGTATTTTTTTTTTCTATGCAGCATTGGACCCCTCACGGGCTCGCTTCGCTCACCACGCATCGGGCTCGGTGTCTCGCTCCGCTCCGCTCGCCACACTTTTCTATTCCAAATAGATTGTGACATGGACCCAGGGGGTTATGGGAAAGGTCCTTAGCGCGAAGAGAATCTAGACGCAACCATACTGGAATATGTTGTTGAACAACAGCTGGAGGGCCAAAGTTCCCCACCCCTGCTTTAAACCAACAGAGGGTGGTCACTAATAAATGACCCACTTGTATTTTGCATGGCCCAACACTGTTTTGGAGTATGGGGTAAGCTGGCAAAGTGGGCCCATGCACCATATTTTACCATTTGGAATAAGTAGCTGTAATTTTGCAAGGGTTAAATAGACTTGAGCCACAAATTTGACACTTGAAACCAACAGATGGTGGCCATTTACATATGACCCACTTGTATTTTGCCTGGCCCATGGTCCTAAAACTGGCTTGCAAAGTGGGCACAAGCACTATATTTTACCATTTTGAAGCAAAATACAAGTGGATCACCTGTGCGGGAGTGCCATCCTTGACCATTGGCAGGACGGTGGCACTCTACCACCGGGACGGGCATTATGGCCTCAAATGACGGGAGGCCGGCATTCTACTGCTGGGATGGGAGCATAGGCCTCAACTACCGGCAGGAGGCTGTAGCACTGCCAGGAGCCCAGACCTTAACCGCCGGTGTGAGGCTAGAGATCTACTGCAGGGACTGAAGCGATGGTCTCAACTGGCCTTGACTGCCAGCGGGAGTCCGAAGCTCTACCGCCGGTGTGGGAGGCCAGCTCTCTACCACTGTAGTGGGAGGTTGGGGCAAGAGCGCAGCCTCGACCGCCACGGTGTGAGGGGCAGATCATGATCTCTGGCGCGGTTCAACGGAGCTCTACTGCCGCAGGCCCGACTGCCAGGGCAGGAGCTCTACTGCCGGACGGGAGAGAGCACTACTGCTAAAGTGGGAGTGCCGACCCCGACTGCCGTTGGGAGACCGGAGCTCTATCGCTGAGATGGGAGACCAAGGCTCTACCACCAGGGCGGGAGCGCAGACTTTAACTACCGGTGGGAGGCTAGAACTCTACTGCATGGACGGAAGTGACTGTCTTGACTGCTGGTCGTGAGACCGGAGCTCTACCGTAGGGGCGGGAGCAGTGGCCTTGACTGCCAGCGGGAGTCCGGAGCTCTAACACCGGGGTGGGAGGCCAGCTTTCTACCACTGTAGTGGGAGGCAGGGGCAAGAGCACAGCCTCGACCACCACGGTGGGAGTGCAGACCTTGACCTTTGGCGCGGTTCGAAGGAGATCTGCAGCAGGCCTCAACTGCCAGGGCAGGAGGTCTACTGCCGGATGGGAGACCAGAGCACTACTGCTGGAGTGGGAGTGCTGGACCTGACCGCCATTGGGAGACCGGAGCTCTACCACCAGGGCAGGTGCCAAGGCAGGAGCGCAGGCCTCGACCGGGTCGATAGGGGTGGGGCTTCACTATGAGAGGATCCAGCAGCTCACCAGCACCATTTTCCCTCTGCAGTGGACAACAGACGCTGACTGACAGGGATGCGCAGCTCCTCCGGTGTTACTCCAGATTACCTCAGCAGTACCAGGGGGTCATAGCAGGGGGGGGGGGGGGGGGGGGCGATTATTAGTGTACTAAGTCCTCTATCAGGGTACATAGTCTGCGACCAGGGTAAGCTTGTAATCGGCGATAAGAGCACAGTGGGGGCTGGCTCCAAATAACTGTGTCTCCCTGAAGGGCTCTTTGTGGATTAATTGTGCTTAATCTTTTTGTGTGTGCGTGCTGTCACATTTACATTATGTCAAGCAAAGAGTGTGTTCCTTGTACAGCGGAGTGTTCCTCTTCACCAGGGGGCTCACTACTGGGTACTCAGGGCACTGCACCTTCCCAGAATAGCGGGGCTGAACTGAAATGGGTTAATTCCATTAAGGGAATTATCTCAAATATTTCTACAAAACTATCCCGCAATGAGAAAGAGACGCAATATTTAAGACAGACTGTGGATGAGTTTATGAATAGAGACTCAGTCTACAAGCCAGTGTCTCAGTCCCCTCCCATTTGTCTGCAAAAACGATCTCTGGCCCATATCCTGCAGTCTGACGCTGACTGGTCAGACATGGAGGAGGGTGAGGTGGATTTGGAGGGGGTGGATGCTACTCTGTCACAGAGAACAGAGGCTCTTATAGAGGCTATCGGAGATGTTCTGCAAATTCCTGATAAAGTGTCAGAGGAATCTTATTTTAATGTAAAAAAGAAGTTCTCAGTCACTTTTCCTGCGTCAAGGGAATTGAATACTCTGTTTGAAGACCCGTGGGTTAATCGTGATAAGAAATTTCAAATCCCTAAAAGGTTGCTCTAATCTTTTCCTTTTCCTCTGGAGTATAGGAAAAAATGGGAAAATTCACAGATAGTGGACGCATCAGTCTCTAGGCTGTCAAGAAAAATTGTATTGCCTGTCCCTGGTGCAGCTTCCCTAAAAGTTACGGCTTTTCATAAAATTGATACTACACTCGAATCATTGTACACAGCTGCTTGAGTGGCCCAGAGACCCACTATTGCATGTGCATGGATCACAAAATCCATTGCTAAATGGTCAGGTAACCTAATTGGTTAGATTCCTTGTCTAGGGGGGATGTTGTTTTACTCCTGCTGCATATACAAGACTTTTTGGTGGAAGCCATAAAAGAGATTGGTTTGCTTAATCTACGCACCACCGCTATGGCAGCACGCAGGGGCTTGTGGCTACGCCAGTGGACTGCTGATGCGGACTCCAGAAAAGGCGTGGAAGGCCTACCATTCACAGGAGAGGCCTTGTTTGGAGACGAACTAGACAAATGGATCTCCAAAGCTACTGCGGGTAAGTCTACGCATCTTCCTTCCGCAGCTCCCCCAGCCAGGAAAGCTTATTCAGCTTCAAATTTACAGTCCTTTCGGACGGCTAAGTTTAAGGGAAAATCCAGAGGTGCTTCTATGGCCTCAAAGGTAAACCACGCAAACCAGCAAATGCAGGTGTTCAGGAACAGAGATCAGGCTCTGCTTCCTCAAAGCCTTCAGCATGATGGTGGACCGCGAGGTCTGTCAGGTGGGAGCCCAACTAAAATTCTTCAGTCACATCTGGTCACGTTCGTGCCGGGATCCCTGGGTCATAGATCTTATTTCCCAGGGCTACAGACTGGAGTTGCAAGAGCTCCCACCTCACAGATTCTTCAAATCAGGCTTACCAGCTTCACAAGAGGCAAGTATAACTTTACAGCAGGCCATCCAAAAACTGGTACATACTCAAGTCATTGTTCCAGTTCCACCTCATCTACACATCAACAGGGGAATTCTACTCCAGCTTGTTTGTAGTATCGAAACCGGACGGTTCGGTACGACCAATTCTGAACCTCAAGTCCTTGAACCCGTTCTTAAGAGTGTTCAAGTTCAAGATGGAGTCTCTGAGAGCGGTGATCTCAGGTCTGGAGGAAGGGGAATTCCTAGTGTCTCTGGATATCAAGGATGCATACCTTCACATTCCGATCTGGCTGCCTCATCAGGCTTATCTACGGTTTGCACTACAGGACTGTCACTACCAGTTCCAGGCGCTGCCATTTGATCTCTCCACGGCATCGAGGGTGTTCAATAAAGTTATGGCAGAGATGATGTTTGTACTCCGCAAACAGTGAGTGAACATAATTCCGTACCTGGACGATCTTCTGGTAAAGGCGCCGTCCAGTGAGATGTTGCTGGACAGCATTGGCCTCTCAACCAAACTTCTCCAGGATCACGGGTGGATTCTGAACCTTCCGAAATCTCACCTAGAGCCAACATGAAGACTCCCATTCCTGGGAATGATACTGGACACGAAGTCGCAGAAAGTGTTCCTTCCGTTGAAAAAGGCATTGGTAATCCAGTCGATGGTTCGGGATGTCCTGAAGCCAACCTGGATATCCGTTCATCTATGCATTCACCTTCTGGGAAAAATGGTGGCCTCTTACGAGTCGCTTCAATACGGAACGTTTCACGCAAGACCCTTCCAGCTCGATCTGTTGGACAAATGTTCCGGATCGCATCTTCACACGCACCAGAGAATTTATCTGTCGCCAAAAGCCAGGATCTCCCTTCTGTGGTGGCTACAGACCTCTCACCTCGTCAAGGGTTGGAGGTTCGACATTCAGGACTGGGTCCTGTTAACCACGGACACAAGCCTCTGAGGTTGGGGAGCAGTCACCCAGGCGGTGCAGTTTCAAGGAAGATGGTCAAGTCAGGAAGTCATCCTTCCAATCAACATCCTGGAACTCATGGCCATATACAATGCCCTTCTGCAGGCCTCTTATCTTAGGCGGGGCATAGAGGGAGGAGCCAGCCCACACTATCAAATTCTTAAAGTGCCCATGGCTCCTAGTGGACCAGTCTATACCCCATGGTACTAAATGGAACCCCAGTATTCTCTATGGACTACGAGAAAAGGATTTACCAGTAGGTAATTAAAATCCTATTTTCTGCTGCTGGGTACACTGGGCTCCACAGGGCATGACATTGGGGTGTAGAGTGGGATCTTGATCCGAGGCACCAACAGGCTCAAAGCTTTGACTGTTCCTAGAATGCCTAGCGCCGCCTCCTCTATAACCCCGCCTCCATGCACAGGAGCTCAGTTTTGTAGTTGGTGCCATGCAGTATGCAGGCACTTAACAGGGGGGCTGCTCCAGCTGCCCTAAAAGAAGCTTTTAAATAAAATTGAAGATTTCAAGGGCTTCAGCAGAGACACTAGCAGTGTTAGATGTCAGTGAGATATCTCCTGCTGCAGCTCCATCACCTCCCCCAGTGGCGCTGTACACTCCCGCGCCCTGGTTGCCGGGTACCTACAGCGGAGGCTCCGGTTTTCTTCTAATGTTAGTCACACACACGTCCGCTGTTCTCCCGGGTCGCGTGGCCGCAATATAGGGAGGAGGTAAGGGGTCCTCTCAACGGGACCCACTGTAAATCGCGATCCCGCACGGCCGGTGGGAGGCGGGCCACCGCACGCGCGCTGGCGTGGTCACTGTGGCAGTACAGGGACCCCACTAGACCGCCAGGGCATGGGCACAGGTCGATTTTTCTTTCGAAAAAACGTTTTATTAAGCCCCCAGTACCTGGTGGTTAAGTCCAGCAGGGGGATAAGGCTTTGACCTGTATCCCCTCCCCCAGCCCCAGGGCGCCATTTAGAGTAAATGTTCCCGCCCTGGAGCTGCATCTCTCTCTCTCCCTCACTCCCTGTCAGTGTTTGGGCGCCATTACACAGAGCAGCACTGTTCCTGGGACTGTTTGAGCAAATCCTCCTCTGTAAAGCCGCCTGCATGTCAGCGCTGTGCATTTTACAGGACACTTAAGTATTCTACATGTCTGCTGACAGTGTTAGTTAAGAAAAAGTGCATTTAGTCAGGGTTATTTAGTACAAGTACCCTGTGATATACATCCAGTCTTTACTGTGCATTGTTATATCTAATTAAGTGTATAGCTATTCATAGTACTACTCTGTATTGCTAGTCCAGTGCAGTTTTTTTGCATGTCATAATTTCTGCATTGTACAAACTGTGACTCTGTGTGTGTGCTTATAGCTGCTGCGTGGCCTCCATTTCGTGTATCTCACTCCGTTTGCTATCCCTGTATTCTATAACCTGAGGGGGCTAAGTGTGTCAGGTTTATCTTAATATAGACAGTTCACAGGATATACTCAGTGTGTATTTTTCTCTGTGATTTGTAGTCACCATATACCTCTTGAATTTCCTGTTTGTGTTGATACAGCTGCACAGGGGATTCTTGTCGGGTATTGTGCTGCTGATATTGTGCTGTGTTGCCCTGCATTGAGCTTTTGATTATGTCAGCTACAAAGGGCAACGGAGCTGGGGCTGATCCCACATTGCGTGGTGTTGACGCTACAGACACATTTGAGGATAACATAGCAGCTGAGGGTTCAGGTTCTGGGGTTTCCTTACCCCCTAGTGGGACTGTAGCAACGGGGGTGCAAAATGACCCACCTTGGGCTACCTTCTGTCAACTGAGAGCTGAGGCTGACTGATGGAAACCTCAGTTGTAGGGGCTGGCGTGTAGGTGAACCTTGGAGTGGAGATTAGGTTCCTAGACATGCAGTACGATTATAGCACCATGAGCCCAAAGGCGTGACCACAACAACAAAATAAAAATTTCTCTGATATCCTAGTGGATGCTGGGAACTCCGTAAGGACCATGGGGAATAGCGGCTCCGCAGGAGACTGGGCACAAAAGTAAAAGCTTTAGGACTACCTGGTGTGCACTGGCTCCTCCCCCTATGACCCTCCTCCAAGCCTCAGTTAGATTTTTGTGCCCGGCCGAGAAGGGTGCATTCTAGGACTCTCCTGAGTTTCTAGGAAAAAGTTTAGTTTTAGGTTTTTATTTTCAGTGAGACCTGCTGGCAACAGGCTCACTGCATCGAGGGACTAAGGGGAGAAGAAGCGAACCTGCCTGCTTGCAGCCAGCTTGGGCTTCTTGGCTACTGGACACCATTAGCTCCACAGGGACCGAACACAGGCCCAGCCTCGGAGTCCGGTCCCAGAGCCGCGCCGCCGGCCCCCTTACAGAGCCAGAAGCAAGAAGAGGTCCGGAAAATCGGCGGCAGAAGACATCAGTCTTCACCAAGGTAGCGCACAGCACTGCAGCTGTGCGCCATTGCTCCTCAGGCACACTTCACACTCCGGTCACTGAGGGTGCAGGGCGCTGGGGGGGGGGGCGCCCTGAGCAGCAATAAAAACACCTTGGCTGGCGAAAATACATCACATATAGCCCCCAGGGCTATATGGATGTATTTTAACCCCTGCCAGAATACAGCAAAAAGCGGGAGAAAAGTCAGCCGAAAAGGGGGCGGAGCCTATCTCCTCAGCACACTGGCGCCATTTTCCCTCACAGCTCCGCTGGAAGGACGTCTCCCTGACTCTCCCCTGCAGTCCTGCACTACAGAAAAGGGTAAAACAAGAGAGGGGGGCACTAATTAGGCGCAGTATTAACATAACAGCAGCTATAAGGGGAAAAACACTTATATAAGGTTATCCCTATATATATATATATATATATATATATATATATATATATATATATATATATATATATATATATATATATATAGCGCTCTGGTGTGTGCTGGCATACTCTCCCTCTGTCTCCCCAAAGGGCTAGTGGGGTCCTGTCCTCTATCAGAGCATTCCCTGTGTGTGTGCTGTGTGTCGGTACGATTGTGTCGACATGTATGAGGAGGAAAATGATGTGGAGACGGAGCAATTGCCTGTAATGGTGATGTCACCCCCTAGGGAGTCGACACCTGAGTGGATGGGCTTATGGAAGGATTTACGTGATAGTGTCAGCTCTTTACAAAAGACAGTTGATGACATGAGACAGCCGGCTACTCAGCTTGTGCCGGTCGGGGCGTCTCAAAGACCATCAGGGGCTCTAAAACGCCCGTTACCTCAGATGGCAGATACAGACGCCGACACGGATACTGACTCCAGTGTCGACGGTGAAGAGACGAATGTGACTTCCAGTAGGGCCACACGTTACATGATTGAGGCAATGAAAGATGTTTTACACATTTCTGATAGTACAAGTACCACTAAAAAGGGTATTATGTTTGGTGAGAAAAAACTACCCGTAGTTTTTCCTGCATCTGATGAATTAAATGAAGTGTGTGATGAAGCGTGGGTTTCCCCCGATAAAAAACTGTTAATTCCTAAAAAGTTATTGGCATCATACCCTTTCCCGCCAGAGGATAGGGCACGTTGGGAAACACCCCCTAGGGTGGATAAAGCGCTCACACGCTTGTCAAAACAGGTGGCACTACCGTCTCCTGATACGGCCGCCCTTAAGGAACCTGCTGACAAAAAGCAGGAAAATATCCTAAAATGTATATACACACATACTGGTGTTATACTGCGACCAGCAATCGCCTCAGCCTGGATGTGCAGTGCTGGGGTGGCTTGGTCGGATTCCCTGACTGAAAATATTGATACCCTGGATATGGATAGTATATTACTGACTATAGAGCATTTAAAAGATGCCTTTTTATATATGCGTGATGCACAGAGGGATATTTGCCGACTGGCATCAAGAGTAAGTGCGCTGTCCATTTCTGCCAGAAGGGGGTTATGGACGCGGCAGTGGTCAGGTGATGCGGATTCCAAAAGGCATATGGAAGTATTACCTTATAAAGGGGAGGAGTTATTTGGGGTAGGTCTATCAGACCTGGTGGCCACGGCAACTGCTGGGAAATCCACATTTTTACCCCAGGTAGCCTCTCAACATAAGAAGACGCCGTATTATCAGGCGCAGTCCTTTCGGCCCCATAAGGGTAAGAGGGCAAAAGGCTCCTCATTTCTGCCCCGTGGCAGAGGAAGAGGAAAAAGGCTGCAGCAGACAGCCAGTTCCCAGGAACAGAAGCCCTCTCCCGCTTCTGCCAAGTCCTCAGCATGACGCTGGGGCTTTACAAGCGGACTCGGGTACGGTGGGGGCCCATCTCAAGAATTTCAGCGCGCAGTGGGCTCACTCACAAGTGGACCCCTGGATCCTTCAGGTGGTATCTCAGGGGTACAAATTGGAATTCGAGACGTCTCCCCCTCGCCGTTTCCTAAAGTCTGCTTTACCGACGTCTCCCTCCGACAGGGAGGCGGTATTGGAAGCCATTCACAAGCTGTATTCTCAGCAGGTGATAATCAAGGTACCCCTCCTGCAACAGGGAAAGGGGTATTATTCCACTCTGTTTGTGGTACCGAAGCCGGACGGCTCGGTGAGACCTATTTTAAATCTAAAATCTTTGAACACTTACATAAAGAGGTTCAAATTCAAGATGGAGTCACTCAGAGCAGTGATCGCGAACCTGGAAGAAGGGGATTATATGGTGTCTCTGGACATCAAGGATGCTTACCTCCATGTCCCAATTTACCCTTCTCATCAAGGGTACCTCAGGTTTGTGGTACAGAACTGCCACTATCAGTTTCAGACGCTGCCGTTTGGATTGTCCACGGCACCCCGGGTCTTTACCAAAGTAATGGCCGAAATGATGATACTCCTTCGAAAGAAAGGAGTTTTGATTATCCCTTACTTGGACGATCTCCTGATAAGGGCAAGATCCAGGGAACAGTTGGTAGTTGGAGTAGCACTATCTCAAGTAGTGCTGCGGCAGCACGGTTGGATTCTCAATATCCCAAAATCGCAGCTGATCCCGACGACACGTCTTCTATTCCTAGGAATGATCCTGGACACAGTCCAGAAAAAGGTGTTTCTCCCGGAAGAGAAAGCCAGGGAGTTATCCGAGCTAGTCAGAAACCTCCTAAAACCAGGACAAGTATCAGTGCATCAATGCACGAGGGTCCTGGGAAAAATGGTGGCTTCCTACGAAGCAATCCCATTCGGCAGATTCCACGCAAGAACATTTCAGTGGGACCTGCTGGACAAATGGTCCGGATCGCATCTTCAGATGCATCAGCGGATAACCCTGTCCCCAAGGACAAGGGTGTCTCTCCTGTGGTGGTTGCAGAGTGCTCATCTTCTAGAGGGCCGCAGATTCGGCATTCAGGACTGGGTCCTGGTGACACCAGCCTCCCCAAGAGGCTGGGGAGCAGTCACACAGGGAAGAAATTTCCAGGGCTTGTGGTCAAGCCTGGAGACATCACTTCACATAAATATTCTGGAGTTAAGGGCCATTTACAATGCTCTAAGCCAAGCAAGACCTCTGCTTCAAGGTCTGCCGATACTGATCCAGTCGGACAATATCACGGCAGTCGCCCACGTAAACAGACAGGGCGGCACAAGAAGCAGGAGGGCAATGGCAGAAGCTGCAAGGATTCTTCGCTGGGCGGAAAATCATGTGATAGCACTGTCAGCAGTGTTCATTCCGGGAGTGGACAACTGGGAAGCAGACTTCCTCAGCAGGCACGACCTCCACCCGGGAGAGTGGGGACTTCACCTAGAAGTCTTCCACATGATTGTAAACCGTTGGGAAAAACCAAAGGTGGACATGATGGCGTCCCGCCTCAACAAAAAACTGGACAGGTATTGCGCCAGGTCAAGGGACCCTCAGGCAATAGCTGTGGACGCTCTGGTAACGCCGTGGGTGTACCAGTCAGTGTATGTGTTCCCTCCTCTGCCTCTCATACCCAAGGTATTGAGAATTATAAGACGGAGAGGAGTGAGAACTATACTCGTGGCTCCGGATTGGCCAAGAAGGACTTGGTACCCGGAACTTCAAGAGATGCTCACAGAGGACCCATGGCCTCTACCTCTAAGAAGGGACCTGCTCCAGCAAGGACCCTGTCTGTTCCAAGACTTACCACGGCTGCGTTTGACGGCATGGCGGTTGAACACCGGATCCTGAAAGAGAAAGGCATTCCGGAGGAAGTCATCCCTACCCTGATCAAAGCCAGGAAGGATGTAACCGTAAAGCATTATCACCGCATTTGGCGGAAATACGTTGCTTGGTGCGAGGCCAGGAAGGCCCCTACGGAGGAATTTCAACTGGGTCGATTCCTACATTTCCTGCAAACAGGAGTGTCTATGGGCCTCAAATTGGGATCCATTAAGGTTCAGATTTCGGCCCTGTCGATTTTCTTCCAGAAAGAACTGGCTTCAGTGCCTGAAGTTCAGACGTTTGTCAAGGGGGTGCTGCATATACAGCCTCCTTTTGTGCCTCCAGTGGCACCTTGGGATCTCAATGTAGTTTTGGGGTTCCTAAAATCACATTGGTTTGAACCGCTTAAATCTGTGGATTTAAAATATCTCACATGGAAAGTGGTCATGCTGTTGGCCTTGGCTTCAGCCAGGCGCGTGTCAGAATTGGCGGCTTTATCCTATAAAAGCCCTTACCTGATTTTTCATACGGACAGGGCAGAATTGAGGACTCGTCCTCTATTTCTCCCTAAGGTGGTTTCAGCGTTTCACCTGAACCAGCCTATTGTGGTACCTGCGGCTACTAGGGACTTGGAGGACTCCAAGTTGCTGGACTTAGTCAGGGCCCTGAAAATATATGTTTCCAGGACGGCTGGAGTCAGAAAATCTGACTCGCTGTTTATCCTGTATGCACCCAACAAGCTGGGTGCTCCTGCTTCTAAGCAGACTATTGCTCGTTGGATTTGTAGTACAATTCAGCTTGCACATTCTGTGGCAGGCCTGCCACAGCCAAAATCTGTAAAAGCCCATTCCACAAGGAAGGTGGGCTCATCTTGGGCGGCTGCCCGAGGGGTCTCGGCTTTACAACTTTGCCGAGCAGCTACTTGGTCAGGGGCAAACACGTTTGCTAAATTCTACAAATTTGATACCCTGGCTGAGGAGGACCTGGAGTTCTCTCATTCGGTGCTGCAGAGTCATCCGCACTCTCCCGCCCGTTTGGGAGCTTTGGTATAATCCCCATGGTCCTTACGGAGTTCCCAGCATCCACTAGGACGTCAGAGAAAATAAGAATTTACTTACCGATAATTCTATTTCTCGTAGTCCGTAGTGGATGCTGGGCGCCCATCCCAAGTGCGGATTGTCTGCAATACTTGTACATAGTTATTGTTAACTAAATCGGGTTATTGTTGTTGTGAGCCATCTTTCCAGAGGCTCCTCTGTTATCATGCTGTTAACTGGGTTCAGATCACGGGTTGTACGGTGTGATTGGTGTGGCTGGTATGAGTCTTACCCGGGATTCATGAATCCTTCCTTATTGTGTACGCTCTTCTGGGCACAGTATCCTAACTGAGGCTTGGTGGAGGGTCATAGGGGGAGGAGCCAGTGCACACCAGGTAGTCCTAAAGCTTTTACTTTTGTGCCCAGTCTCCTGCGGAGCCGCTATTCCCCATGGTCCTTACGGAGTTCCCAGCATCCACTACGGAATACGAGAAATAGAATTATCGGTAAGTAAATTCTTATTTCTCTAACGTCCTAGTGGATGCTGGGGACTCCGTCAGGACCATGGGGATTAGCGGCTCCGCAGGAGACAGGGCACAAAAATAAAGCTTTAGGATCAGGTGGTGTGCACTGGCTCCTCCCCCTATGACCCTCCTCCAAGCCTCAGTTAGGTTTTTGTGCCCGTCCGAGCAGGGTGCAATCTAGGTGGCTCTCCTAAAGAGCTGCTTAGAAAAAGTTTTTAGGTTTTTTATTTTCAGTGAGTCCTGCTGGCAACAGGCTCACTGCATCGAGGGACTTAGGGGAGAGAAGTCAACTCACCTGCGTGCAGGATGGATTGGCTTCTTAGGCTACTGGACACCATTAGCTCCAGAGGGATCGAACACAGGCCCAGCCATGGAGTCCGGTCCCGGAGCCGCGCCGCCGACCCCCCTTGCAGATGCCGAAGATGGAAGAGGTCCAGAAGCAGGCGGCAGAAGACTTTTCAGTCTTCCTGAGGTAGCGCACAGCACTGCAGCTGTGCGCCATTGTTGTCAGCACACTTCACACAGCGGTCACGGAGGGTGCAGGGCGCTGGGGGGGCGCCCTGGGCAGCAATGTATAATACCTTTTTATGGCTAAAAAATACATCACATATAGCCCTTGAGGCTATATGGATGTATTTAACCCCTGCCAGATCTCACAAACTCCGGAGAAGAGCCCGCCGAAATAGGGGGCGGGGCTTATTCTCCTCAGCACACAGCGCCATTTTCCTGCTCAGCTCCGCTGTGAGGAAGGCTCCCAGGACTCTCCCCTGCACTGCACTACAGAAACAGGGTAAAACAGAGAGGGGGGGCACTTTTTTTGGCGATATTATTATATTTAAGCTGCTATAAGGATACAACACTTATATAGGGTTGTTCCCATATATATTATAGCGCTTGGGTGTGTGCTGGCAAACTCTCCCTCTGTCTCCCCAAAGGGCTAGTGGGGTCCTGTCTTCAATAGAGCATTCCCTGTGTGTCTGTTGTGTCTCGGTACGTGTGTGTCGACATGTATGAGGACGATGTTGGTGTGGAGGCAGAGCAATTGCCGGTAATGGTGATGTCACCCCCCAGGGAGTCGACACCGGAATGGATGGCTTTGTTTATGGAATTACGTGATAATGTCAGCACATTACAAAAATCAGTTGACGACATGAGACGGCCGGCAAACCAGTTAGTACCTGCCCAGGCGTCTCAGACACCGTCAGGGGCTGTAAAACGCCCTTTACCTCAGTCGGTCGACACAGACCCAGACACGGACACTGAATCTAGTGTCGACGGTGAAGAAACAAACGTATTTTCCAGTAGGGCCACACGTTATATGATCACGGCAATGAAGGAGGCTTTGCATATCTCTGATACTACAAGTACCACAAAAAGGGGTATTATGTGGGGGGTGAAAAAACTACCTGTAGTTTTTCCTGAATCAGAGGAATTGAATGATGTATGTGATGAAGCGTGGGCTAACCCAGATAGAAAAGTGCTAATTTCAAAAAAGTTATTGGCATTATACCCTTTCCCGCCAGAGGTTAGGGCGCGCTGGGAAACACCCCCTAAGGTGGATAAGGCGCTCACACGCTTATCAAAACAAGTGGCGTTACCGTCTCCTGATACGGCCGCCCTCAAGGATCCAGCTGATAGGAGGCTGGAAACTACCCTAAAAAGTATATACACACATACTGGTGTTATACTGCGACCAGCCATCGCCTCAGCCTGGATGTGCAGTGCTGGGGTGGTCTGGTCGGATTCCCTGACTGAAAATATTGATACCCTGGATAGGGACAGTATTTTACAGACTTTAGAGCAATTAAAGGATGCTTTTCTTTATATGCGAGATGCTCAGAGGGATATTTGCACTCTTGCATCGAGAGTAAGTGCGATGTCCATATCTGCCAGAAGAAGTTTATGGACACGACAGTGGTCAGGTGATGCGGATTCCAAATGGCATATGGAAGTATTGCCGTATAAAGGGGAGGAATTATTTGGCGTCGGTCTATCGGATTTGGTGGCCACGGCAACTGCCGGGAAATCCACCTTTTTACCTCAGACCCCCTCCCAACAGAAAAAGACACCGTCTTTTCAGCCGCAGTCCTTTCGGTCCTATAAGAAGCGGGCAAAAGGACAGTCATATCTGCCCCGAGGCAGAGGAAAGGGTAAGAGAGGGCAGCAAGCAGCTCCTTCCCAGGAACAGAAGCCCGCCGCGGGTTCTGCAAAGCCCTCAGCATGACGCTGGGGCTTTAAAAGCGGACTCAGGAACGGTGGGGGGTCGACTCAAGAATTTCAGCGCGCAGTCGGCTTGCTCACAGGTGGACCCCTGGATCCTGCAGGTAGTATCTCAGGGTTACAGGTTGGAATTCGAGAAGTCTCCCCCTCGCCGGTTCCTAAAGTCTGCTTTGCCAACGTCTCCCTCAGACAGGGCGACGGTATTGGAAGCCATTCACAAGCTGTTTTCTCAGCAGGTGATAGTCAAGGTACCCCTCCTACAACAGGAAAAGGGGTATTACTCCACGCTATTTGTGGTACCGAAGCCGGACGGCTCGGTAAGACCTATTCTAAATCTGAAATCTTTGAACCTGTACATACAATAATTCAAGTTCAAGATGGAATCACTCAGAGCAGTGATAGCGAATCTGGAAGAAGGGGACTTTATGGTGTCCCTGGACATAAAAGATGCTTACCTGCATGTCCCAATTTGCCCTTCACATCAAGGGTACCTCAGGTTCGTGGTGCAAAACTGTCATTATCAGTTTCAGACGCTGCCGTTTGGATTGTCCACGGCACCTCGGGTCTTTACCAAGGTAATGGCCGAAATGATGATTCTTCTGCGAAGAAGAGGCGTATTAATTATCCCTTACTTGGACGATCTCCTGATAAGGGCAAGGTCCAGAGAACAGCTGGAGGACGGAGTAGCACTAACCTAAGTAGTGCTGCAACAACACGGGTGGATTCTGAATTTTCCAAAACCTCAGTTGACCCCGACAACACGTCTGCTGTTCCTGGGAATGATTCTGGACACGGTTCAGAAAAAGGTGTTTCTTCCGGAGGAGAAAGCCAAGGAGTTATCCGAACTTGTCAGGAACCTCCTAAAACCAGGAAAAGTGTCTGTGCATCAATGCACAAGAGTCCTGGGAAAGATGGTGGCTTCTTACGAAGCAATCCCATTCGGCAGATTCCACGCACGAACTTTTCAGTGGGATCTGCTGGACAAATGGTCCGGATCGCATCTGCAGATGCATCAGCGGATAACCTTATCGCCACGGACAAGGGTGTCTCTTCTGTGGTGGTTGCAGAGTGCTCATCTGTTAGAAGGCCGCAGATTCGGCATACAGGACTGGGTCCTGGTGACCACGGATGCCAGTCTGAGAGGCTGGGGAGCGGTCACACAGGGAAGAAACTTCCAGGGGAGTATGGTCAAGCCTGGAGATGTCTCTTCACATAAATATACTGGACTAAGAGCGATTTACAATGCTCTAAGCCTGGCAAAACCCCTGCTTCAGGGTCAGCCGGTGTTGATCCAGTCGGACAACATCACGGCAGTCGCCCACGTAAACAGACAGGGCGGCACAAGAAGCAGGAGAGCAATGGCAGAAGCTGCAAGGATTCTTCGCTGGGCGGAAGATCATGTGATAGCACTGTCAGCAGTGTTCATTCCGGGAGTGGACAACTGGGAAGCAGACTTCCTCAGCAGACACGATCTACACCCGGGAGAGTGGGGACTTCATCCAGAAGTCTTCCATATGATTGTGAACCGTTGGGAAAAACCAAAGGTGGATATGATGGCGTCTCGCCTCAACAAAAAACTGGACAGGTATTGCGCCAGGTCAAGAGACCCTCAGGCAATAGCTGTGGACGCTCTGGTAACACCGTGGGTGTTCCAGTCAGTGTATGTGTTTCCTCCTCTGCCTCTCATACCCAAAGTACTGAGAATTATACGGCAAAGGGGAGTAAGAACGATACTCGTGGCTCCGGATTGGCCAAGAAGAACTTGGTACCCGGAACTTCAGGAGATGCTCACGGAAAATCCGTGGCCTCTACCTCTAAGACGGGACCTGATTCAGCAGGTACCGTGTCTATTCCAAGACTTACCGCGGCTGCGTTTGACGGCGTGGCGGTTGAACGCCGAATTCTAAGGGAAAAAGGCATTCCAGAAGAGGTCATTCCTACACTGGTTAAAGCCAGGAAGGAGGTGACTGCACAACATTATCACCGCATTTGGAGAAAATATGTTGCGTGGTGTGAGGCCAGGAAGGCCCCCACGGAGGAATTTCAATTGGGTCGATTCCTACATTTCCTGCAAACAGGATTGTCTATGGGCCTCAAGTTGGGGTCCATTAAGGTTCAAATTTCGGCCCTGTCGATTTTCTTCCAGAAAGAATTGGCTTCAGTTCCTGAAGTCCAGACTTTTGTAAAAGGAGTACTACATATACAGCCCCCGGTTGTGCCCCCAGTGGCTCCGTGGGACCTTAATGTAGTTTTGGATTTTCTCAAATCCCATTGGTTTGAGCCACTCAAATCGGCGGATTTGAAATATCTTACATGGAAAGTAACCATGCTACTGGCCCTGGCTTCAGCCAGGAGAGTGTCAGAATTGGCGGCTTTATCGTATAAAAGCCCATATCTGATTTTCCATTCGGACAGGGCAGAACTGCGGACGAGTCCTCATTTTCTGCCTAAGGTGGTGTCAGCTTTTCACCTGAACCAGCCTATTGTGGTGCCTGCGGCTACTAGCGATTTGGAGGATTCCAAGTTGCTGGACGTTGTCAGGGCATTGAAAATATATATTTCAAGGACGGCTGGAGTCAGAAAATCTGACTCGCTGTTTATACTGTATGCACCCAACAAGCTGGGTGCTCCTGCTTCTAAGCAGACGATTGCTCGTTGGATTTGTAGCACAATTCAACTTGCACATTCTGTGGCAGGCCTGCCACAGCCTAAATCTGTCAAGGCCCATTCCACAAGGAAGGTGGGCTCATCCTGGGCGGCTGCCCGAGGGGTCTCGGCATTACAACTCTGCCGAGCAGCTACGTGGTCGGGGGAGAACACGTTTGTAAAATTCTACAAATTTGATACCCTGGCTAAAGAGGACCTGGAGTTCTCTCATTCGGTGCTGCAGAGTCATCCGCACTCTCCCGCCCGTTTGGGAGCTTTGGTATAATACCCATGGTCCTGACGGAGTCCCCAGCATCCACTAGGACGTTAGAGAAAATAAGATTTTACTTACCGATAAATCTATTTCTCGTAGTCCGTAGTGGATGCTGGGCGCCCATCCCAAGTGCGGATTGTCTGCAATACTTGTACATAGTTATTGTTACAAAAAAATCGGGTTGTTCTTGTTGTGAGCCGTCTGTTCAGAGGCTCCTACGTTGTCATACTGTTAACTGGGTTCAGATCACAAGTTGTACGGTGTGATTGGTGTGGCTGGTATGAGTCTTACCCGGGATTCAAAATCCTTCCTTATTGTGTACGCTCGTCCGGGCACAGTATCCTAACTGAGGCTTGGAGGAGGGTCATAGGGGGAGGAGCCAGTGCACACCACCTGATCCTAAAGCTTTATTTTTGTGCCCTGTCTCCTGCGGAGCCGCTAATCCCCATGGTCCTGACGGAGTCCCCAGCATCCACTACGGACTACGAGAAATAGATTTATCGATAAGTAAAATCTTATTTATAAACAGTCAGTTTATTGAACACACAGTATAGCTCTTGGCAGAGAGATAGCGTCAACATTGAGTGCAGGATAAAAATGCAGTACGGTGGTATTTGAGACTGTGGCTATGCAGAACAAGATCACAAAGTTCTTTGCTAGAATCCGGATTTGGAAAGTCCGTGACCACAGCTAACCGCTGCAAAGAGGAACAACAAGTACTGCACAGTAGATGGTAAACAGGAGACTGGAATAGGCACTGATACACTGAAATATTGTAGACAGAATTGCCAGAGACTACCGGACGGAACCGGTGTGAGGAAAGCTGTGCTTAAACTCACCACCAGAGCAACAGTTCGATGGTGAGCATTGATGGACACTGTGGTCCGATGTTGTGTGGGATGAAATGCTGGGCGATATATCAATAACGCTGGGGATGAGATGAAGCACCGCTGAAGACAGATGGTAACACCCAACACTGCTGGAAGCGATGGAACTGTGGAAGCCAGTGACAAATGTACCTTGAAGCTAGAGAGCGATGCAGTAGTGCAGAGCGATATAGGAATACCGCTGTAGGTGGTATGAAGCAGCACTGTAGGCAGATGGTAAGATCAATCACTGCTGGAAGCTGAGAGTGATGTGAACGACACGCTGAAGCTGGAAGCCAGTGACACTTTACCACAGAAGCTAGAGTGCGATGCTGTAGATTACTGGAAACAATAATGATGCCAGGATACAGCTGGAGGCAGAGTAGAACCTGCGCTGGAAGCCGGTATCAGGATTGCCGTAGAAAGCCAGGAAGCAGGACTGGAACACTGCAAGAGTCAGGCTGCACCGCAAGATGGTAATTGGTGTCTGTCTCTTGGAGACGCTGAATCACAGGAGCTGGAATCCCTGGAAAGTTAAGCTGAGCATTCACCAAACAGGAGAGACATGTATGCAGGATTGACAACCAAAGCACTGACGATTATCCAGCCCTGGAGCAGGATATTTATCCCAGCTGGTGAGCAGGGATTGGTTGGATAATTACACAGTCCAGATTGCAGCGGATAGGCTGAGAACAACATGTGATGCAAAACAAACATAGCTGCGCCCATGTTTGAAACTGGAGGGAAAGTCTGTTTGTATTCCACATGTGAGAATCTGCAGTAATGGTGGCGGAGGCCGCAGAGGGCAGGAGACGCATGACGGGGTGGGCCTCCCTCTGGGGGATCCCAGAGTGGGGGTCCAACTTCTAGGGTTTACCCAGGAATGGTTGAAGACCACTTCCGATGCCTGGGTACGGGAAGTCGTCACTCGAGGTTACGCCGTATCCTTCAAGAAACATCCCCCTCATCGATTTTGCCTGACAGACGTCCCTTCTGATCAGGTGAAGGCAAAAACTCTTCATTCGGTGGTACAGTCCCTCCTGGACACAGGAGTGGTAGTACAGGTGCCTCTGGCTCAGAGAGGCAAGGGGTACTATTCACCGCTGTTCTTAGTCCCGAAACCGAATGGGTCTTACCGGCCCATTCTCAACCTCAAGTCCTTGAACAAATTTGTGAAGGTCTCCAAATTACGTATGGAAACTCTTCGCTCTATTGTTCTGGCCTTGGAGCCTGGGGACTATATGGTCTCACTGGACATACAGGATGCTTACCTGCATATTCCCATTGCAGTGTCGCATTGGCAACCTCCATTACCAATTTCGGGCGTTACCTTTTGGTTTGACCATGGCTCCGCGAGTCTTCACCAAGGTCATGGCGGTAATGACGGCTGTACTCCGCCGTCAAGGGGTCAGGATCCTACCGGACTTGGACGACTTGTTGGCAAATTTCCCAGAGATTCTCCTACGTCATCCGGATCTGACGCTCCAGTTTCTGCAAGCCCACGGGTGGCTCATCAACTGGAGGAAGTCCTCCCTGGTCCCTGCAAGCAAGAAGGTGGAATCCTACTTCTGATCGCTCCAGCGTGGCACACCCTGCATTGGTTCTCAGACCTTCAGGGTCTCTCGATAGAGCGTCCCCTTCTACTTCCACAGCGCCCAGATCTCCTTGCTCAGGGCCCCTGTGTATATCAGGATTTAGCCTGATTGGCTTTGACGGCGTGGCTCTTGAAGCTTCCGTCTTAAGGGCCAAAGGATTTTCTGAAGCGGTCATTCAAACCATGTTGAAGGCCCGGAAACCGGCTTCTGCTCGGATTTATCATAGGGTCTGGAATTTTTAGTTTGGTGCGCCACTAACAATCATGACGCTTACAAGTTTAATATGGACAAACTTTTGGCCCTTCTACAACAAGGCCTGGACTTGTCTGTTTGGTTTCAGAGAAAAATTGCGACATTACCTGATGTGCAAACGTTCACTCAGGGTGTGTTGCGGATTCAACCTCCTTACGTCCCGCCTGTGGCTCCTTGGGACTTGTCGGTTGTTCTGGAGGCATTGCAAAGGTCTCTGTTTGAGCCTCTTGAATCTGCTATCCTTAAGTGGCTTACTCTTAAGGTAGTGATTCTGCTAGCTATTGCTTCCGCTAGACGGGTATCAGATTTGGATGCTTTGTCCTGTAGGTCACCCTATTTGATTTTTCACCGTGATCGGGCGGTTCTTAGAGCACGTCCAGGATATTTACCTAAGGTGGTGTCTTCTTTCCACCTTAATCAGGAGATCATGGTTCCGGCCTTTGCCTCTCCCGATTTGTCTTCCAAAGAGTGGTCTTTGGATGTGGTACGGGCTCTCTGTATCTACGTTAAGAGAACTACCTCCATCAGGAAGTCGGATTCTCTTTAAGCTCAGTTCCATTCCCGTCCTCTCCAAAGGCTGATTTTTGCCAAGTGGGATGGCCTGCCTCACCGGATCAGGTCTTGAATGTTCTCATTGTATCCGGAGGTCCGTCTGTCACTGAGCTGGTGGCTTCAGGACCAACGATTGAGCAGGGGTCGTCCCTTCTGGATCTCCAACTGGATCCTTCTGACGACGGACGCCAGTCTGAGGGGTTGGGGCGCGGTGTTGTAGCAACACTCCCTTCAGGGTCTGTGGACCAAGGAGGAGTTTCTCCTCCCGATAAACATTCTGGAATTGCGGGCGGTGTTCAACTCATTGAACTTGGCCCAGCATCTAATACAGAACAGACCTGTTCAAGTACAGTCGGACAACGCCACCACGGTGGCGTACATCAATCATAAAGGCGGCCCTCTAAGCCGCATGGCAATGAGGAAAGTATCATGGATTCTTCCGCCTCCCTAGCTTCTATGGGTTTGTATGGCATTAGCCACTGGTCCCTTCTCCTGTCGTGAGAATGTGGTTCTATGTGACTAACACCTGCCTTCTCTTCTACCTGCTCCTGCATTGGATTGGTTAACGAAACTGAGCTCACAGTGCCTGGAGGCGGAGTTATAGAGGAGGCCTCAATGCATCCTGGGAGATCTAAAGCTTTAACCTGTTGATGCCTGGATGAAGATCCATCTCTACACCCCAAATGTATTCCCTGGGAACCCAGTGTACCTCGCAGAAAGATTTAACAATGGTAAGTCTACCATAAAATTCCTTTTCTGTTCTCCACAAACAAAAACTCTTGTGGATGGATTATGGAACAGGGTATTTGTGAAAAACATAGGCTTATCTGAACCCCAGTAGATGACAGCAATTTCCTTTCATTCTTGTACTTCTGCAGAATGTTCTCAGGGAATTATATAATAAGGACACAGTGTAATGCATTCCATACCTATTACAATTTTATTTTCAATAAATACATGTACAAAATCAAAAGAAATAATGCTTATCTGAGACAGCCACTCCACAATATTCACAGCCATTAATCACAAATGTGAATCTGCTGATGCATTTCGTTCTGGCTGGCACAGTTTTGTTCTGACGGGATGCAGTCAGTTTACCTCCAATCAAAATCCCGACACCAATTGACCGATGGTCAAAATCCCGACATGGATAAAATACCGACATTCAAAATACCGACAAGGTCAAAATACCGACAGGTCAAAATACCGACATGAGTTTTTCATGATTTTTTTCATTGAACCCGACTTGTTCATACTTCCCCCTCCAGGTCCACTGGGATGGTAAACATAATAGGGTGGCGAGCGCAGCGAGGCACCGTGCCCGAAGCATGGCGAGCGAAGCGAGCCATGCAAGGGGACGCGGTACACTTTATATGGTGTCCATGTTGACTTATGTCGACATTCACACAAAAACAACAAAAAATTGCATGTCGGTATTTTGACCTGTCGGCATTTTACATGTCGGGATTTTGACCATTGGTCAATTGGTGTCGGGATTTTGAACGTCGGGATTTTGATTGGAGGTATTTCATATCGATCCCGTTCTGACGCCTTTAAAGGCATGCCCGGAATGATGTGGCTGTCTCGGATCTGGAATTCTTTAGCAATTGCATCATCAATTAGACCTCTGACAGATTGATGCAACAATTCTTTCTGCTACATTACAAAAAACCAATATAAATAAATCAATTATTTATATATTTATATATATATATATATATATATATATATGTGTATTAGGGTGTGTGTGTATGTTCCCCATATTATGTTACCATGTGCAGAGTTAATCCAATATGCATGCTAGTAGAATAATCTGTGACGCAGCACCCCTCCATTCTCCATTCCTCAATGTAGTAACAGTATCTGCAGCAGAATATAAGAAAAGGGACACAAAGTAGTGAAGTACGATTACATTAAATTTAGTAAACATCAGAAATGAACATACTTTGAATTAACAACAACTCACATATCATAGATTGCCTGGCTGGAATCCTCTACATTTTGAATATCCCACTCACTGCTTATAACCTGTATTCACCTTATCATCTGTCCGATAACTGCACCACTCAGGGCAGTACGTTCCATGCCTTCAGACCTCGTAACATCAGCCCTTATGGCATCATTAATTGCCCTTCCCTCAGGACCACATATTGCAGGTAAACATGGTTCTTTGTAATATATGGTACTGGGGAAAGAACAAGTGGACCTGTGCATTGACCCCTTAACCTTGTATTAGTATTGTATCCAGAGATATATATAATATACAGGGTGATTCAAAAGTCGCAGTACACCCTTTTTTATCAAAAACTGTGCAGCAAATGGAAAAAGTGAATACTCCAGTAAGGTATGGGTGAGGTGGGTTATCTTTTAGGGTATGTACCGAACATGGAATCGCCCATCTTGAATCTGTTAGTGTTTTTCGAATGGAAAGGGGGTCGTGTAACATGTCAAATAACATCAGAATCTGTTGAATAGTTTATTGCTGCAACACAGATAGATAGAGATATATATATATATATATATATATATATATATATATATATATATATATATACACACACTCGAATATATGCCATGTGCCTTATGAAGTCTTTAAGCCATGAAATCTTTTCTCTTATGTCCTGGGGACTCCAAAAGGACAGTGGGGTATAGACGAGATCCGCAAGAGCTTGGGCACACTGAAAAGACTTTGACTGGGTGTGAACTGGCTCCTCCCTCTATGCCCCTCCTCCAGACCTCGGTTAGACTTTGTGCCCAGGAGTGAATGGACACACACTAGGGGAGCTCGACTGAGTTTCTCTAGAAATTACTTTTGTTAGGTTTTTTATTTTCAGGGAGACCTGCTGGCTACAAGCTCCCTGCAGCGTGGGAGTGAGGGGAGAGAAGTCAGACCTACTTCTTCTTAGTTAAGGGCTCTGCTTCTTAGGCTACTGGACACCATTAGCTCCAGAGGGTTCGATCGCCTAGCTGCTTGTTCCCGGAGCCGCGCCGTCACCCCCCTCACAGAAGCCAGAAGAAAGAAGCAGGGTGAGTATGTGAAGATCCAAAGACATCAGACGGCAGAAGACTTCAGTAACGAGGTAGCAGCGCAGCGGTAGCGCTGCGCTCCATTGCTGCCACACACTTTACCAACGGCACTTGTGGGTGCAGGGCGCTGGGGGGGGGAGCGCCCTGGGCAGCATGTTACTGGGGTCTTAAAGGGCTGGCAGACAGGCATTTTCGGTGCCCGGGCACCGTTTTCCGTAACCCCGCCAGCATAACATTTTGAATTTTTGCGGAACTGAAGCGCGCCGGGAAGGGGCGGGGTTTAGCCGCACAGCTCACCAGCGCCATTTTCTCTCATCCACAGCCGCTGCATGAGACGCTGGCCCGGGACCTCCAAGCTCCATTCAAGTAAAAGGGAGCAAAACAGGGGGGGGGGGCACAGATATTTGGTGCTTATAGTTTATTTAAGAACAGCGCTATTCCACATATATTGTTTTGGTGTAATATATGGGCGCTAGGGTGTGAGCTGGCATACTCCCTCTGTGTTTTCTCTCTCCGGGCTTCTTTGTGGGTCTGTCCCCTAGCTGAGGCAGTGTGTGCGTGTGGGTGTGTTGGTACCACGTGTCGGCATGTTTGAGGCTGAGTGTTACTCCCCGGAGGAGGTTGCTGGGGGCGCAGAAACGGGACTGGAGATGGCTCTGTCGGCACAGCCGACACCTGATTTGGTTACTATGTTAAGTGCACTTAATGCAAATGTGGCCTCATTGTCTAAGAGATTGGATAAATCGGAGTCTCAGACACAAGTGTGGAGGAAATCCATGGAGGATGCTTTGACTCAGGTGCAGGCCCCGTCAGGGTCACAGAAGCGTTCATTTACCCAGATGGGAGATACAGATACCGACACGGATTCTGATTCCGATGTCGACTTTAATGAGGCTACTTTACACCCAAGGCTAGTTAAGAGTATTCAGTACATGATTGTGGCTATTAAAGATGTTTTACGTATCTCTGACGAACCTGCGGTGCAGGAAACAAGAATTTGTTTGTTTAAAGGGAAAAGGCCTGAGGTGAAATTTCCCCCCTCTCATGAAATGAATGCTCTTTGTGAAAAAGCTTGGGAGTCGACGGACAAGAAATGGCAGATTCCCAAGAGAATTTTCATGGCGTATTCTTTCCCCTCTGATGACAGGGAAAAGTGGGAGTCGTCTCCGAATGTCGACAAGGCTCTATTCCGTTTGTCTAAGAAGGTGGCGCTTCCGTCCCCTGACATGGCAGCTCTCAAGGATCCGGCGGATCGCAAGCTGGAGACGTCTTTGAAGGCCATTTTCGCTAATACGGGTGCATTACTCAGACCTGCTGTGGTGTCGGTATGGGTGAGTAGTGCTATTGCTAAATGGGCTGATAATTTAGCTTCTGATATGGATACCCTTGATAAAGATAATATCTTTTGACTCTTGGTTATATCAAGGACGCTGCAGATTACCTGAAGGATGTGGCGAGGGATGTTGGTCTCTTGGGATCAAGAGCCAATGCCATGGCGATCTCGGTCAGGAGGGCGCTGTGGATCCACCAATGTAATGTTGATGCCGACTCCAAGAAAGCTATGGAAGCTCTCCCCTTCAAAGGTAGTGTCTTGTTTGGTGACGGCCTGGCTGACCTGGTGTCTACCGCGACTGCGGGTAAGTCATCCTTTCTTATGTTCCCACACAACAGAAAAAGGCATCAGCAGATGCAGTCCTTTCGTCCAAATAAATACAAGCGAGGAAAGGGCTCGTCCTTCCTCGCTTCAAAGGGTAGAGGAAGGGGAAGAAAGTCTCCTGCAGTATCAGGCACCCAGGACCAAAAGTCCTCCCCCGCCTCTACCAAGTCCACCGCATGACGCTGGGGCTCCCCTGGGGGAGTCCGGACCGGTGGGGGGCCGTCTGCGGATCTTCAGTCAGGTCTGGGTTCAATCAGGCCTGGATCCTTGGGTCCTAGAAATAGTGTCTCAGGGATACAGGCTGGAGTTTCAGGAGATGCCCCCTCACCGCTTTTTCATTTCGACCTTGCCAGTGTCTCTTCCGGACAGGGAGGTGGTGAAAGCAGCAATACAAAAGTTGTGTCAACAGAGAATCCTTGTTCCCGTTCCCCCGTTCTACCTCTTTGTTGTTCCGAAGCCGGACGGTTCGGGCAGACCGATTCTGAACCTAAAATCCCTCAATCCATACTTGAAAGTTTTCAAGTTCAAGATGGAATCTCTTCGAGCTGTGATCTTCAGTCTAGAAGGGGGGATTTTATGGCGTCAGTTGACATAAAGGATGCCTATTTACACGTCCCGATATATCCTCCGCATCAAGCTTTCCTCAGGTTTGCGGTACAGGATTGTCATTACCAGTTCCAGACGTTGCCGTTTGGGCTTTCCACGGGCCCGAGGATTTTCACCAAAGTCATGGCGGAAATGATGGTTCTCCTTCGCAAACAAGGGGTTACAATTATCCCGTACTTGGACGATCTCCTGATCAAGGCGAGGTCCAAGGAACAATTGTTAAGAAATGTGGATTTGTCTCTGTCGGTTCTGCGACAACATGGTTGGGTGATAAATTTGCCAAAGTCTCAGTTGATTCCGACCACTCGACTGCCCTTTCTGGGCATGATTCTAGACACAGAGTTACAGAGAGTGTTTCTTCCGGAAGACAAAGCCCTGGAACTACAGACAATGGTCAGGGGGCTTCTGAGGCCGACGAGTGTGTCGATTCATCAATGTACTCTGGTTCTGGGGAAAATGGTTGCAGCGTACGAAGCCATTCTGTTTGGCAGGTTTCATACGGGTGTTTCAGTGGGATCTGCTGAGCAAATGGTCTAGGTCTCACCTGCACATGCACCGGAAAATAAGTCTATCTTCCAGGGCCAGGATTTCTCTCCTGTGGTGGCTACAAAGCTCTCACCACCTAGGACTGGGTCCTACTGACAACAGATGCAAGTCTCCGAGGCTGGGGCGCAGTCACCCAAGGAAGAAATTTCCAGGGGAAATGGTCAAACGAGGAATCTTGTCTCCACATAAATGTTCTCGAGTTAAGAGCCATTTACAACGGCCTGCTACAAGCAAAGATCCTTTTTCAGGGTCGGCCTGTCCTGATCCAGTCGAACAACATAACAGCGGTGGCGCATGTAAACCGTCAAGGCGGAACAAGGAGCAGGGCGGCTATGGTGGAGGCCACAAGAATCCTTCGCTCGGCGGAACAGCACGTGAGCGCTCTGTCAGCAGTCTTCCTCCTGGGAGTGGACAACTGGTAAGCAGACTTCCTCAGCAGACACTATCTCCATCCGGGAGAGTGGGCTCTTCGCCAAGAGGTATTTGCAGAAGTGACAAAGCGTTGGGTAATTCCTCTGATAGACATGATGGCGTCTCGCCTCAACAATAAGCTTCCGAGGTATTGTTCCAGGTCAAGGGACCCCCAAGCCAGTGCAGTGGACGCCCTGGTGACTCCGTGGGTGTTTCAGTCGGTGTATGTGTTCCCTCCGCTTCCTCTCATTCCAAAGGTGCTGGGAATCATACGACGAGCAAAGGTTCAGGCGATTCTCGTCGTTCCAGATTGGCCACGCAGAGCCTGGTATCCGGATCTTCAGGAATTACTAGTTGAAGATCCTTGGCCGCTTCCTCTAAGAGAGGACCTGTTATTGCAGGGACCATGCGTGTTTCCGGACTTACCGCGGCTGCGTTTGACGGCATGGAAGTTGAGCGCCAAATCTTAGCTCGAAAAGGTATTCCTGGGGAGGTCATCCCCACTCTCCTTAAGGCTAGGAAGGAGGTTACGGCGAAACAATATCACCGTATTTGGAGAAAGTATGTTTCGTTATGTGAGACCAAAACTGCTCCTGCGGAGGAATTTCACTTGGGTCGGTTTCTCCATTTTTTGCAGGCAGGCGTGGATGCAGGCCTGAAATTGGGTTCCATCAAAGTGCAGATTTTGGCTTTATCTATTTTCTTTCAGAAGGAATTGGCCGTCCTTCCAGAGGTTCAGACTTTTGTGAAGGGAGTGCTGCATATCCATCCTCCATTTGTGCCGCCTGTGGCGCCATGGGATCTTGAAGTGGTCTTGCAGTTTCTTATGTCTCCCTGGTTTGAACCTTTTACGTAAGGTTGAGTTAAAGTTTCTCACTTGGAAGGTAGTCCTGCTTTTGGCTCTGGCGTCTGCCAGGCGAGTGTCAGAGTTGGCGGCCTTATCTCACAAGAGTTCATATTTGATCTTCCATTCGGATAGAGCAGAATTGAGGACTCGTCAACAATTTCTGCCGAAGGTGGTTTCTTCGTTTCACATTAACCAACCTATTGTAGTACCTGTGGCTACGGATGCTGTGGCTGTTCCAAAGTCTCTTGATGTTGTAAGAGCTTTGAAAATTGACGTCGCCAGAACGGCTCTTGCCAGGAAAACAGAGGCTCTGTTTGTCCTGTATGCTTCCAACAAGATTGGAAATCCTGCTTCTAAGCAGACTATTGCACGCTGGATTTGTAGTACGATTCAGCAGGCTCATTCTTCGGCTGGGCTACCGTTGCCGAAGTCAGTAAAGGCCCATTCTACCAGAAAAGTGGGCTCGTCTTGGGCGGCTGCCCGAGGGGTTTCGGCACTTCAGCTTTGCCGAGCAGCTACGTGGTCTGGTTCAAACACCTTTGCTAAGTTTTACAAGTTTGATACCCTGGCTGATGGAGGACCTCATGTTTGCTCAATCGGTGCTGCAGAGTCGTCCGCACTCTAACGCCCGTTCTGGAGCTTTGGTATAGACTCCATGGTCCTTTTTGTTTACATGCGGGTTGTGTATTAGTTGTATTCAGCTTGTTGCTGTTGTTAATTCATACTGTTATCTGGTTTCCTGATACTCCGGTTGTACGGTATGTTTGTGGTGTGGGCTGGTAGGTTTTCTCGCCCTTAGTTTAAACAAAAATCCTTTCCTCGAAGTGTCTCTCCTGGGCACAGTTCCTATAACTGAGGTCTGGAGGAGGGGCATAGAGGGAGGAGCCAGTTCACACCCAGTCAAAGTCTTTTCAGTGTGCCCAAGCTCCTGCGGATCCCGTCTATACCCCATGGTCCTTTTGGAGTCCCCAGCATCCTCTACGGACTAGGAGAAAAGGATTTACCGGTAGGTACTAAATTCCTATTTTTTTGTGCGTGTGTTCTATAAGTATTTGACGGAGTGCACTAGTTTTGCTGTATGTCCCTTCTGATCTGCATATTTTCTCTTTTAGCTTGCTTAAATTTCCTGAAGCTCTGCAAAATAAAATACTACAATTACTGTCTTATTCACAATGTGCAGGTGAGTATTGAGTTTTGTTTTTTATGTTCTCAGTGTAAATCTTAATATAATGTTTTATTTATTTACTGGCAGCACAGCTCCTGTGGAAAAATAGGGTTGTTCTTCAAGCAGTATAATTGTATTTTTGGCTTAATTAATGAAGCATTGTGTACCAAAATGTTCTTTGCTTAGTATATCTACAATTGAATACAAAGGAAGGAATTCATTTGATTTGTGAGCTCACAAACATAATGGGCACCCATCAGAGCAATTCCATTGTTCCGTCTCTTCCCCCAACCCAATACTCCCCCGCCCCCTGCCCCATAGGGCAGGAGTGCCGCATGTGTGCAGACAGAAGTGCCGGGTTTAGCTGTGCAAATCGGCTAAAACAGTCTAACATACTGCTTTGGGCGCCCAAACAGCCCACTTATTAAATGTGTGCGCCCACGGCTATTTGCGCCCCAAAGGAGCAACAATTGAATTGCTCCATCGGGCACCTAGTAGAAATAACCATGGGCACAAACAATTGAATTGCCCCCAAAGAATGGTAACTCACAAATTACCTTTTGACAACTTTAATTCACTGGCATTAACATGTTGTCTTGCAATCTTTACTAAATACTTTATCTTGCAGCTTTCTTCTTTGTTCTGAAATGTATGTGTATATCATATACAGTTCTCGATAGCTGTACCCTCAAAATATGACACCGATACAAAGTTCGGCATCCTGTATGTTTAGAGATGCTTTTCTGCATACCCCTGTTGTAACGCATGATTCTGTTACTATCACCTTCTTCTCAACTTAAACCACTCCGGTTATTCTTCTCTGACCTCTCTCATTAACCATGTCATTTTTTTATTGTTGTCCATGCTCACTGTATGATTTTTGTGCACCATTCTTTGTAAATTTTAGAGACTACTATGTGTTGAATTTCTAGGAGATCATCCATTTCTGAGATACTTAAATCGCCCTATCTGGTACCAACCGTCAATCCACCCACTCTCAAACCCACTTTAATCATATTTCTCTTACTTCCAAGAAGATGCTGGGGTCCACATTAGTACCATGGGGTATAGATGGGTCCACTAGGGTCTGAGCCACTATCTCCGCTGACAGGACACTGAGCTCCTGAGGGGATCGAACGCTCCTCGCCACAGGGGATCGCTCACCCCGGCAGCATGCAGCCACCCTCTTACAGAGCCAGAATATCAGAAGAGGCGAGATATGGCGGCACAAGGGTAGGAGCGCAGCTCTGAGCGGCTGCGCTCCGGGAAAGCTCAGCGGCACACAGTGTTGGCGCTTTGAGGGGCGTCCTGAGCCAGCGTCTTAATACCCTACACTGGTCACAGATGCTAACCGGAGACTGGATCCCCAGGCTAGCGTCACAATCCTCCGTACACAGGCGCGCAACAGGGGACGGAATCCCCCGCTGTGCGACAGAGTCCTCAGGCCATTATAAAGAAATTGTGCGGGAAGACGCGCCAGCTTCAAGGGGCGGAGCTTCTCCTCAGAGCGGACCCAGCAGCGTTCAGCGCCATTTTCCTGCCTGCAGTTCCTGTACACAGACGCTGATAGAGCTGTTCCTCCAAGCAACTCCAGCTATCCTGTGCGGTACCAGGGGCTTGTAGAAGGGGGGGGGGGACGGGTACGCGGTGAATTAGATCTGTGCAACTATTATAGTACACAGTAGGCCCTGATAAGGGGTGTCCTTTATATATAACAGCGCTGTGAGTGGGTTGGCTCTGATCTCTGTGTCTCTCTTGCCATTCTCAGGGGGGAAACTGTCTAACCTGCCCTGTGTCTGTGTGGAGTGTTTGGGGTCTCCAATCAGCTATGTCCAGGGACTGTCATATGCAGCTGAGGACATGTCCTCTCAGGATGATCTCATTCCATGTAATCAGGATTGCACTGTTGTAGCGCAGATACCAGCAAGGGAGCCAGAGTGGTTATCCTCTATAAAAACTATGATTTCTCAGATTTCTGCTAGGGTTGCTCAGAATGAATCTGCAACTCGGTTTTGCAGAATTCTTTGCTGGTGTGGTCTGGTGCTGTTACCTCAGGCCCCCCTCTTTGGGTTCACACAAATGTGCTCTTGCCCGATCATGCAAGATGACACTGATAGAGACTCTGACACGGCGGACTGTGATGGGGACGCATCTCTCGCAAAAGGGGTGCAGTTGATGATAGAGGCTATTAAAGATGTGTTGAATATTACTGACACAACACCTGAACAGGTTGAGGAGGCTTGCTTCACTGACAGTAAGAAAGCCTCGCTAACCTTCCCTGCATCCAAAGAATTAAATGCTATATTTGAAAAAGCATGGGAAAATCCAGAGAAAAAATTCCAGATCCTTAGGAGGGTTTTGGTTGCTTTCCCCTTCCCTGAGGAGGATAGAAAAAAAATGTGAAAACCCACCAATAGAGGACGCGTCTGTATCCAAACTCTCAAAAAAGGTGGTTTTACCTGTCCCAGGCTCAACCGCCCTAAAGGAGCCAGCTGATCGCCAGATTGATACTACGCTCAAATCCATATACACGGCTTCAGGGGCGATACTGCGTCCTACTATTGCCTGTGCATGGATTTCCAAAGCTATAGTAAAGTGGTCAGGCATGTTACTTGAGGATTTGGATTCGATAGATTAGAGTGACATTGAATTGTTTCTCCGTAACATTCCGGATTCTGAAGGTTTTATGGTGGAATCCATGAAAGACCTGGGTTCAATGGCTGCAGGAATTTCTTCCATGTCCGTCTCAGCTCGTCGAGTACTGTGGCTGCGCCAGTGGTCTGCTGATGTGGAATCCAGGAGAGGTGTGGAGACCCTACCCTACACAGATCAGGCCGGGGGGGGGGGCGCCCTGAGACGCAATAAAAACACCTTGGATGGCAAAAAAAATGCATCACATATAGCTCCTGGGCTATATGGATGCATTTAACCCCTGCCAGAATACATAGAAAAACGGGAGATAATGCCGCCGATAAGGGGGCGGAGCCTATCTCCTCAGCACACTGGCGCCATTTTCCCTCTCAGCTCCGTTGGAGGGAAGCTCCCTGGCTCTCCCCTGCAGTCACTACACTACAGAAAGGGTTAAAAAAGAGAGGGGGGCACTAATTAGGCGCAGTATTAACTATACAGCAGCTATAAGGGGAAAAACACTTATATAAGGTTATCCCTGTGTATATATATAGCGCTCTGGTGTGTGCTGGCAAACTCTCCCTCTGTCTCCCCAAAGGGCTAGTGGGGTCCTGTCCTCTATCAGAGCATTCCCTGTGTGTGTGCTGTATGTCGGTACTTTTGTGTCGACATGTATGAGGAGAAAAATGATGTGGAGACAGAGCAGATTGCCTGTAATAGTGATGTCACCCCCTAGGGGGTCGACACCTGAGTGGATGAACTGTTGGAAGAAATTACGTGACAGTGTCAGCTCTGTATAAAAGACAGTGGTTGACATGAGACAGCCGGCTACTCAGCTTGTGCCTGTCCAGACGTCTCATAGGCCGTCAGGGGCTCTAAAGCGCCCGTTACCTCAGATGGCAGATATAGACGCCGACACGGATGCTGACTCCAGTGTCGACGGTGAAGAGACAAATGTGACTTCCAGTAGGGCCACACGTTACATGATTGAGGCAATGAAAAATGTTTTACACATTTCTGATAATACGAGTACCACCAAAAAGGGGTATTATGTTCGGTGAGGAAAAACTACCTGTAGTTTTCCTGAATCTGAGAAATTAAATGAGGTGTGTGATGATGCGTGGTTTTCCCCCGATAACAACTGATAATTTCTGAAATGTTATTGGCATTATATCCTTTCCCGCCAGAGGTTAGGGTGCGTTGGGAAACACCCCCTAGGGTGGATAAAGCGCTCACACGCTTGTAAGGGCTCTACCCTCTCCTGAGATGGCCGCCCTTAAGGATCCTGCTGATAGAAAGCAGGAGGGTATCCTAAAATGTATTTACACACATACTGGTGTTATACTGCGACCAGCAATCGCCTCAGCCTGGATGTGCAGTGCTGGGTTGGCGTGGTCGGATTCCCTGACTGAAAATATTGATACCCTAGATAGGGACAGTATATTTTTGCCTATAGAGCATTTAAAAGATGCATTTCTATATATGCGTGATGCACAGCGGAATATTTGCCGACTGGCATCAAGTCTAAGTGCGTTGTCCATTTCTACCAGTAGAGGGTTATGGACACGTCAGTGGTCAGGTGATGCGTATTCCAAACGGCATTTGGAAGTATTGCCTTATTAAGGGGAGGAGTTATTTGGGGTCGGTCTTTCAGACCTGGTGGCCACGGCAACAGCTGGGAAATCCACGTTTGTACCCCAGGTCGCCTCTCAACATGAGAAGACGCCGTATTATCAGGCGCAGTCTTTTCGTGGACAAGCGGGCAAAAGGTTCCTCATTTCTGCCCCGTGACAGAGGGAGAGGAAAAAGGCTGCAGAAATCAGCCAGTTCCCAGGAACAGAAACCCTCTCCCGCCTCTGCCAAGCCCTCAGTATACGCTGGGGCTTTACAAGCAGAATCGGGCACGGTGGGGGGCCCGTCTCAATGAATTTCAGCGCGCAGTGGACTCACTCGCAAGTAGACCCCTGGATCCTTCAGGTGATATCTCAGGGGTACAAATTAGAATTCGAGACGTCTCCCCCTCGCCGTTTCCTAAAGTCGGCTTTACCGATGTCTCCTTCTGACAGGGAGACAGTTTTGGAAAGCCATTCACAAGCTGTATTCCCAGCAGGTGGTAATCAAGATACCCCTCCTGCAACAGGGAACGGGGTATTATTCCACACTGTTGTGGTACCGAAGCCGGACGGCTCGGTGAGACCGATTCTAAATCTAAAATCTTTGAACACTTACATACAGAGGTTCAAATTCAAGATTGAGTCACTCAGAGCAGTGATTGCGAACCTGGAAGAAGGGGACTACATGATGTCTCGGGACATCAAGGATGCTTACCTTCATGTCAAAATTTACCCTTCTCACCAAGGGTACCTCAGGTTTATGGTACAGAACTGTCACTATCAGTTCAGACGCTGCCGTATGGATGGTCCACGGCACCCCGGGTCTTTACCAAGGTAATGGCCGAAATAATGATATTCCTTCGAAGGAAGGGAATTTTAGTTATCCCTTACTTGGACAATTCCCTGATAAGGGTAAGATCCAGGGAACAGTTGGAGGTCGGTGTAGCACTATCTCAGGTAGTGTTGCGGCAGCACTATTGGATTCTCAATATTCCAAAATTGCAGCTGGTTCCGACGACTTGTCTTCTGTTCCTAGGGATGATCCTGGACACAGTCCAGAAAAAGGTGTTTCTCCCGGAGGAGAAAGCCAGGGAGTTATCCGAGCTAGTCAGGAACCTCCTAAAACCGAGCCAAGTCTCAGTGCATCAATGCACAAGGGTTCTGGGTAAAATGGTGGCTTCCTACGAAGCAATCCCATTCGGCAGATTCCACGCAAGAACTTTCCAGTGGGACCTGCTGGACAAATGGTCCGGGTCGCATCTTCAGATGCATCAGCGGATAACCCTGTCACCAAGGACAAGGGTGTCCCTCCTGTGGTGGTTGCAGAGTGCTCATTTTCTAGAGGGCCGCAGATTCGGCATTCAGGACTGGGTTCTGGTGACCACGGATGCCAGCCTGCGAGGCTGGGGAGCAGTCACACAGGGAAGGAATATCCAGGGCTTATGGTCAAGCCTGGAGACATCACTTCACATAAATATCCTGAAGCTAAGGGCCATTTACAATGCTCTAAGCTTAGCAAGACCTCTGCTTCAAGGTCAGCCGGTGTTGATCCAGTCGGACAACATCACGGCAGTCACCCACGTAAACAGACAGGGTGGCACAAGAAGCAGGAGGGCAATGGCAGAAGCTGCAAGGATTCTTCGCTGGGCGGAAAATCATGTGATTAGCACTGTCGGCAGTATTCATTCCGGGAGTGGACAACTGGGAAGCAAACTTCCTCAGCACGACCTCCACCCGGGAGAGTGGGGACTTCATCCAGAAGTCTTCCACATGATTATAAACCGTTGGGAAAAACTCGACAGGTATTGCGCCAGGTCCAGGGACCCTCAGGCAATAGCTGTAGACGCTCTGGTAACACCGTGGGTGTACCAGTCAGGGTATGTGTTCCCTCCTCTGCCTCTCATACCCAAGGTACTGAGATTGATAAGATGGAGAGGAGTAAGCACTATATTCGTGGCTCCGGATTGGCCAAGAAGGACTTGGTAACCGGAACTTCAAGAGATGCTCACGGAGGATCCGTGGCCTCTACCTCTAAGAAGGGACCTGCTCCAGCAAGGACCCTGTCTGTTCCAAGACTTACCGCGGCTGCGTTTGACGGCATGGCGGTTGAACGCCGGATCCTGAAGAAAAAAAGGCATTCCGGATGAAGTCATCCCTATCCTGATCAAAGCCAGGAAGGATGTAACCGCAAAAACATTATCACCGCAATTGGCGAAAATATGTTGCGTGGTGCGAGGCCAGTAAGGCCCGACGGAGGAAATTCAACTGGGTCAATTCCTACATTTCCTGCAAACAGGAGTGTCTATGGGCCTGAAATTGGGGTCCATTAAGGTTCAAATTTCGGCCCTGTCAATTTTCTTCCAAAAAGAACTAGCTTCAGTCCCTGAAGTTCAGACGTTTGTAAAAGGGGTACTGCATATACAGCCTCCTTTTGTGCCTCCAGTGGCACTTTGGGATCTCAATGTAGTTTTGGGTTCCAAAAGTCACATTGGTTTGAACCACTTAAATCTGTGGAGTTAAAATATCTCACATGGAAAGTGGTCATGCTGTTGGCCCTGGCCTGGGCCAGGCGCGTGTCAGAATTGGCGGCTTTATCCTGAAAAAGCCCTTATCTGATTTTCCATTCGGACAGGGCGGAATTGAGGACTCGTCCTCAGTTTTCTCCCTAAGGTGGTTTCAGCGTTTCACCTAAACCAACCTATTTGTGGTGCCTGCGGCTACTAGGGACTTGGAGGACTCCAAGTTGCTAGACGTTGTCAGGGCCCTGAAAATATATGTTTCCAGGACGGCTGAAGTCAGGAAATCTGACTCGCTGTTTATCCTGTATGCACCCAACAAGCTGGATGCTCCTGCTTCTAAGCAGACTATTGCTCGTTGGATTTGTAGTACAATTCAGCTTGCACATTCTGTGGCAGGCCTGCCACAGCCAAAAATCTGTAAATGCCCACTCCACAAGGAAGGTGGGCTCATCTTGGGCGGCTGCCCGAGGGGTCTCGGCTTTACAACTTTGCCGAGCAGCTACTTGGTCAGGAGCAAATACGTTTGTAAAATTCTACAAAATTGATATCCTGGCTGAGGAGGACCTGGAGTTCTCTCATTTGGTGCTGCAGAGTCATCCGCACTCTCCCGCCCGTTTGGGAGCTTTGGTATAATCCCCATGGTCCTTACGGAGTCCCCAGCATCCACTTAGGACGTTAGAGAAAATAAGAATTTACTTACCGATAATTCTATTTCTCATAGTCCGTAGTGGATGCTGGGCGCCCATCCCAAGTGCGGATTGTCTGCAATACTGGTACATAGTTATTGTTACCAAAAAATCGGGTTATTGCTGTAGTGAGCCATCTTTTCTAGAGGCTCCTCTGTTATCATGCTGTTAACTGGGTTCAGATCACAAGTTGTATGGTGTGATTGGTGTGGCTGGTATGAATCTTACCCGGGATTCAAAATCCTTCCTTATTGTGTACGCTCGTCCGGGCACAGTATCCTAACTGAGGCTTGGAGGAGGGTCATAGGGGGAGGAGCCAGTGCACACCAGATAGTCCTAAAGCTTTCTTTAGATGTGCCCAGTCTCCTGCGGAGCCGCTATTCCCCATGGTCCTTACGGAGTCCCCAGCATCCACTACGGACTATGAGAAATAGAATTATCGGTAAGTAAATTCTTATTTTTAGAGGGGGCCGACCAAAATCCAAGAAACTTGCTGTGGCAGGTTCCCAATAACAGAAGCCTGCTTCAGGTGCGCCAAAGTCCTCCGCATGACGGTGGACAGCGCAGCCTGGAGGTCGGGCCGGTGGGGGCGAGACTCAGACATTTCAGTCACGTCTGGGTGTCGTCCGTCCTGGACCCCTGGGTACTAGATATTGTGTCCCAGGGGTACCGGCTGGAATTTCAAAATCTCTCTCCTCATCGGTTCTTCACATCGGGCTTGCCAGCTTTGCCGGCAGACAGGGCTACCCTACAGGGAGCCATCTAGAAGTTGGTGGAGGCACAGGTCATTGTACCAGTCCCTCCTCTAATGCAGAACACAGGTTACTATTCGAACCTTTTTGTGGTACCGAAACCGGATGGTTCGGTCAGGCCCTGAACTTAAAATCACTAAACTCCTTTCTGAGGGAGTTCAAGTTCAAAATGGAGTCTCTAAGGTCGGTGATATCAGGTCTGGAAGAGGGGGAATTCCTGGTCTACCTGGATATCAAGTGTGCGTACCTCCACATTCAGATTTGGCTGCCGCATTGGGCTTATCACAGATTCTGTTGGACTGTCATTTTCAGTTCCAGGCCCTACCATTTGGCCTCTCCACAGCACCAAGGGTTTTCACCAAGGTGATTGCGGAAATGATGGTTCTCCGCAGACAGGGGGTGAACATAATTCCATATCTGGACGATCTGCTGATAAAGGCATTGTCCAAGGAGAAGCTGTTTCAGTCAATAGCTCTCACGACCCAGCTTCTCAAGGAACATGGTTGGATCCTGAATATCCCAAAATCACATTTGGAACCAACCAGGAGGTTGTCCTTTCTGGGAATGATCCTCGACACGGAGGTGCAGAAGGGTGTTTCTTCCAGAGGAAAAAGCGTAGGTGATACAATCAATGGTCTGGGATGTCCTGAAGCCAGCCTGGGTGTCTGTTCATCAGTGCATTTGCCTTCTGGGGAAGATGGTGGCCTCTTACGAGGCTCTGTAGTATGGGAGGTTTCACGCTCAATCCTTCCAACTGGATCTCCTGGACAAGTGGTCGGGATCCCATCAACACATGCACCAGAGAATACGTCTGTCTCCAAAGGCCAGGATTTCACTTCTCTGGTGGCTGCAATTACCTCGCCTTCTGGAGGGCCGCAGGTTCGGGACTCAGGACTAAATCCTTCTTACCACGGATGCAAGTCTCCTGGGCTGGGGCGCAGTCACTCAAGGGGAAACCTTCCAAGGAAGGTGGTCAAGTCTGGAAGCCGGTCTGTCGATAAACATTCTGGAACTAAGAGCCATATACAACGGTCTTCTCCAAGCGGCCCATCTTCTGAGAAATTGGGCCGTTCAAGTACAATCTGACAACGTAACGACAGTGGCTTACATAAACCAACAAGGCGGAACGAAGAGCAGAGCTGCAATGTCAGAGGTAACAAGAATCATCCTCTGGGAAGAAAAACATGCGTTGGAGCTGTCAGCAATCTTCATTCCAGGAGTAGACAACTGTGAAGCGGACTTCCTCAGCAGACACGATCTCCATCCAGGGGAGTGGGATTCCCATCCGGAGGTGTTCAAGGAGGTTACCGATCTTTGGGGCGAACCCCAAATCGATATGATGGCCTCTTGTCTCAACAAGAAGCTTCGGCGGTATTGTTCCAGGTCGAGGGGCCCGCAAGCAGTGGCGGTGGACGCCCTAATGACTCCGTGGGTGTTCCAGTCGGTGTACGTGTTTCCTCCACTTCCACTCATTCCAAGGCTTCTCAAACGCATAAAGAGAACAGGAGTTCAGGCAATCCTCATTGCTCCGGACTGACCAAGAAGAGCTTGCTACGCGGATCTTCTGGATCTACTGCTAGAAGAGCCGAGGTCTTTTCCTCTTTGTGAGGACCTGCTGCAGCAGGGGCCGTTCACCTATCAAGACTTACCACGGCTACGTTTGACGGCATGAAGGTTGAACACCAGAAACTAGCTCGGAAGGGCATTCCGAACAAGGTCATTCCTACCCTGATACAGGCTAGGAAAGGAGTAACGTTTAAACATTACCATCGTACAGGTTGAGTATCCCATATCCAAATATTCCGAAATACGGAATATTCCGAAATACGAACTTTTTAGAGTGAGAGTGAGATAGTGAAACCTTTGTTTTTTGATGGCTCAATGTACACACACTTATTTTAAAACACAAGTTATTAAAAAATATTGTATTAAATGACCTTCAGGCTGTGTGTATAAGGTGTATATGAAACATAAATTAATTGTGTGAATATAGACACACTTTGTTTAATGCACAAATTTGTAAAAAATATTGGCTAAAATGACCTTCAGGCTGTGTGTATAAGGTGTATATGAAACCTAAATGCCTTCTGTGCTTAGACTTGGGTCCCATCACCATGATATCTCATTATGGTATGCAATTATTCCAAAATACGGAAAAATCCGATATCCAAAATACCTCTGGTCCCAAGCATTTTGGATAAGGGAGACTCAACCTGTATTTGGAAAAAATGTGTCTTGGTGTGAGTCCAAGAAGTTTCCTACGGTGGAGTTTCAACTGGGACGTTTTCTCCTCTTCCTGCAAGCAGGTGTGGATATGGGCCTGAGGTTAGGATCCATAAAGGTCCAGATTTTGTCTCTATCCATTTTCTTTTAGAAACAGTTGGCTGCCCTCCTGGAGGTTCAGACTTTTTTGAAGGGAGTTCTGCACATCAAACCTCCCTTTGTTCCGCCAATGGCGCCCTGGGATCTTAACACGGTATTACAGTTCCTCCAGTCGGACTGGTTTGAACCTCTACTGAAGGTTGAGGTCAAGTTTCTCATGTGGAAGGCTGTGACTTTGTTGGCCTTAGCTTTTGCTAGATGTGTGTCTGAGTTGGGGGCTTTGTCATGTAAAAGCCCATACTTGATCTTCCATGAAGATAGAGCTGAGCTTCGGACAAGTCAGCAGTTTCTTCCGAAGGTTGTATTGGCATTTCATATCAACCAACCTATTGTGGTGCCATTTGCAATTGACTCCTCCATTTCAGCAGAGTCCTTAGATGTTGTAAGGGCTCTAAAAATCTATGTTAGGAGGACTGCTCGTCACAGAAAATCGGACTCTCTGTTTGTCCTGTATGATCACAGAGTAGATATGATTCCGCACCAGTTCTGAAGGTTCGAAAGAAATAGTAATAATAATAGAGTACCAGAATAACGTATGATATGCACGAATAATTTGTATTTTGATGAATAGGTCTGGTGGTGCACCCAGAGTCAGAGACAAACTAGGAAGAAAATTATTTACAGAAGACTCTTGTGTGGGTGCACTCTTATTTTGATTTGTTAGTATGAAAATATTAAAACATAACTTTTATTATCTCATTATTTTAAGAAAAATCCACACTTATATAATCCACCACAATTAATTCAACTAAATATATTAGTACACATATATATGATACAGCCTGCCAGCATCTCTGAGAGATGCCATATCTAGTTGATGTGGCTGATCAAACTAGAAAAATTGGGGTGAGTATAATCCACAACCAATCATTAAAAATTAGGGGGGAAAATTTTGACTTTTTTTTTTTACTAAAAATTTGGAAATGTTCTGGTTAGTCTATACTAATAGACTTCAGGAGGGATGTAGACACTCTGGCTCTACACCCTGATCCTATCCCACCAGCACAAGCTCAGCTTGTATTAATAGGACCTCCAAGGGTCATTGAACCGAAATGTTATCAGGAGTATAGATCCTTATTAGCATTGACCAATGTCCGATCTGTGACATGTCAACGAAGACGGTACTTAGAAAAAGTAACAGGTCAGAGAAATAAGCAAAAGAGATGATTAAAGGAAAATGTGGTGATCCTGCTGTTGGCTTAGAGTTGAGAAGGTCACAAATTACAACACCGGGTATTCTCTGGGGGTCACCCTCACAGATACTGACCCAACCCACCACCGTTTTGCTTCCAAGATCGGACGAGATCGGGCTCTGTCGGTGGGGTATGGTAGTAATTTCTTGGGCCTACTATAGCCGACTCACCAATGAGAGTGCACCTAAAGAAGATTGGGGAGAGAGACAGAAGAACGGGGCGGATCTGCTGTCCATGTTAGGCACAGGATAAACCTGTGGATGATCATGGATGAGAGTCCGCAGATATATAGAGAAATGGAGAAATTTCTAGTAAAAAAAAAAAAAAAAATTTCAATATTTTCCCCCCTAATTTTTAATGATTGGTTGTGGATTATACTCACCCCAATTTTTCTAGTTTGATCAGCCACATCAATTAGATATGGCATCTCTCAGAGATGCTGGCGGGCTGAATCATATATATGTGTACTAATATATTTAGTTGAATTAATTGTGGTGGATTATATAAGAGTGGATTTTTTCTTAAAATAATGAGATAATAAAAGTTATGTTTTAATATTTTCATACTAACAAATCAAAATAAGAGTGCACCCACACGAGTCTTCTGTAAATCATTTTCTGTCCTGTATGATCCCAAGAAACTTGGGTGTCCTGCTTCTAAGCAGACGATCTCTCGCTGGATCAGGTTCACTATCCAGCATGCGTATTCTACGGCAGGCTTGCCGTGTCCTACGTCTGTTAAGGCCCACTCTACTCGTAAGGTGGGTTCTTCCTGGGCGGCTGCCCGGGGTGTCTCTGCATTGCAACTCTGCCGAGCAGCTACTTGGTCGGGGTCGAACATGTTCTCAAAGTTCTATAAGTTTCATACTTTGGCCTCTGAGGACCTTAAGTTTGGTCAATTGGTTCTGCAGGAGCCTCCGCGCTCTCCCTCCCGTTCTGGGAGCTTTGGTATATCCCCATGGTACTAATGTGGACCCCAGCATCCTCTAGGACGTAAGAGAAAATAGGATTTTACCTACCGGTAAATTCTTTTCTCGTAGTCCGTAGAGGATGCTGGGCGCCCGCCCAGCACTTTGTTATCCTGCAATGGTTGTTTAGTTCAGTACTGCTTAGTTTTGGGTAAGTACTGTCTTGTTATTTGGTAAGTAATCTTGTTTAGCCGTTGCTGATGTTTCAGGCTAGTTAGCTTGAGTTGCCTTGTTTGTGAGCTAGTGTGAATCTTGCCACTATCTGTGTAATCCTTCTCTCGAAGATGTCCGTCTCCTCGGGCACATTTTCCAGCCCACGCTCTCAAACTCTTAAAGTGCCCATGGCTCCTAGTGTACCAGTCTATACCCCATGGTACTAATGTGGACCCCAGCATCCTCTACGGACTACGAGAAAAGGATTTACCGGTAGGTAATTAAAATCCTATTGTTTTCTTCATTCTGTTTGGTTTGAATCCCTTGGTCATGTCTGTATAATTTTATGTGTTGAGTTACATGCTACCACATGACTCCCTCATAACTTATTTTCATTTTCCGGTTTAAAGGTATTCTTTATACGGTACTCAACCATTTATCTGGCGTGGTCACATGGGATGCAACCGCAGCCAGCTGCGCTTTACCTGGCAATGTCATGTCTGCTGCTCCTTGCAGAACAGATATCCTCCTCCAGCTCCCTAGCAGTGATGTAGCAGCCTGTGGCTTCTGACATCCATGCTGAATTTGCACCCTTGAATGCTTTGTTCTGGAGCACATTCACAGACAATAAAGGGAACACCTGTGCAAAGAGTTCCCTTCTTAAAACTATTGTGGAAGGAGGGAGGTCAATACCCACTGGGGAGACCTATCTACAGTGGGAGGAAGGAGGTTGGAGTTTTAAACACCTGTAGCCTTTTTTGTCCAGTGAAATATTTAAATGTTTTACACAATGGCCCTCATTCCGAGTTGTTCGCTCGCAAGGCGATTTTAGCAGAGTTACACACGCTAAGCCGCCGCCTACTGGGAGTGAATCTTAGCTTCTTAAAATTGCGAACGATGTATTCGCAATATTGCGATTACAAACTACTTAGCAGTTTCAGAGTAGCTTCAGACTTACTCGGCATCTGCGATCAGTTCAGTGCTTGTCGTTCCTGGTTTGACGTCACAAACACACCCAGCATTCGCCCAGACACTCCTCCGTTTCTCCAGCCACTCCCGCGTTTTTTCCGGAAACGGTAGCGTTTTCATCCACACGCCCATAAAACGCCGTGTTTCCGCCCAGTAACACCCATTTCCTGTCAATCACATTACGTTCGCCGGAGCGAAGAAAAAGCTGTGAGTAAAAAAAACTATCTTCATAGCAAAATTACTTGGCGCAGTCGCAGTGCGAACATTGCGCATGCGTACTAAGCAGAAAAACGCTGCGATGCGAAGAAAATTACCAAGCGAACAACTCGGAATGAGGGCCAATGTTTCTGGTTCAAGTATAAAAAAAAAAAAATTATTAGAGATCATTCTGGAAAAACATAAAGGTGGGTACACGCGTAGCGATGTATGCTTAAATTCTAAGCAATCTGACTAGATTGCTTAGAAATTAAGCACACATCACTCCGTGTGTATGCCGCATAGCAAAAGCGATGTGCGGCCCAGCGCGTCGCTGTTGCTGACTTTAGAAGTGAGTGTTCCACCCCCCTTCGCTTAGCACACATTTTGCTGTGTGCTGAGCGTCCAGAGATGTGTGCTAAGCGATCTCTACTAGATCGCTCAGCGCACACATGTGTACGCATGTGCCCCCCTTAAGCTTCCGTTAAGTGATCAATAAAGTGCTGCAGAGTTACAGACCAATACATTAAAGTCAATTGAAACTTTTAAAATTACTTTCATTATTATACCTTATGCTACACTTCACTGTACAATAGAGGGATATGATACATATAAGTAGCATTCAATGACATGGAAACGGTGTGCTTACAATCTATAAGAAGTATCATATGGGGAACACTAGATACATAAGGTAAAGGGAGCTCAATTGGAGTTACTGATGGGGAAGGTGGGTGTGGCTGCTGTAAGGCAGGAGCATTATCAGACACCACTATTAAAGCATCCATTGGCAAATTATTTTTTGCAACTATTATAGTCTTAACCCCCTGCCAATGTCGGTGCTCCAATGACCGGGTGACTGGGATAAAAGCTTGGTCTTTGATAGAACTCCTTTTTTATATTTTGTAGATTACTCTTTTGTTGACATACAGATCTGCATGTTTAATAAAATCTGTTATAATTCCATTTTATTTGTAGAGAGACTTTATCATACAAACTGGAGATCCTTTGGGAACTGGTAGAGGAGGAGAGTCTATCTTTAGGTACGTTTATTCAGCTTTTTAGTGCTGCTTTGGATTTGCATGACAACATTTAATTTAAAACTGCTAAGATTATCCATCAACTGTATTGGAAGTTAGATGTCTTGCAGCCGAATACTATTTCTCTGACGTCCTAAGTGGATGCTGGGACTCCGTAAGGACCATGGGGAATAGCGGCTCCGCAGGAGACTGGGCACAACTAAAAGAAAGCTTTAGACTACTGGTGCGCACTGGCTCCTCCCACTATGACCCTCCTCCGGACTTCAGTTAGAATCTTGTGCCCGGCTGAGCTGGATGCACACTAGGGGCTCTCCTGAGCTCCTAGAAAGAAAGTATATTTTAGGTTTTTTATTTTACAGTGAGATCTGCTGGCAACAGACTCACTGCAGCGAGGGACTAAGGGGAGAAGAAGCGAACCTACCTAACTGGTGGTAGTTTGGGCTTCTTAGGCTACTGGACACCATTAGCTCCAGAGGGATCGACCGCAGGACCCGACCTTGGTGTTCGTTCCCGGAGCCGCGCCGCCGGCCCCCTTACAGAGCCAGAAGCAAGAAGTGTTCCGGAAAATCGGCGGCAGAAGACTTCAGTCTTCAACAAGGTAGCGCACAGCACTGCAGCTGTGCGCCATTGCTCCTCATGCACACCTCACACTCCGGTCACTGATGGGTGCAGGGCGCTGGGGGGGGGCGCCCTGAGGGCAATATAAGACACCTTGGCTGGCAAATCTACACCATATACAGTCAGGAAAGCTATATAGGTGTAAAAATACCCCTGCCAGAGTTCCAGAAAAAGTGGGAGAAGTCCGCCGGAAAAGGGGCGGGGCCATCTCCCTCAGCACACTGGCACCATTTTTCCCTCACAGCTCCGCTGGAAGGACGCTCCCTGGCTCTCCCCTGCAGTGTCAAGCTACATAAGGGTAAAAAAGAGAGGGGGGGCACTAAATTTAGGCGCAGTATATATATAAAATAAGCAGCTATAAGGGAAAACACTCATTTATAGTGGGATCCCTGTGTTATATAGCGCTCTGGTGTGTGCTGGCATACTCTCTCTCTGTCTCCCCAAAGGGCTTTGTGGGGTCCTGTCCTCTGTCAGAGCATTCCCTGTGTGTATGCGGTGTGCCGGTACGGCTGTGTCGACATGTTTGATGAGGAGGCTTATGTGGAGGCGGAGCAGATGCCTATAAATGTGATGTCACCCCCTGCGGGGTCGACACCTGAGTGGATGGTGCTGTGGAAGGAATTACGCGACAGTGTCGACTCCTTGCATAAAAGGTTTGACGACATACCAAATGTGGGACAGCCGGCTTCTCAGCCTGTGCCTGCCCAGGAGTCTCAAAAGCCATCAGGGGCTCTAAAACGCCCGCTACCTCAGATGGCAGACACAGATGTTGACACGGATACTGACTCCAGTGTCGACGACGATGAGACTAATGTAACTTCCAGTAGGGCCACACGTTACATGATTGAGGCAATGAAAAATGTGTTGCACATTTCTGATGTTACCCCCGGTACCACAAAAAAGGGTATTATGTTTGGAGAGAAAAAACTACCTGTAGCTTTTCCTCCATCTGAGGAGTTAAATGAAGTGTGTGACGAAGCGTGGGCTTCCCCTGATAAGAAACTGGTAATTTCTAAGAGGTTACTAATGGCGTACCCTTTCCCGCCAGAGGATAGGTCACGTTGGGAAACATCCCCTAGGGTGGATAAAGCGCTCACATGCTTGTCAAAGAAGGTGGCACTACCGTCTCCGGATACGACCGCCCTGAAGGAATCTGCTGATAGAAAGCAGGAGGCTATCCTGAAGTCTATATATACACACACAGGTGTTATACTGAGACCAGCTATTGCTTCAGCATGGATGTGCAGTGCTGCAGCTGCGTGGTCAGATTCCCTGTCTGAAAGTATTGATACCCTGGACAGGGACACTATATTGCTAACCGTAGACCATATTAAAGACGCACTTTTATACATGAGGGATGCACAGAGGGATATTTGCCGGCTGGCATCTAAAATAAGTGCAATGTCCATTTCTGCCAGGAGAGGGTTATGGACTCGGCAGTGGACAGGAGATGCAGATTCTAAAAGGCACATGGAAGTTCTGCCTTATAAGGGTGAGGAGTTGTTCGGGGATGGTCTCTCGGACCTAGTTTCCACAGCAACAGCTGGGAAGTCTACATTTTTACCCCATGTTCCCTCACAGCCAAAGAAAGCACCGTATTATCAGGTACAGTCCTTTCGGCCCAATAGGGGCAAGCAGGTTAGGGGCGCGTCCTTTCTGCCCAGAGGCAGAGGTAGAGGGAAAAAGCTGCAACATACAGCCAGTTCCCAGGAGCAAAAGTCCTCCCCCGCTTCCTCTAAGTCCACAGCATGACGCTGGGGCTCCACAGGCGGAGCCAGGTACGGTGGGGGCCCGTCTCAAATATTTCAGTAATCAGTGGACTCGCTCACGGGTGGATCCCTTGATCTTTCAAGTAGTATCTCAGGGGTACAAGCTGGAATTCGAGACGTCTCCCCCCCGCCGTTTCCTCAAATCTGCCTTACCAACCACTCCCTCAGGCAGGGAGGCAGTGTTACAGGCAATTCACAAGCTGTATTCACAACAGGTGATAGTAAAGGTGCCCCTACTTCAACAAGGACGGGGTTACTATTCCACAATGTTTGTGGTACCGAAACCGGACGGTTCGGTGAGACCCATTTTAAATTTGAAATCCTTGAACACGTATATAAAAAAATTCAAGTTCAAGATGGAATCGCTCAGGGCGGTTATTGCAAGCCTGGACGAGGGGGATTACATGGTATCACTGGACATCAAGGATGCTTACCTGCATGTCCCCATTTACCATCCTCACCAGGAGTACCTCAGATTTGTGGTACAGGATTGTCATTACCAATTCCAGACGTTGCCGTTCGGTCTATCCACGGCTCCGAGGGTCTTTACCAAGGTAATGGCCGAAATGATGATACTCCTTTGAAAGAAGGGAGTTTTAATTATCCCGTATTTGGACGATCTCCTGATAAAGGCGAGGTCCAGGGAGCAGTTGTTGGTCGGGGTAGCACTATCTCGGGAGGTGCTACAACAGCACGGCTGGATTCTAAATATTCCAAAGTCACAGCTGGTCCCTACGACACGTCTACTGTTCCTGGGGATGGTTCTGGACACAGAACAGAAAAAAGTGTTTCTCCCGGAGGAGAAGGCCAAGGAGCTGTCATCTCTAGTCAGAGGCCTCCTGAAACCAAAACAGGTGTCGGTGCATCACTGCACGCGGATCCTAGGAAAGATGGTAGCTTCCTACGAAGCAATTCCATTCGGCAGGTTCCATGCAAGAACCTTTCAGTGGGACCTGTTGGACAAGTGGTCCGGATCGCATCTTCAGATGCATCGGCTGATAACCCTGTCTCCAAGGACCAGGGTGTCTCTGCTGTGGTGGTTGCAGAGTGCTCATCTTCAAGAGGGCCGCAGATTCGGCATACAGGACTGGGTCCTGGTGACCACGGCCTTCGAGGCTGGGGGGCAGTCACGCAGGGAAGAAACTTCCAAGGACTATGGTCAAGTCAGGAGACTTCCCTGCACAAGGCAAAACCCCTGCTTCAAAACCAGCCGGTACTGATCCAGTCAGACAACATCACGGCGGTCGCCCATGTAAACTGACAGGGCGGCACGAGAAGCAGGACGGCGATGGCAGAAGCCACAAGGATTCTCCGATGGGCGGAAAATCACGTGTTAGCACTGTCAGCAGTGTTCATTCCGGGAGTGGACAACTGGGAAGCAGACTTCCTCAGCAGGCACGACCTCCACCCGGAAGATTGTAAACCGTTGGGAAAGGCCACAGGTGGACATGATGGCGTCCCGCCTCAACAAAAAGCTAGAAAAGTATTGCGCCAGGTCAAGAGACCCGCAGGCGATAGCTGTGGACGCTCTAGTGACACCGTGGGTGTACCGGTCGGTTTATGTGTTCCCTCCTCTTCCTCTCATACCAAAGGTACTGAGGATAATAAGGAGAAGAGGAGTAAGAACTATACTCATTGTTCCGGATTGGCCAAGAAGAGCTTGGTACCCGGAACTTCAAGAAATGATCTCAGAGGACCCATGGCCTCTGCCGCTCAGACAGGACCTGCTGCAGCAGGGGCCCTGTCTGTTCCAAGACTTACCGCGGCTGCGTTTGACGGCATGGCGGTTGAACACCGGATCCTGAAGGAAAAGGGCATTCCGGAGGAAGTCATTCCTACGCTGATTAAACCATTATCACCGCATATGGCGAAAATATGTTGCGTGGTGCGAGGCCAGGAAGGCCCCAACGGAAGAATTTCAGCTGGGCCGTTTCCTGCACTTTCTACAGTCAGGGGTGACTATGGGCCTAAAATTGGGTTCCATTAAGGTCCAGATTTCGGCTCTATCGATTTTCTTCCAGAGAGAACTGGCTTCACTACCTGAAGTTCAAACTTTTGTTAAGGGAGTGCTGCATATCCAGCCCCCTTTTGTGTCTCCAGTGGCACCTTGGGATCTCAACAAGGTGTTGGATTTCCTAAAGTCACATTGGTTTGAGCCACTTAAGACCGTGGAATTGAAATATCTCACGTGGAAAGTGGTCATGTTGTTGGCCTTGGCTTCGGCCAGGCGTGTGTCAGAATTGGCGGCTTTGTCATGTAAAAGCCCTTATCTGATTTTCCATATGGATAGGGCAGAATTGAGGACTCGTCCCCAATTTCTCCCTAAGGTGGTATCAGCTTTTCATCTGAACCAACCTATCGTGGTGCCTGCGGCTACTAAAGACTTGGAGGCTTCCAAGTTGTTGGACGTAGTCAGGGCCCTGAAAATTTATGTTTCCTGGACAGCTGGAGTCAGAAAGACTGACTCGCTATTTATCCTGTATGCGCCCAACAAGTTGGGTGCACCTGCTTCAAAGCAGACTATTGCTCGCTGGATCTGTAGTACGATTCAGCTTGCACATTCTGCGGCTGGACTGCCGCATCCTAAATCAGTGAAAGCCCATTCCACGAGGAAGGTGGGCTCTTCTTGGGCTGCTGCCCGAAGGGTCTCGGCTCTACAACTTTGCCGAGCAGCTACTTGGTCGGGGTCAAACACATTTGCTAAATTTTACAAGTTTGACACCCTGGCTGAGGAGGACCTAGAGTTTGCCCATTCGGTGCTGCAGAGTCATCCGCACTCTCCCGCCCGTTTGGGAGCTTTGGTATAATCCCCATGCATCCACTTAGGACGTCAGAGAAAATAAGAATTTACTCGCCGGTAATTCTATTTCTCGTAGTCCGTAGTGGATGCTGGGCGCCCATCCCAAGTTCGGATTGTCTGCAATACTTGTATATAGTTATTGTTTAACTAAAGGGTTATTGTTGAGCCATCTGTTGAGCGGCTCAGTTGTTCTCATACTGTTAACTGGGTATTGTATCACGAGTTATACGGTGTGATTGGTGTGGCTGGTATGAGTCTTACCCGGGATTCAAAATCCTTCCTTATTGTGTCAGCTCTTCCGGGCACAGTATCCTAACTGAAGTCTGGAGGAGGGTCATAGTGGGAGGAGCCAGTGCACACCAGTAGTCTAAAGCTTTCTTTTAGTTGTGCCCAGTCTCCTGCGGAGCCGCTATTCCCCATGGTCCTTACGGAGTCCCAGCATCCACTACGGACTACGAGAAATAGAATTACCGGTGAGTAAATTCTTATTTTTTTTTATTTTTTGTGGTTTTGATTTAGATTATTTTCCCTCCCTCCTTTTTTTATTTATTTTGTTTTTTACATTTTTTTTGTGCAGGTGAGTAAAGTGTATTTATTTATTTATTTTTTCATTTAAGTATTTTTCCCTTGAAAATGTTTTAGAAGAAATTTCTATCATTAGTATTATTATTTTAATATAGAACATTTTGTTTCAAAGTTTTATGCCCCATACACACGGGGCGACTTGTGCCTGTGTGCTAAGCGATCTAGGTTAGCACAGAATGCTTAGCACACACCGCTATACACACAGCGATGTGTGCTGAGCGATCTGTGCTAACCACTGTTCTCTATGCACATGCTAGGTGATCTAACTAGATCTTGCCTGCATGCTTGAATGATCTGAGCCTATCGCTATGGGGCATACACACAGCGATTTGTGCTTAATTTCTAAGCGATCTAGTCAGATCGCTAAGAAAATAGGCAGAAATCGCTCTGTGTGTACCACCCATAAGTTTCTTTTATAATGGCATACTCCATATGACTCAGTTTCACAGTGAATCTTAAATAATGTTTGAAGTTGCTTCGTTACAACACCTGGGCTCAAGGTCCCTTTTTAACGGCTCCAGCCACCCCCAATGTTATACCTAGTACCGGAGTGCGCAACCGGTTTTGTTTGTTTGTTTGTTCGTTTACTACATTGTATACTTAGGTGACCCTTCTGAATTGTGTGCTGTACAGTGTTCACCAGTAAGAAAATATCTCAAAATATAAAATAGAATATTTGTTGACTATAACACTATTTATTCCAAAGCAATACAAGGTTAACAATATGACAGTACATAGGGAAGGGGGATATACCATATTTAGACTTTTTAGATAAAGAAAAGAAACCTCCCTACAAGCAATAAAGTGGTGCTTTGCTTATAGTGTGAAAACTGGCAGAATAATGTAATCAGACTCTTATGGCAGAATAATGTAATCAGACACTTATATTAATAAATAATAACACCACATTGTCAAATTGTGTCTTTTTTTATTGAGACATTTAAAGATTTACACCCAAACGGAAATAAAAGCATACAACAGGTGTGGCAGACATAAAGATGTAACACATGTAACAATATAAAAATCAAAGAAAAAGATGGAAAAATAAATATCCAATGGGCCAGCGGATATGGCAAAGCATAGAATAGCATGATATGTAGAACAAGCATATACAAAATACCCAAAACATACATGGATGACCTAATGAGTACCTGAAGTCGCTATATGGGTTAGTGTAGCATAGAGCCAAGATAATAGCGAGGCATAGGTAACACACACCAAAATAATGGACAACTGAAATATGTACCTCCGAAATTGCAGAACCATTGTATAATAACGATATAAGGGTTCACAAGAAATGAAAATGAAGAAATATACCCAAATTATTTACTCCCCCATAGACCCACACTCCACATAACCTAACCCCAACCTAGGCATACTTTGATCCCGAAACACCATTTCCCCCTAAACTACACTACTAACAGACCTCCCACCCCCGCCCACTGGATAGATACATCCCCTCCCCCCCAATCCAAATAAAGGATAGGAACAGGGGCTACTAAGTAAATGACCATAATCTAGGTATGGCACAGCTCCTCAGAAATACGTAGCATAAACATACACTGCTCAAAAAAATAAAGGGAACACTAAAATAACACATCCTAGATCTGAATGAATTAAATATTCTTATTAAATACTTTGTTCTAAGTTGAATGTGCTGACAACAAAAATCACACAAAAATTATCAATGGAAATCAAATTTATTAACCCATGGAGGTCTGGATTTGGAGTCACACTCAAAATTAAAGTGGAAAAACACACTACAGACTGATCCAACTTTGATGTAATGTCCTTTAAAACAAGTCAAAATGAGGCTCAGTAGTGTTGCCTCCACGTGCCTGTATGACCTCCCTACAACGCCTGGGCATGCTCCTGATGAGGTGGCGGATGGTCTCTTGAGGGATCTCCTCCCAGACCTGGACTAAAGCATCCGCCAACTCCTGGACAGTGTGGTGCAACGTGGCGTTGGTGGATGGAGCGAGACATGATGTCCAGATGTGCTCAGTCGGATTCAGGTCTGGGGAACGGGCGGGCCAGTCCGTAGCATCAATGCCTTCGTCTTGCAGGAACTGCTGACACACTCCAGCCACATGAGGTCTAGCATTGTCTTGCATTAGGAGGAACCCAGGGCCAACCGCACCAGCATATGGTCTCACAAGGGGTCTGAGGATCTCATCTCGGTACCTAATGGCAGTCAGGCTACCTCTGGCGAGCACATGGAGGGCTGTGCGGCCCCCCAAAGAAATGCCACACCACACCATTACTGACCCACTGCCAAACCGGTCATGCTGGATGCTGGAGGATGTTGTAGGCAGCAGAACGTTCTCCTTGGCGTCTCCAGACTCTGTCACGTCTGTCACATGTGCTCAGTGAGAACCTGCTTTCACCTGTGAAGAGCACAGGGCGCCAGTGGCGAATTTGCCAATCTTGGTGTTCTCTGGCAAATGCCAAACGTCCTGCATGGTGTTGGGCTGTAAGCACAACCCCTACCTGTGGACGTCGGGCCCTCATACCACCCTCATGGAGTCTGTTTCTGATCGTTTGAGTAGACACATGCACATTTGTGGCTTGCCGGAGGTCATTTTGCAGGGCTCTGGTAGCGGTCCTGCTGCTGGGTTGTTGGCCTCCTCCACGTCTCCTGATGTACTGGCCTGTCTCCTGGTAGCACCTCCATGCTCTGGACACTACGCTGACAGACACAGCAAACCTTCTTGCCACAGCTCGCATTGATGTGCCATCCTGGATGAGCTGCACTACCTGAGCCACTTGTGTGGGTTGTAGACTCCGTCTCATGCTACCACTAGAGTGAAAGCACAGCCAGCTTTCAGAAGTGACCAAAACACCAGCCAGAAAGCATAGGAGCTGAGAAGTGGTCTGTGGTCACCACCTACAGAACAACTCCTTTATTGGAGGGGGGGGGGGGGGGGGTTCTTGCTAATTGCCTATAATTTCCACCTGTTGTCTATTCCATTTGCACAACAGCATGTGAAATTGATTGTCAATCAGTGTTACTTCCTAAGTGGACAGTTTGATTTCACAGAAGTGTAATTGACTTGAAGTTACATTGTGTTGTTTAAGTGTTCCCTTTATGTTTTTGAGCAGTGTACATTCATAGTACAAAAATGTGAGGAAGTATAGAAATAGGATATATAAAAGCAACACACAGGATAAAGACATTACAAAAATAACAGGGGCTACTTTATAAATGGCCATAAAATGAACTACCCCCCCCAAATAGAGGATAGAAACGTTGCATAAATGACAAAGGCTACTACTTAAATGGCCATAAGCTAGGCATTGTACAACTACCCCGCAAAACACAATAGAGTTATTCCCACACGTCCTAGGGGATACTGGGAATCCATTTAGTACCATGGGGTATAGACAGGTCCACTAGGAGCCATGGGCACTTTAAGAAATTGATAGTGTGTGCTGTCTCCTCCCTCTATGCCCCCCCTACCAGACTCAGTCTCGAAAATGTGCCTGGAGGAACCGGTCACGTCTCTGGAAGCTCCTGAAGAGTTTTCTGCACTTATTTTCTGTTTGTTGTTTTCAGGCAGGACTGGATGGCACCAGCCTGCCTGCTTCATGGGACTTAGGGGGGGGGGCAGCCCAACCTCAATCGGGGTTAATGGTCCCGTTCCCCTGCTGATAGGACAATAGCTTCTGAGGGAACTATTTGCAAGCCCCAGCCACGGCGAGCGTACATTCCCACAGCATGCCGCCTCCCCAACAGAGCCAGAAGAAAGAAGAGCGGTGAGTACTAAGCCGGCGTCCCTGTTAGCGGGTCGCCGGCCATTATGGCGGCATGAGGGTATGGAGATGCATGGCTTCTAAACGGGGCGGACTGCGTCTCCCGCTGTGTAAGGACACAGACGCTGAACACAGTACCCAGACTGGCAACAAAGCCATAAAAGGAGTCTGTCTCCAATTTATGTACTTAGACACGTACAGCCACTATAAAAAATAGCGGTAAGACCTCGCGCCATTGAAGGGGCAGGGCTTCACTATGAGCGGATTCAGCAGCTCACCAGCGCCATTTTTTCTCTGCAGCAGACACAGAAGCTGACTGACCGGGACCCGCAGCTCCTCCGGAGAGACTCCAGATTACCTCAGCGGTACCAGGGGGTCATAGCAGGGGTGGAGCGCTTGCTACTGTACCAAGTCCCTAATCTAGGTACTTAGTCGGCGACCCGGCAAAGCTTGGCATTAGCGTTAAGGGTGCCGTGTGCTGGTTCCATACTCCCTCTGTCTCCCTGGAAGGGCTCTTTGTGGGTTAATTCTGCTTATAACCTTTTCCTCTGTGTCTGCTGTCACTGCTGCAGTATGTCAGGCAAAGAGTGTGTTTCATGTAAGGCACAGTGTTCCTCTTCCCCAGGGGGTTTACTAGTGTGTACTCAATGTAGTGTTCCTTCCCAGGCTAGTTGGGCAGAACCAGCATGGCTGGACTCCATTAGGGGAATGATTTCCCCAATCTCTACTAAGTTATCTCGGACCGAGAAAGAGACGCAATACTTAAGACAATCTATGACTGAGTTTATGAAAAGAGACTCAGTACCCGAGCCATCGTATCAGTCCCCTGCCATTTGTCCGCAAAAACGCACTTTGGCCCATATCCTGCAGCCTGACTCGGATGATGAGGGGTCAGAAATTGAGGAGGGTGAGGTGGACTCAAAGGTGGGGGAGTGCGGTTCTTCTTGAGATGCTGCTCGAAGATCCGTGGCCTCTACCTCCGAGGGAATGCGGTTCTTCTTGAGATGCTTCTCGAAGATCCGTGGCCTCTACCTCCGAGGGAATGCGGTTCTTCTTGAGATGCTTCTCGAAGGTCCGTGGCCTCTACCTCTTTGCGAGGATCTTCTGCAGCATCTCTTACCGCGGCTACGTTTAATGGCATGGATGTTGAACGACTGATTCTAGCCAGGAGAGGGATTCCTGACTGGGTCATCCCAACTACGATCCAAGCCAGGAAGGGCGTAACGTCGAAACATTACCACCGTATTTTTAAGAAATATGTCTCTTGGTGTGAGAGCAGACCATTTTCTACGGTGGAATTTCGCCTGGTACGTTTCCTGCTTTTTCTGCAGTCGGGTGTGGATGTGGGCCTAGGTCTAGGCTCCGTAAAAGTCCAGATTTTGGCCTTGTCTATTTACTTTCAGAAACAATTGGCTTCTCTCCCTGAGGTCCAGACGTTCTTGAAAGGTGTTCTGCACATCCAACCTCCCTTTGTGCTTCCCACGTCACCTTCGCATCTCAATTTGGTGTTGCAGTTCCTCCAATCGGATTGGTTTGAACCGTTACAGGAGGTTGTCGTAAAGTTCCTTTACGTAGAAGACCGTCACACTATTGGCCTTGGCTTCAGCAAGACGTGTGTCGGAGCTAGGGGCGTTGTCTCACAAGAGCCCCTACCTAATTTTCCATGAGGACAGAGCTGAACTCGTCGGCAATTTCTTCCTAAGGTGGTGTCTGCGTTTCAAATCAACCAACCTATTGTGGTTCCGATTGTTACGGACACCTCTGCTACTTCAAAGTCTTTGGATGTTGTGAGGACTTTGAAGGTGTATGTAAAGAGAACAGCTTGTCACAGGAAATCGGACTCGCTGTTTGTTCTCTGAGCCCAATAAAATTGGGTGTCCTGCTTCTGCTTCTCAAAGCAGTCAATTGCACGTTGGATCAGGCTCACTATCCAGCATGCATATTCCACGGCAAGCTTGCCGGTTCCAAGATCTGTACAGGCCCACTCTACTAGGTTAGTGGGTTCTTCTTGGGCGGCTGCCCGGGGTGTCCCGGCTTTACAGCTCTGCCGAGCAGCTACTTGGTCAGGTTCGAACACGTTTGCAAAGTTTTACACGTTCGATACTTTGGCCTCTGAGGACCTTCAGTTTGGTCAATCAGTTCTGCAGGAACCTCGGCACTCTCCCGCCCGGTTTGGGAGCTTTAGTACTTCCCCATGGTACTAAATGGATTCCCAGTATCCCCTAGGATGTAAGAGAAAATAGGATTTTCTACTGCGGGCTCCACTGGGCTCCACAAGGATAGACATAGGGGTGTAGAGTAGGATCTTGATCCGAAGCACCAACAAGCTCAAAAGCTTTGACCTTCTTCCCAAGATGCATAGCGCCGCCTCCTATATCACCCCGCCTCCGTGCACAGGAGCTCAGTTTGTAGTTGGTGCTTGCAGTTCAAGCATGTGACAGGAAGAGCTGCTCACAGCAGCTCTAGAAAAAGCTTTTTCTGAGGAAAAAAGAAGACTACAAGGGCTGCAGCAGAGGCACAGATTGTGCAGGATGTCAGTAGACATTGCCTGCTGCAGCTCCATCTCTCCCCCAGCGGCGCTGTACACTCCCGTTCCCTGGTTGCCGGGTACCTACAGCAGGAGGCTCCGGTTTTCTTCCAAGTTAGTCACACACGGCTGGGGCTCTCTGGGATCGTGTGGCCGCACTTCGGGAAGAGGTAAGTGGGTCCCGCTCTTTATCGCGATCCGGCGCGGCCGGTGGGAGGCGGGCCGCGCGCGCTGCCGGTGGACACTGTGGCAGTACAGGCGATCCCACTAGATCACCAGGGCATGGGTGCAGGTCAGGTTTTCTCTCTAACCCTTTTTTACAAGTAAACCGCAGTACCCGGTGGTTTTGCCAGCAGAGGGGATAAGGCTTAGACCTGGAGCCCCTCCCCCAGCCCCAGGGCGCCTTTTCCCGCAAATGTTCCCGCCCTGGAGCTGCATATCTGTCTCTCCCTCACTCCCTGGCAGTGTCTGCGGCGCCATTATCCCTCAGCTCACTGTTCCTGGGAATGCTTGGGCAAATCCTCCTATGTAATGCCGCCTGGTTGTCAGTGCTGTGACTTTACAAGACACTTAAGTATTCTTCCTGCCTTTTTTAGTCAGTGTTAAGAAAGAGTGCACTTAGTCAGGGTTTCCTAGTACAATTACCCTGTGATATACATCCAGTTCTTACTGTGTACTGTTATACCTATTGTTATATAGCTGTGTAAGCTAGTCCAGTGCAGTATTATTGTTAGTAATAACCTCTGCATTGTACAGACTGTGACTTTTTGTGTGTGCATTTGATAGCTGAGTGGTGTCCATTTCGTTTCTTTCACTCAACCTGCTATCCCTATAGTCTATAACCTGAGGGGGCTTGGTGCGTCAGGTTTTATCTAATATAGGATTTTCATCAAGATATACTGTATTACGTTTTTTTCTCTGTGATTTAGTCACCATATCTCTCCTTTATCTCTGCTGGTGCTGACTACACTGCGCAGGGGTTTGGGCTAGAGGTATTGTTCTGCCGACAAATTGTACTGTGTTACCTGATACTGCAAGTTATATCATGTCTGCTTCTGAGGGTAACGGTTCTGGGGCTGAACACACTGCCGGTGTTGCTGAAGCCGCAGATACCTATGAGGAGAATATAGCAGCTTTGGGCTCTGGTTCTGGGGGCTCCTTGCCCCCCAGTGGGACGGTGGCAACGGGGGCAAATAATGACCCGCAGTGGGCCACTTTTTCCACGCTTCTGCATACGCTAGTTCATAAACTAACACCCCCTATGGAATCCCCAATGCCGGTGCAACCGTTTGTGGTCCCTGCAGCTAACCCGCCGTGGGCGGACGATTTATCTGCTCAAATAAAGAAGTTGAACCAGTCCCTGACTACTAAAAAGTCTGACTGGCGCTCGCCTACGTCCAAGTGGTCCTCTAAGCGAGCGCTTGTCTCCTCACAATCCACTGCTGTCACTGACACCTCGTCTGATGAAGACGGCACTTACACTGACCCCACAGGTTCTGACTCGGATACGGCTGATGGGGAGGGTGGTTCACATGTGGATGTTCCTGATCTTTTGGAGGCTATTAAGTTGATTTTACAGTTTACGGATGATCCCGAGCCATCCGTTCCTCCTAAGAAACCAGATAGGTTCAAGCGTCAGAAGGTGATTAAACAAGTTTTACCTCACTCTGACCACCTAATTGATATACGTCAGGAACCCTGGGAAAACCCGGGTACGAAGTTTGTGCCTCAAAAGAAGATGCTGGCTCGCTATCCCCTCGCGCCGGAGCTGTCTAAGAATTGGGAAACGCCTCCTCCAGTGGACTCACATGTGGCTAGGATGGTGGTTTCCTCAGCTCTACCGGTCACCACCGTCACGTCTCTAAAAGAGCCTACGGATAAACGTGTGGAGGGTTGTCTGAAAGCGATTTACACCTCACGGGTGCTGCACAAAGGCCCACTATTGCAGCTACTTAGGCTGCAGAGGCCATTGAAGCATGGGCCTTGGAGTTAGATGCTGAAATCTCCTCTGAGCATGCTAGACAATGCTTGTCTTATATTGTCACAGCTTCTCGTTGTATTAAAGAGGCGGCTTCTGATGCCGGTATCCTGGCAGCCAAGGCCTCTACTACGTCAGTCCTGGCTCACCAGATATTGTGGCTGAGATCCTGGTCTGTGGATCTGGACTCTAGAAAAACCCTGGAGGTACTCCCTTTTAAGGGAGATATTCTGTTTGGGGAGGATTTAAATAAGATTGTGGCTGACTTGGCTACTGCCAAAACTGCCTGTCTGCCAAGTACTGCTCCTTCTGTGTCGAAGGCTAAAGGTACTTCCTTTCGCCACTTTCGTCCTTCAGGTAAAGCAAAAGGTCAGGCGTACAACAAGCAGGCCCGCACTTCCAAACCTGGTGAGCCTAAGCCCAAAAGAGCCTGGGCGGCCCCTTCAGCCAGCTTCCAAGACAGATAAGCCTGCCGCATGATGGGGCAGGCCTCCCTCTGGGGGATCCCAGGGTGGTGGGCCGGCTTCTAGGGTATACCCAGGAATGGTTGAAGACCACTTCAGATGCCTGGGTACGGGAAGCGAGGTTACGCCATAGCTTTCAAAAACCGACCCCCTCATCGATTTTGCCAGACAGATGTCCCGTTTGACAAGACAAAGGCAAACACTTTACTTTCGATGGTACAGACCCTCCTGGATACAGGAGTCGTAGTACAGGTGCCTCTTGTGCAGAGGGGCCGGGGGTACTATTCTCCGCTGTTTCTAGTCCCGAAACCGAATGGGTCCTCCCGGCCCATTCTCAATCTCAAGGCATTGAACAGGTTTGTGAAGGTTTCCAAGTTCCGGATGGAAACCCTTCGCTCTATAGTTCTGGCCTTGGAACCCGGGGACTTCATGGTCTCCCTGGATATACAGGATGCTTACCTGCATATTCCTAGAGCAGTGTCTCATCAGCAATACCTGAGATTTGCGATTGGCAACTGCCATTACCAGTTTCGGGCGTTACCTTTTGGTTTAACAACGGCTCCGCGAGTCTTTACAAATGTCATGACGGTGGTACTCCGCCGTCAAGGGGTCAGGATACTGCCGTATTTGGACGACTTGTTAATCCTGGCAAATTCCCCAGAACTTCTCCTGCGTCATCTAGATGTGACGGTCCGGTTTCTGCAAGCCCACGGGTGGCTCATCAACTGGAAGAAGTCATCCCTGATCCCTGCTCAGAGCATGGTGCATCTGGGAGCACTATTGGACACTCACAACCAGCGGTTGTTCCTGTCTCAGGAGAAAGTCCTGAAACTTCAGGACAGGATTCGTTGCTTCCTATCTCGTCCGCAAGTGTCGATACATTCGGCGATGCAGGTGCTGGGCCTCATGGTGTCAGCATTCGATATGGTGGAGTAAGCTCAATTTCGCTCTCGCCCTCTCCAGAGGCTGATTCTAGCCAAATGGGACGGCCTGCCTCACCGGATCAGGTCTCAAATTATCTCATTGACTTCCGGAGGTCCGTCTGTCGCTGCTCTGGTGGCTCCGGGACCAGCAACTGTGCAGGGGCCGTCCATTTTGTATATCCGACTGTGTCCTGTTGACGACAGATGCCAGTCTAAGAGGTTGGGGCGCGGTGCTGGAGTAACACTCCCTTCAGGGGCGGTGGACCAAGGAGGAGTCCCTCCTCTCGATCAATATTCTGGAGTTGCGGGCGGTCTTCAATGCCTTGAACTTAGCCCAGCATTTAATTCAGAACCGTCCTGTTCAAGTACAGTCGGACAACGCCACCACAGGGGCTTACATAAATCATCAAGGCGGCACTCGAAGCTGCCTAGCAATGAAGGAAGTCTCACGGATTCTACAGTGGGCAGAACGCCATCTACTGGCCATATCGGCAATATTCATTCCGGGAGTCCTGAATTGGGAAGCGGACTTTCTCAGTCGTCAGGACGTGCAAGCCGGCGAGTGGGGCCTCCATCCAGAAGTGTTTCAACTTGGGGCCTTCCAGACGTAGATCTTATGGCGTCTCGACACAATCACAAGGTTCCGGTCTTCGGAGCAAGGACAAGGGATCCTCAAGCAGCATTCGTGGGTGCGCTGGCGGTACCGTGGAGGTTTCAGCTGCCGTACGTGTTCCCTCCAAGCCCACTCCTGCCCAGGGTAATTCGGAAGTTCGAGCAAGAAAAAGGAATTCTGCTTCTCATAGCTCCAGCGTGGCCCAGACGGCACTGGTTCTCAGACCTGCAAGGCCTATCGTCAGAGCATCCAATTTTACTTCCACAACGCCCAGACCTCCCTCGTTCAGGGCCCCTGTGTCTACCAGGACCTAGCCCGGCTGTCTTTGACGGCGTGGCTCTTGAAGCTTCTGTCTTAAGGGCTAAAGGGTTTTCTGAGGCGGTCATTCAAACTATGTTGCGGGCCCGGAAACCGGCTTCTGCTTGGATTTACTATAGGGTCTGGCATTCTTACTTTGTTTGATGCGCATCTAACGATTATGACGCTTCCAAGTTTACTATAGCCAAGTTGTTGACTTTTCTTCAGCAGTGCCTGGACTTAGGCCTGCGTCTGGCCTCCCCCAAGGTTCAAATATCTGCCTTGTCGGTGTGGTTTCAGAGAAAAATTGCGACCTTACGTGATGTGCATACCTTTACTCAGGGCGTGTTGCGTATCCAACCTCCCTATGTCCCGCCTGTGGCTCCTTGGGACTTGTCGGTGGTTTTGGGGGCGTTACAAGAGTCTCCGTTTGAACCTCTTGGTTCAGCTGATCTTAAGTGGCTTTACCTTAAGGTGGTGTTTCTGCTGGCTATTGCTTCAGCTAGAAGAGTGTCGGATTTGGGTGCCTTGTCCTGTAGTTCCCCATATCTGATATTTCACCGTGACCGGGCGGGTCTTAGGACTCGTCCCGGCTATCTACCTAAGGTGGTTTCTTCGTTCCACCTTAATCAGGAGATTGTAGTTCCGGCACTTGTTTCTCCTGATCTGTCTCCCAAAGAGCGGTCTTTGGATGTGGTACGTGCTCTCCGTATCTATGTGAAGAGAACTGCTCCTATTAGGAAATCTGATTCTCTTTTAGTTGTGTTTGGGTTTCTCAAACGGGGCTGGCCTGCTCACAAGCAAACTCTGGCCAGATGGATTAGAATGGTGATTGCACATGCTTATGTGAAGGCTGGTCTCTCTGCTCCTGATCACATTAAGGCCCATTCTACTCGGTCTGTTGGACCTTCTTGGGCGGCCCAACGTGGTGCGACCCTTGAACAATTGTGCAAGGCGGCTACGTGGTCCTCTGTGAACACGTTCATAAGGTTCTATGCCTTCGATACTGCCGCTTCCCAAGATGCTTCCTTTGGACGCAGGGTTCTTGTGCCCACTACAGTGCGTCCCCTCCCATAAGGAACTGCTTTAGGACATCCCCTATATCTATCCTTGTGGAGCCCAGTGTACCCCGCAGCAGAAAACGAGATTTATGGTAATAACTTACCTTTGTTAAATCTCTTTCTGCGAGGTACACTGGGCTCCACAAGGCGCCCACCCTGACGCACTTAGCTTCTTTGGGTTGGTATGGCATTAGCCGCTGACACTTTTCCTGTCGGGAGAGTGTGGTGGTTGTGACAACTGGCAGTTGTCGTCTCTTTTACTTGCCACTGCATTGGGCTGGTTAACTAAACTGAGCTCATGTGCACGGAGGCGGGATGATATGTGAGGCGGCTCTATGCATCTTGGGAAGAAGGTCAAAGTTTTTGAGCCTGTTGGTGCTTTGGATCAAGATCCTACTCTACACCCCTATGTCTATCCTTGTGGAGCCCAGTGTACCTCGCAGAAAGAGTTTTAACAAAGGTAAGTAAAACTCGTTTTAATTAACTACCGGTAAATCCTTTTCTCTATCGTCCTAGTGGATGCTGGGGTTCCTGAAAGGACCATGGGGAATAGCGGCTCCGCAGGAGACAGGGCACAAAAAGTAAAGCTTTAGGATCAGGTGGTGTGCACTGGCTCCTCCCCCTATGACCCTCCTCCAAGCCTCAGTTAGATTTTTGTGCCCGGCCGAGAAGGGTGCAATCTAGGTGGCTCTCCTAAAGAGCTGCTTAGAAAAGTTTAGCTTAGGTTTTTTATTTTACAGTGAGTCCTGCTGGCAACAGGATCACTGCAACGAGGGACTTAGGGGAGAAGAAGTGAACTCACCTGCGTGCAGGATGGATTGGCTTCTTTGGCTACTGGACATTAGCTCCAGAGGGACGATCACAGGTACAGCCTGGATGGTCACCGGAGCCTCGCCGCCGGCCCCCTTGCAGATGCTGAAACGAGAAGAGGTCCAGAATCGGCGGCATGAAGACTCCTCAGTCTTCTTAAGGTAGCGCACAGCACTGCAGCTGTGCGCCATTTCCTCTCAGCACACTTCACACGGCAGTCACTGAGGGTGCAGGGCGCTGGAAGGGGGGCGCCCTGGGAGGCAATGAAAACCTATTTTTGGCTAAAAATACCTCACATATAGCCTCCGGGGGCTATATGGAGATATTTAACCCCTGCCAGAATCCGTTAAGAGCGGGAGACGAGGCCGCCGAAAAAGGGGCGGGGCCTATCTCCTCAGCACACAGCGCCATTTTCCCTCACAGAAAGGCTGGAGGGAAGGCTCCCAGGCTCTCCCCTGCACTGCACTACAGAAACAGGGTTAAAACAGAGAGGGGGGGCACTAATTTGGCGTTAGAAATATATAAAAAAGATGCTATAAGGGAAAACACTTATATAAGGTTGTCCCTATATAATTATAGCGTTTTTGGTGTGTGCTGGCAAACTCTCCCTCTGTCTCTCCAAAGGGCTAGTGGGTCCTGTCCTCTATCAGAGCATTCCCTGTGTGTGTGCTGTGTGTCGGTACGTGTGTGTCGACATGTATGAGGACGATGTTGGTGAGGAGGCGGAGCAATTGCCTGTAATGGTGATGTCACTCTCTAGGGAGTCGACACCGGAATGGATGGCTTATTTAGGGAATTACGTGATAATGTCAACACGCAGCAAGGTCGGTTGACGACATGAGACGGCCGACAAACAATTAGTACCGGTCCAGACGTCTCAAAAACACCGTCAGGGGTTTTAAAACGCCCGTTTACTTTAGTCGGTCGACACAGACACAGACAGGGACACTGAATCCAGTGTCGACGGTGAATAAACAAACGTATTCCTTATTAGGGCCACACGTTAAGGGCAATGAAGGAGGTGTTACATATTTCTGATACTACAAGTACCACAAAAGAGGGTATTATGTGGGATGTGAAAAAACTACCGTAGTTTTTCCTGAATCAGATAAATTAAATGAAGTGTGTGATGATGCGTGGGTTCCCCCCGATAGAAAATATGGGCGGTATACCCTTTCCCGCCAGAAGTTAGGGCGCGTTGGGAAACACCCCTTAGGGTGGATAAGGCGCTCACACGCTTATCAGAACAAGTGGCGGTACCGTCTATAGATAGGGCCGTCCTCAAGGAGCCAGCTGACAGGAGGCTGGAAAATATCATAAAAAGTATATACACACATACTGGTGTTATACTGCGACCAGCGATCGCCTCAGCCTGGATGTGCAGAGCTGGGGTGGCTTGGTCGGATTCCCTGACTAAAAATATTGATACCCTTGACAGGGACAGTATTTTATTGACTATAGAGCATTTAAAGGATGCATTTCTATATATGCGAGATGCACAGAGGGATATTTGCACTCTGGCATCAAGAGTAAGTGCGATGTCCATATCTGCCAGAAGATGTTTATGGACACGACAGTGGTCAGGTGATGCAGATTCCAAACGGCACAAAGGTGTATTGCCGTATAAAGGAAGAGGAGTTATTTGGGGTCGGTCCATCGGACCTGGTGGCCACGGCAACTGCTGGAAAATCCACCGTTTTTTACCCTAAGTCACATCTCTGCAGAAAAAGACACCGTCTTTTCAGCTTCAGTCCTTTCGTCCCTATAAGAGTCATATCTGCCCAGGGATAGAGGAAAGGGAAGAAGACTGCAGCAGGCAGCCCATTCCCAGGAACAGAAGCGTTCCACCGCTTCTGACAAGCTCTCAGCATGACGCTGAGACCGTACAGGACCCCTGGATCCTACAAGTAGTATCCCAGGGGTACAGATTGGAATGTCGAGACGTTTCCCCTGCGCAGGCTCCTGAAGTCTGCTTTACCAAGGTCTCCCTCCGACAAGGAGGCAGTATGGGAAACAATTCACGAGCTGTATTCCCAGCAGGTGATAATTAAATTACCCCTCCTACAACAAGAAAAGGGGTATTATTCCACACTATATTGTGGTACTGAAGCCAGAAGGCTAGGTGAGACCTATTCTAAATCTAAAAAAATTTGAACACTTACAAAGGTTCAAATCAAGATGGAGTCACTCAGAGCAGTGATAACGAACCGGGAAGAAGGGGACTATATGGTGTCCCGAGACATCAGGGATGCTTACCTCCATGTCCCAAATTTGCCCTTATCACTAAGGGTACCTCAGGTTCGTGGTACAGAACTGTCACTATCAGTTTCAGACGCTGCCGTTTGGATTGTCCACGGCACCCCGGGTCTTTACCAAGGTAATGGCCGAAATGATGGTTCTTCTTCGAAGAAAAGGCGTCTTAATTATCCCTTACTTGGACGATCTCCTGATAAGGGCAAAGTCCAGGGAACAGTTGGAGGTCGGAGTAGCACTATCTCGGATACTGTTACAACAGCAGGGGTGGATTCTAAATATTCCAAAATCGCAGCTGATCCCGACAACAAGTCTCCTGTGCTTAGGGATGATTCTGGACACAGTCCAGAAAAAGGTGTTTCTCCCGGAAGAAAAAGCCAGGGAGTTATCCGAGCTAGTCAGGAACCTCCTAAAATCAGTGCATCATTGCACAAGGGCCATGGTAAAAAAATGGTGACTTCCTTCGAAGCAATTCCAGTCGGCAGATTTCATGCAAGAACTTTTCAGTGGGATCTGCTGGACAAATGGTCCGGATCGCATCTTCAGATGCATCAGCGGATAACCCTATATCCAAGGACAAGGGTGTCTCTCCTGTGGTGGTTACAGAGTGCTCATCTTCTAGAGGGCCGCAGATTCGGCATTCAGTTTTGGATGTTGGTGACCACGGAGGCCAGCCCGAGAGGCTGGGGAGCAGTCACACAAGGAAAAAATTTCCAGGGAGTGTGATCAAGTCTGGAGACTTTTCTCCACATAAATATAGCTAAGGGTAAATTTATAATGCTCTAAGCTTAGCAAGACCTCTGCTTCAAGGTCAGCCGGTATTGATCCAGTGGGATAAAACATCACGGCAGTCGCCCACGTAAATAGACAGGGCGGCACAAGAAGCAGGAGGGCAGTGGCAAAAACTGCAAGGACTTTTCGCTGGGCGGAAAATCATGTGATAGCACTGTCAGCAGTGTTTCATTCCGGGAATGGAAACTGGGAAGCAGACTTCCTCAGTAGGCACGACCTCCACCCGGCAGAGTGGGAATTTCATGGGGAAGTTTTCCACATGATTGTAAACCGTTGGGAATTACCAAAGGTGGACATGATGGCGTCCCGTCTGAACAAAAAACGGGACAGGTATTGCGCCAGGTTAAGAGACCCTCAGGCAATAGCTGTGGACGTTCTGGTAACACCGTGGGTGTACCAGTCGGTGTATGTGTTCCATCCTCTGTTTTTCATACCTAAGGTACTGAGAATTATAAGACGTAGAGGAGTAAGAACTATACTCATGGCTCCGGATTGGCCAAGAAGGACTTGGTACCCGGAACTTCAAGAGATGCTCACAGAGGACTTATGGCCTCTGCCGCTAAGAAGGGACTTGTTTCAGCAAGTACCATGTCTGTTCCAAGACTTACCGCAGCTGCGTTTGACGGCATGGCGGTGGAACGCCGGATCCTAAGGGAAAAGGCATTCAGGAAGAGGTCATTCCTACCCTGGTCAAAGCCAGAAAGGAGGTGACCGCACAACATTATCACCACATGTGGCGAAAATATGTTGCGTGGTGTGAGGCCAGGAAGGCCCCACGAAGAAATTTCAACTCGGTCGATTCCTGCATTTCCTGCAAACAGGAGTGTCTATGGGCCTCAAATTGGGGTCCATTAAGGTTCAAATTTCGGCCCTGTCGATTTTTCTTCCAGAAAGAATTGGCTTCAGTTCCTGAAGTCCAGAAGTTTGTCAAGGGAGTATTGCATATACAACCCCCTTTTGTGCCTCCAGTGGCACTGTGGGATCTCAACGTAGTTCTGGGATTCCTCAAAACACATTGGTTTAAAACCAGTCAAATCTGTGGATTTGAAGCATCTCACATGAAAAGTGAACATGCTCTTGGACCTGGCCTGGACCAGGCGAGTGTCAAATTGGTGGTTTTTTTCTCAAAAAAGCCCATATCTGTTTGTCCATTCGGACAGGGCAGAGCTGCGGACTCGTCCCCAGTTCTCTCCCTAAGGTGGTGTCAGTGTTTCACCTGAACCAGCTTATTGTGGTGTCTTGCGCCTACTAGGGACTTGGAGGACTCCAAGTTGCTAGATGTGGTCAGGGCCCTGAAAATATAGGTTCCAGGACGGCTGGAGTCAGGAAAACTGACTTGCTGTTATCCTGTATGCACCCAACAAACTGGGTGCTCTTGCTTCTAAGCAGACTTTTGCTAGTTGGATGTGTAATACATTTCAGCTTGCACATTCTGTGGCAGGCCTGCCACAGCCAAAATATGTAAATGCCCATTCCACAAGGAAGGTGGGCTCATCTTGGGCGGCTGCCCGAGGGGTCTCGGCTTTACAACTTTGCCGAGCGGCTATTTAGTCAGGGGCAAACACGTTTGTAAAATCCTACAAATTTGATAACCTGGCTAAGGAGGACCTGGAGTTCTCTCATTCGGTGCTGCAGAGTCATCCGCACTCTCCCGCCCGTTTGGGAGCTTTGGTATAATCCCCATGGTCCTTTCAGGAACCCCAGCATCCACTAGGACGATAGAGAAAATAAGAATTTACTTACCGATAATTCTATTTCTCGGAGTCCGTAGTGGATGCTGGGCGCCCATCCCAAGTGCGGATTATCTGCAATACTTGTACATAGTTACAAAAATCGGGTTATTATTGTTGTGAGCCATCTTTCAGAGGCTCCGCTGTTATCATACTGTTAACTGGGTTCAGATCACAGGTTTTACAGTGTGATTGGTGTGGCTGGTATGAGTCTTACCCGGGATTCATAAATCCTTCCTTATTGTGTACGCTCGTCCGGGCACAGTATCCTAACTGAGGCTTGGAGGAGGGTCATAGGGGGAGGAGCCAGTGCACACCACCTGATCCTAAAGCTTTACTTTTTGTGCCCTGTCTCCTGCGGAGCCGCTATTCCCCATGGTCCTTTCAGGAACCCCAGCATCCACTACGGACTCCGAGAAATAGAATTATCGGTAAGTAAATTCTTATTTTCTCATAGTCCGTAGGGGATACTGAGCACCCGCCCAGTGCTTTTGTTCTTCCTGCACTGTTACTTAGTTAAGTATTCTGGTTTGTTCAGCTGTTGCTGTTCATGTTTTAAGTTTGGTTAGCATGGCTTTCCTCTTGTTTTGTGTGTGCTGGTTCATAATCTCACCACTTTCCTTATCTATCCTTCTCTCAAAGTATACCCGTCTCCTTGGGCACAGTTTCCTAGACTGAGTCTGGTAGGAGGGGCATAGAGGGAGGAGCCAGCGCACACTATCAATTTCTTAATGTGCCCATGGCTCCTAGTGGACCCGTCTTTACCCTATGGTACTAAATGGATTCCCAGTATCCCCTACGGACTACGAGAAAAGGATTTACCTGTAGGTAATTAAAATCCTATTACAGATATTGATATTAAATGTTGTGTGAATAGTTTTTAATTTAAATGTGGTGATTTTTTTAAAATAATATACGTGTCTTGATTACATAATTCTGCCATAACGACACCTTTGTTTTCACATTATAAGTGCAGCGCTATGCTATTGCTTGTATTCTGGTCATTTTTCTAGTTAGAAAGGTATTTTAGTGAGTGCCCACAAACTCATTATCATGGCTTTATTATATGCTGGATATCATATTTCTTTTTTTATTCATTAATATTTTTGACCTCATATGGTCAATCATTAGCACTATGGTGGCCAATCCTGGGATCGGGATTGGTGGGATCCCAGGATTTTGGTCAAAAATTCCTTTGGATTCTATCCCGGGATCGGGGTTTCCAATGCCGGGGATTTCGGGATTAGGAAACCCAATTGTATTTTTCAGTTCTGGGCAGCTTTGAGTGTCCTCAGGAGACTCAGACGCTGCTGCCTCCCCCTGTTTCCCGCTGTGCGCGGCAGTGGACGGTGTGCTGCTGTCTGCGCAGTGTGACCTCTGACTTAACATCGCACTGCGCAGACAGCTGCACACCGGCCGCCACTCGGACCTCTGCGCCGGCACGTGAGTGTGCAGAAGGTGGGCCCACCCTCCCACCCAGTCAAATGGCTATGGTTTAAGTGGTCTGGACAGGGGAGTGCGGGACAGTGACGACATTGCAAGGGAACCAATCCCGGGAATCCCGGGATTGATAATTTCTCTAACGTCCTAGTGGATGCTGGGGACTCCGTAAGGACCATGGGGGAATACACGGGCTCCGCAGGAGACTGAGCACTCTAAGAAAGAATTAGTACTACTGGTGTGCACTGGCTCCTCCCTCTATGCCCCTCCTTCAGACCTCAGTTAGAATCTGTGCCCGGAAGGAGCTGGGTGCATTTTAGTGAGCTCTCCTGAGCTTGCTATTAAAGTATTTTAGTTAGGTTTTTTTATTTGCAGAGAGCTTCTGCTGGCAACAGACTCTCTGCTACGTGGGACTGAGGGGAGAGAAGCAAACCTACTCACTGCGGCTAGGTTGCGCTTCTTAGGCTACTGGACACCATTAGCTCCAGAGGGTTCGAACACAGGAACTTAACCTTGGTCGTCCGTTCCCGGAGCCGCGCCGCCGTCCCCCTCGCAGAGCCAGAAGACGGAAGCCGGCGGATGAAGCAAGAAGAAGTCAAAATCGGCGGCAGAAGACTCCTGTCTTCACATGAGGTAGCGCACAGCACTGCAGCTGTGCGCCATTGCGCCCACACTAACCCACACACTCCGGTCACTGTAGGGTGCAGGGCGCAGGGGGGGGCGCCCTGGGCAGCAATTGAGTACCTCCTGGCAAAAGCAGCATATATACAGCTGGGCACTGTATATATGCATGAGCCCCCGCCATTTTTTACACCAAATCGCGGGACAGAAGCCCGCCGCTGAGGGGGCGGGGCTTCTTCCTCAGCACTCACCAGCGCCATTTTCTCTCCACAGCTCCGCTGAGAGGAAGCTCCCCAGGCTCTCCCCTGCAGACTCATGGTAGAAAGAGGGTAAAAAGAGAGGGGGGGCACATAAATTTAGCGCAATACTCGTATATACAGCAGCTACTGGGTAAACACTAAGTTACTGTGTGATTCCTGGGTCATATAGTGCTGGGGTGTGTGCTGGCATACTCTCTCTCTGTCTCTCCAAAAGGCCTTGTGGGGGGGTCCTGTCCTCCATATAGAGCATTCCCTGTGTGTGTGGTGTGTCGGTACGCTTGTGTCGACATGTTTGACGAGGAGGGCTATGTGGAGGCAGAGCAGGTGCAGATGAATGAGGTGTCCCCGCCGACACCTGATTGGATGGATATGTGGAAGGTGTTAAATGATAATGTAAACTCCTTGCATAAAAGGTTGGATAAAGCTGAAGCCTTGGGACAGTCGGGGTCTCAGCCCATGCCTGATCCTACAGCGCAGAGGCCGTCAGGGTCTCAGAAGCGCCCACTATCCCATATTGTTGACACAGATATCGACACGGATTCTGACTCCAGTGTCGATGGCGATGATGCAAAATTGCAGCCTAAAATGGCTAAAGCCATCCGCTACATGATTGTAGCTATGAAGGATGTATTGCACATATCAGAGGTAAACCCTGTCCCTGACAAGAGGGTTTATATGTTTGGGGAGAAAAAGCAAGAGGTGACTTTTCCCCCTTCACATGAGTTAAATGAGTTATGTGAAAAAGCTTGGGATTCTCCTGATAGGAAAGTGCTGATTTCCAAAAGGTTACTTATGGCGTACCCCTTCCCGCCAACGGACAGGATGCGCTGGGAATCCTCCCCTAGGGTAGACAAAGCTCTGACACGCTATCTAAGAAGGTGGCCCTGCCGTCACAGGATACGGCCTCCCTAAAGGATCCTGCGGATAGGAAGCAGGAAGGTATCCTGAAGTCTGTTTATACACATTCAGGTACCATACTGCGGCCGGCAATTGCGTCGGCCTGGATGTGTAGTGCTGTAGCAGCATGGACAGATACACTGTCTGAGGAACTGGATACCTTGGACAAGGATACTATTTTACTGACCCTGGGGCATATAAAAGACGCTGTCCTATATATGAGTGATGCCCAGATGGACATTTGCCTACTGGGCTCTAGAATAAATGCAATGTCGATTTCTGCCAGAAGGGTCCTGTGGACTCAGCAATGGACAGGCGATGCCGACTCTAAAAAGCACATGGAGGTTTTACCCTACAAGGGTGAGGAATTGTTTGGGGACGGTCTCTCGGACCTAGTTTCCACAGCTACAGCTGGGAAGTCAAATTTTTTGCCATATATTCCCTCACAGCCTAAGAAAGCACCGTATTACCAAATGCAGTCCTTTCGATCACAAAAAGGCAAGAAAGTCAGAGATGCGTCCTTTCTTGCCAGGTGCAGGGGTAGAGGAAAGAAGCTGCACCATACAGCTAGTTCCCAGGAACAGAAGTCCTCCCCGGCTTCCACTAAATCCACCGCATGACGCTGGGGCTCCACAGGTGGAGCCGGGAGCGGTGGGGGCGCGTCTCCGAAAATTCAACCACCAGTGGGTTCGCTCACAGGTGGATCCCTGGGCTATAAAGATTGTGTCTCAGGGATACAAGCTGGAATTCGAAGTGATGCCCCCTCACCGTTACTTAAAATCAGCCCTGCCTGCTTCCCCCATAGAAAGGGAAGTAGTGTTAGCCGCAATTCACAAATTATATATCCAGCAGGTGGTGGTACAGGTTCCCCTCCCTCAACAGGGAAGGGGTTACTATTAGACAATGTTTGTGGTTCCGAAACCGGACGGTTCGGTCAGACCCATATTGAATTTAAAATCCCTGAACATTTACCTGAAAAGGTTCAAGTTCAAGATGGAATTGCTCAGAGCGGTCATTGCAAGCCTGGAAGAGGGGGATTTTATGGTGTCTCTGGACATAAAGGATGCTTACCTGCATGTCCCCATTTATCCACCTCATCAGGAGTACCTCAGATTTGTGGTACAGGACTGGCATTACCAATTCCAGACATTGCCGTTTGGTCTCTCCACGGCACCGAGAATATTTACCAAGGTAATGGCGGAAATGATGGTGCTCCTTCGAAAGCAGGGTGTCACAGTTATCCCATACTTGGACGATCTCCTCATAAAGGCGAGGTCCAGAGAGCAGTTGCTGATCAGCGTAGCACACTCTCAGGAAGTGTTGCAACAGCACGGTTGGATTTTGAATATTCCAAAGTCGCAGCTGATCCCTACGACTCATCTGCCCTTCCTGGGCATGATTCTGGACACGGACCAGAAAAAGGTTTTTCTCCCGGCGGAGAAGGCTCAGGAGCTCGTGACTCTGGTCAGAGAACTCTTAAAACCAAAACAGGTGTCAGTGCATCACTGCACGCGAGTCCTGGGAAAGATGGTGGCGTCATACGAAGCCATTCCCTTCGGCAGGTTCCATGCGAAGACCTTTCAGTGGGATCTGTTGGACAAGTGGTCCGGATCGCATCTTCAGATGCATCGGCTGATCACCCTATCCCCCAGGGCCAGGGTGTCTCTTCTGTGGTGGCTGCAGAGTGCTCACCTTCTCGAGGGCCGCAGGTTCGGCATACAGGACTGGGTCCTGGTGACCACGGATGCAAGCCTCCGAGGATGGGGAGCAGTCACTCAGGGAAGAAACTTCCAAGGGCTGTGGTCAAGTCAGGAGGCTTGTCTGCATATCAATATCCTGGAACTAAGGGCCATATACAACGCCCTGAGTCAAGCGGAGCCTCTGCTTCGCAACCAACCGGTGCTGATTCAGTCAGACAACATCACCGCAGTGGCTCATGTAAACCGACAGGGTGGCACAAGAAGCAGGGTAGCGATGGCGGAAGCCACCAGGATTCTTCGTTGGGCGGAGAATCGCGTGCAAGCACTGTCAGCAGTGTTCATTCCGGGAGTGGACAACTGGGAAGCAGACTTCCTCAGCAGGCACGACCTCCACCCGGGAGAGTGGGGACTTCATCAAGAAGTATTCACACAGATTACAAATCGATGGGAACTGCCACAGGTGGACATGATGGCATCCCGCCTCAACAAAAAGCTACAAAGGTAATGCGCCAGGTCAAGAGACCCTCAGGCGATGGCTGTGGACGCACTAGTAACACCGTGGGTGTTCCAGTCGGTCTATGTGTTTCCTCCTCTTCCTCTCATACCCAAGGTGCTGAGAATCGTAAGAAAAAGAGGAGTGAGAACAATACTCATTGTTCCGGATTGGCCAAGAAGGACTTGGTACCCGGAACTGCAAGAAATGCTCACAGAGGACCCATGGCCTCTGCCTCTCAGACAGAATCTGTTGCAACAGGGGCCCTGTCTGTTCCAAGACTTACCGCGGCTGCGTTTGACGGCATGGTGGTTGAACGCCGGATCCTAGCGGAGAAAGCATTCCGGATTAAGTTATTCCTACGCTGATAAAGGCTAGGAAGGACGTGACCGCAAAACATTATCACCGTATATGGCGAAAATATGTTGCTTGGTGTGAGGCCAGGAAGGCCCCTACAGAGGAATTCCAGCTGGGCCGGTTCCTGCACTTCCTACAGTCAGGAGTGACTATGGGCTTAAAATTAGGGTCCATAAAGGTCCAGATTTCGGCCCTATCCATTTTCTTTCAAAAGGAACTGGCTTCGCTTTTTGAAGTTCAGACGTTTGTAAAGGGAGTGCTGCATATTCAGCCCCCTTTTGTGCCACCAGTGGCACCTTGGGATCTTAACTGAAATCTCACTGGTTTGAGCCACTTAAGACCGTGGAGCTAAAGTATCTCACGTGGAAAGTGGTCATGCTATTGGCCTTCGCTTCGGCTAGGCGTGTGTCAGAATTGGCGGCTTTGTCATGTAAAAGCCCCTATCTGGTTTTCCATATGGACAGGGCAGAATTACGGACTCGTCCGCAATTTCTGCCGAAGGTGGTGTCATCTTTTCATTTGAACCAACCTATTGTGGTACCTGCGGCTACTCTTAACTTGGAGGACTCCCAAGTTGCTTCATGTAGTCAGGGCTTTGAATATTTATGTAGCCAGAATGGCTGGAGTCAGGAAAACTGACTCGCTGTTTATCCTGTATGCATCCAACAAGCTGGGTGCTCCTGCTTCAAAGCAGACTATTGCTCGCTGGATCTGTAACACGATTCAGCAGGCTCATTCTGCGGCTGGTTTGCCGCATCCAAAATCAGTGAAAGCCCATTCCACAAGGAAAGTGGGCTCTTCTTGTGCGGCTGCCCGAGGGGTCTCGGCATTACAACTTTGCCGAGCAGCTACTTGGTCGGGTTCAAACACCTTTGCAAAGTTCTATAAGTTTGATACCCTGGCTGAGGAGGACCTTGTGTTTGCCCATTCGGTGCTGCAGAGTCATCCGCACTCTCCCGCCCGTTTGGGAGCTTTGGTATAATCCCCATGGTCCTTACGGAGTCCCCAGCATCCACTAGGACGTTAGAGAAAATAAGATTTTACTCACCGGTAAATCTATTTCTCGTAGTCCGTAGTGGATGCTGGGCGCCCGTCCCAAGTGCGGACTTTTTGCAATACGTGTATATAGTTATTGCTTAATAAAAGGTTTGTTATGTTGGCATCTGTTGTTTGATGTTCTGTTGTTGTTCATACTGTTAACTGGGTATGTTATCACAAGTTATACGGTGTGGCTGGTATGAGTCTTACCCTGGATTCCAAAATCCTTCCCTTGTAATGTCAGCTCTTCCGGGCACAGTTTCCTTAACTGAGGTCTGGAGGAGGGTCATAGAGGGAGGAGCCAGTGCACACCAGTAGTACTAATTCTTTCTTAGAGTGCCCAATCTCCTGCGGAGCCCGTGTATTCCCCCATGGTCCTTACGGAGTCCCCAGCATCCACTACGGACTACGAGAAATAGATTTACCGGTGAGTAAAATCTTATTTTTTCAATCCCGATTCTCAGGAATATATTTTTCGTACTATATCCTCTTTATTTTAGTTCTGCCAAATTTATTTTAGTTTGTGTGTGTCTTCGCTATGATGCGAATTGCACGCACAGTTGCGGGGACAGTACCGGCGCAAGCGCCATTCGGGGAGAGGGTGCGCAGCCTCGCCGGTGTCTCCATTGGGTGCAGTGTGCACCGTCAACATGGCTAAAAGGTGAGTGCCCTGCTGACAGCGTCACATGTTGGGGGCACTCTCCCCTCAATGTAAATATATGCTGTGCACATGCACACGGCATCTGTTCATGCGGCAACAGCATGGCACCAAACTAGCTGTTTTAGCAGGGTGACATTAAAGCGCAGGGTGCATTTTCTTTTCAAAATTGAGCAGGACATGGCTAAAACACCCTAGCGTGAAGACATATGTGTGTATATATGTATGTATGTGTGTGTGTATGTATATGTATATATATATATATATATATATAATATATTCTCTATATATCCACATATTATATATTCTCTATATATCCACATTACTGTTCAAAATTTTAGGCTGATGTGGAAAAAATGCTGCAAAGTAAAGGCCCATACACACTGGGCGATTTTGAGCTGAAAGCAGCTCACTTTTGGTGTGTTGAGCTGCTTTCAGCTCAAAACCGCCCAGTGTGTATGCCCCGGCGATGAGAGCTGATGCGCGCCCCCGCTTCATCGCCGGCGGCCGCCGTTCATCTGCTGGTATTACCAGTAGATGAACGGCGGGGTGAACGGCTTTCCATAGCTTCCTGCTATGGAAAGCCGTTCACCCCCGCTGACATCGCTGGGCAGGGGGGAAAAGCGCTCAGTGTGTATGCACTGAGCGATTTTCAGCCCAGCGATGTCAGCGCTCATCATTGTGCACACACGCTGGACAAAAACGCCCAGTGTGTATGTACCTTAAGAATGCTTCCAAAAATAGAAGTGTGAATGAACAGAAGAGAAATCTAAATCAAATCAATATTTTATGTGATCACCCTTTGCATTCAGAACAGCATCAATTCTTATATGTACACTTGACTAAAGTCAGGGATTTTGTAGGATTATAATCAGGTGTATGATTAACCAGTCATACCAAACAGGTGATTATGATAATCATTTTCATATGTAGGTTGAAATAGTCATTAACTGAAATAGATATAGTTTCATCCATTAAGAGGTTTGCTTAAGAACATAAAGACACAAAAAGAACTTTGGATATTAACAATCGTTATTGGGCTCTTCATCACCATTCTTTTATATTTATACACTATGTAAACAAAAGTAATTGGATACTGACAGCAAATAGTTCAGCAAGATTTTGTTGATGTCAGTACTTTGAAGGTCCACCATGTGTAGTGATTACTGCAGACACCCTTCTTGGAAAATTGGCCAAGTTCCTGTACAACAGCAGGCGATATGTTTTGACTTTCTGCCTTAAGTACAGTGACTAACTGCAATACTGAAGAAGGTTGAGTCGGCCTAGAATGCACCCATTGCTCAAATTCGTCCCAGAGGTTCTCGGTGGAGTTAAGATCTGGACTGGCCAGTACATCCGGGTTTTCTGTATACCAGTCCAGCGTCACCCTGGAAACATGACATTGCTCACCCTATGATGATCCCTTTTTTCTTTTTTTTTTTTTGTAAATACTTTTTATTCATAAGGTCACAAATACATAACAATACCAACAGGTAATGAATTCAACCAAATACATTATGTATATAGCAGAATCTTTGGCAATTGTAAAGATAACTAAACAGATCAAGATAGCAACATTGACCCATTTTTGACCCAGAGAGCGGGTATTGTAAAATAGGAACAGAACCAGCCAGCAACGTAGCTAACTGATGGACAGTGTGAAGGAAAAGTAGGAAAACGGTATAAAGGAGAGATAGATCCAGAGGAAAAGACAGGGTAGTGTAGGGTAGGGTAGAATAGAATAGATTCCCCCAGGGGGTTTCCTTAAGTTTCGTGCAGGGTAGCACTCGGAAAAGGGTGAAGGGGCATGCTGGGTGGCCATCCACGGATTCCAAACCTTCTCGAATGACCCAGGGGAGCAGTTAATAATGCTAGTCATATATTCCATGCGGTAAACGTACCATATACGGGCAACTAATAGATTGCGTGGAAGGCGGGATAGGATTTTTCCAATCTGCGGCTAATTGACATGTTGTTGCAGACACTATATGACGTAGTAGTTTATTTTGAGATTTCGTTAGTGTTGGTAAATTTAAAGGGAGGAGAATATACTTAGGGTCAGAAGGAATAGGAACCTGCAACAGACTAGATATAAGTTGAATCACTTCCCTCCACATATGTACTATTTTAGGGCATAACCACCATATGTGTAGGAAAGAGCCCTCTGCGCCACAACCTCTCCAGCATCTATCCGTCGTGCCCGGGTACATTTTGCTCAAGCGAGATGGTATGTAGTACCATCTATATAACAGTTTATAGACATTCTCCTTGATTCTAACACAGATGGAACTAGATGCTGCATTAACCCAGGCCTCAGACCACTCCTCATCATCTAGAGCCGAGCCTAGGTCCGTTTCCCATGCTCTCTCATGTGGATCACGCTGAGAGGAAGCATTCTCATTGAGCGTTGTATATATGAAGGAAATTAACCCCTTGGTTGAGTGACGTCTGAAACAAATAGTCTCGAACTGGGTTAGGGGCCTGCTAGAGAGGACCTGACTCATTGAGGAGTGAAAATGTCTAAGTTGTAAGAATTGATAGAAAAATCGAGAGGGAATATCAATATTGTCCTGAATCTGGGAGAATTGTGGAAAGCTAGCTTCCTTTGTAATATCATTCAGATACAAGATACCTTTATCCTGCCAGGGAGCAAACAGCGATTTATTTGTGCCAGGAGGGAATGCTGAGTTGTGAAGTATTGGAATGATAGGGGAAGGGGCCGGGGCCAAGCCAAATTTCCTATTGGTAGAATCCCAAATCGTTAATGAGCGGGAAACTACAGGATGAGATACTATAGTTTTGGGGCGACAGGATTTTGGAAGCCAGAGGAGAGAAGAGAGGGTAGAGAGACCCACTTCGGCAGCTTCTATGGACACCCAGACCCTTCTGGATTCAGGATTGCACCATTGTACGCAGTGGGCGAGCTATGTAGCCAGATAATACCTTCTGAAGTCTGGAATGCCTAGGCCGCCACTAAATGTTGGGCGCTGTAGGAGACCCGGGGACGCTTGTTCGCCCATATGAATTGTGACGTGTGAAATTGTAAGAATTTAAAAACCGATGGTGGAACAAAAATCGGGAGGGTCTGGAACAGGTAATGTATCCGAGGGAGCATGTTCATCTTCATTGAGTTTACTCTACCCACCCAGGAAATAAAAAGGCTGGACCAGGAGGACAAATCTGATTTAATGCGATCTAACAGCCTAAGGAAGTTAGCTTGGTAAAGTTGATGGTGGCTATGTGTGAGAAAAATTCCTAGGTATTTGATCTTCTGCTTATGCCATTGGAATGGGAAGGAGTTTTCCAGCAAGAGCTTAGTCGGGCCGGGAATATAAAAGTTCAACACCTCAGTTTTGCTCGTATTGAGTTTATAACCTGAATATTTGGAGTAGTGATCTATTTCCGCGAGTAGCGGCTGTAACGACTGAGACGGCGATCCCAGGGATATAAGGACATCATCAGCGTATAGCGTGATTTTATGTTTAGAAGGGCCTACCCGCACTCCTGCTATATCTACACTAGCTCGGACCCGGGCTGCCAATGGTTCCATAACTAGAGCAAACAACAACGGGGAGAGCGGGAATCCCTGTCTAGTGCCGTTAGTGATATTAAACACGGTTGAGGTGAGGCGATTAACTGAAACCGTGGCCGTAGGGGACCTATAGAGCGCCGTAATACTTTCAAGGAACTTGCCAGAAAACCCCATCCTCCGTAGTACCGAAAAAGCGAAGGGCCAGGAGATTCTGTCAAAAGCTTTTTCGGCATCCAATGCTAGTAGCAACGAGGGTAGCTTTTGTTTATGAATAGAGTGTATCAAATCTATGGCTCTCCTGGTATTGTCGGAGGCCTGGCGACCAGAAATGAAGCCCACCTGGTCCGGATGTATCAGATGTGTAAGTAGGGGAGCTAAGCGGTTGGCCAAGATTTTCGCATATACCTTTAGATCTACGTTCAGCAAAGAAATCGGGCGATAGTTGGAACAGCGCGTTGGATCCTTTTCTGGTTTCTGTATCACGATAATGTCCGCTTGTACGGTAGCTGGTGCAAAAGATGCTCCCCCTAAGACACAATTAAAGAGCGAGGTAAGGTGTGGGGCCAGTTCTGTATGGAATGTTTTGTAATATTGGGCGGTAAAGCCATCCGGACCAGGGGCAGCTGACGACCGCATGGATTTGATGACGGCAACCGTCTCTTCTAGCGATTATATCTGCATTCAAGAGAGCGATCTGTTGCTCCGTCAATCTCGGCAAGGGGGCATCTAGCAAATATGAACATGCTCCCTGGGGACCATCCGGGGGAAGGGGGGGGGGGGGGGCGGGGAGGTTATATAAGGTACTATAATAGTCCCGAAATTCCTCCACCATCAATTTAGGATCATAAGTAAGTGTCTGATACTGAAGAGTGCAGTTTTTCTATCAGTCCCACCGCCCGTTTACTTCTCAACTTATTAGCTAAAAGGCTATCGATTTTATCCGCTTTGTCGTAGAATTTTTGACGGAGCTTCTGTAGTATGGCTGCCGCCCTCCGTGACAGGAGGGTATTTAACTGGCCTTTGAGATTATTTATCTGGGAAAGTAGGGAGTCACACGGGGCAAGTTTGTGTTGAGTTAAAAGCACAGAGAGTTTAGATTTCAGTGAGGAAATTTCCTGTGCCGCTTTCTTACGTATGGCCGAAGCCTTAAACACAAACTGGCCGCGGATAGTGGCTTTATGTGCTTCCCAGAACAGACTAGGAGAGACCTCTGGGGAGGCGTTTTCCTCAAAGAAAAGTTTTAGATTCGTTTTAGTGTCTAAGAGGGTAGAGGGGTGCGAAAGAAGAGCGTCAAGACGCCACTTGCAGGATTTGTTAGGGGATCTATACAAGTCTACCTGGATATATACCCCTGCATGATCTGTCCATGAACAGGGAGTAATGCCTGAGTCAGATATGAGCGCTGAGAGTGAATTAGATACATGTATCATATCTATTCTAGAGTAAAGCTGGTGAGGTGCGGAGAAGTGGGTGTAATCTCTGGCGTTGGAGTGTTTAAGACGCCACGTATCCCGTATATCAAGCTGTGTGAGGGAGGACGTCAATGTGAGGGCAGCGTCAGAGGGGAGTGCTTCTTTCTTAGTTTTAGGCGGAGTGGATTTATCTAGGGAAGGGTCAATCACGGTATTAAAGTCCCCGCCCAAGATGATATAGCCCTGCGCCACTCTAGTAAGCTTCAAAAAGAGTGTGCGGAAAAACCTTGACTGTTCTTGATTAGGGGCGTATACAGACACTAGCGTAAGTATAACGGTGCGGAGCGTCCCAATAACTATCAGGAATCGGCCACCTGGGTCAGCTATAGTGGCAGTGTGAACGAATGGGACATTGCGGTGGATCAATATAGCCACCCCCCTTTTCTTACAGTCAGCAGAGGCAAAAAAGGTCTGGGTAAATTGCTTACCGGATAGTTGAGTGTGCACCGGTGAAGTGGGTGTCTTGGAGGAAGACTATATCGGCATTCTCCCTCCTACAGGCGGACAACATCACTGTACGCTTCCTGGGAGAATTAAGCCCGTTAACATTTATAGAAAACCATTTAAGCGCCATGCGATATCAAGGAGCAATATAGGAGCATTGGAAACCCGTCCCGGGGAGGAGGGAAAAGAAAAGAAGAAGACCAGCAAGAGAAAAGAATCAGAGGCATAGAAATAGAAAGGGAAAAGAGAGTAGTAGAGAACCCATACGGGAGAAAACCCTGAGTTATAGGGTCCTTATCAGGGACCGCTACACAAATACCAAACATCATATTCTAGAATAGCAAATAAAGGGAGCACGGGGGTAGTGGGAACAGTGAGCTAATACAGGAAAAGCAGGTCCCTCCGGACCGCAATGGTTGAGTCGGCTAAAGCCGAATAATACCGTAATGAAACCCAACATATGAAAAACAATAAACCAAAAACGTACTGTGTGGGGGGAAGAAAAAAAAAGGGGGGGGGAGAGAAAAGGGGGGACAAGGCAAAACAATCGGAGCCTAGCTTGAACGCACCAGACTATGTTTAACAGACAATAAGATAATAAACAGAAACTTGGTGAGCAACCTCAGAGCTCACGACAAGCGCATTTAAAGGTGAAAAACCATAACAGAAGTCCCCTCTCGTCAGGAGGCGCATTCCTAAAGTAGTGAGAACTGTTCAAGTGAATCCAGAAGAAGGTTCGTCAAAATCAAGGAGGGTCCTTGGTGTCATTGCGACGTCGAGATACCCGTGTCCATTCAGGCGAAGGGGCTTGAGAGCGTCTAGGCCCAGAGGTAGAGGCAGTCCCACCATCGGAAGGCGGTGCAGGAAGAAGGCCAAGTTTGGCCAATAACTCTTGACCCTGATTTAAGGTTTTGACGGAGTGGGTAGAGTTGTTCACTGTAACTTGTAGCATGGAGGGGAATCCCCATCTATACCGTATTTGTTGTTGGCGTAATATACGAGTGACGGGCTGGAGGTCCCGTCGCTTTTGGATAGTTGAGGGGGCCAAGTCCTGAAAGACTTGCAGAGGCATGTCACGAAAGTTGATCACTGGAGAGTTTCGCAGCGTCATCAGGATGCGTTCCTTTGAGCGAAAATAATGTAGACGAACTATGACATCCCTGGGCTGCTGAGTCGGGGCAGGCTTCGCTCGGAGCGCTGTATGGGCTCTATCACACAGACAATCAGCAACGGAAAGGTCAGGCAGTATGTGCTGGAAAAAATCCTTCAGGAAGGACGGCAGCGCTGAGCTAAGGATTGATTCCACCACATTGCGGATGCGCAGATTATTGCGACGGGAGCGATTTTCTTGGTCCTCCTTACGTTCTTTAAGGTCCTCCAGCTCATCATGGAGCCTAGAGAGCTCAGAATCGAGACATTGTTGAGAGCGGCACAGGTCGTCTGTCTTTGATTCAAGAGCGTCAGTACGATTACCGAGGGCCGTGAGGTCAGACTTGAACTCGGCAATGGCTGTGGAAAGTTCTTGCTTAAAAGCGGACTGTACCCCCTCTAGTAAACTGGTCATAACTGCTTGTATCTGTGGATCGATACCCGTCTCCGATGAACAGGGGGAAGGAGGAGAGTCCGTGAGCAATGCAGGGGTTGGGAGGCCCTTAGATTTTTGCCCCAAAAAAATTGTGGGGGCCTGCGTGTTTTTCTTATTTCTTTGCGTCATTATGGGGGGATGAAGAGAGTAGGTGGGATATCACGCCAAAGGGAGAAGAAGAGAAAAAAAAAATAAAAAATAAAGAAAAAACACAGACGTTCTTGGTCTGCTGCACGTTATGCAGTAAAGGGAGAGATATGTAGAAACACCATCACGATCCAGGGAGGACAGGCTGTATTATTAGGTCAGCTTCACAGACATTACAGAGAGAGAGGTGAAGGCCAGTGACCCCACCGTGGACTTTCCAGGACAGCGTGCAGCACCAAGATTCGTCTCCCAGCCGGGGCAATGACAAACAGCGAGCGGCGCCGGGCGCCCATAGAAATATTACTGCTCCAGGGGCTAATATCGCGCTCAGTGTGGCCCGTGGGCGTGTGGCGAGCAACGCTGGGAGTTATGCTGCGGCCCTGGGCAGGCTGTAGTGTGAGCTTGTGGATGTGGGTCCCGAGCGCCTCCTCTAATATGGCTGCCGTCTCTGATCTGCAGCCGGTTGTGAACGGCAAGTAGGTCGGCCCAGGGGTCTGCTATAGTGAAGCGGAGCTCTCCGTCAGCCGCTCCGGGAGACGAGCTCCGCTGGATATCACTGTGCGAGTCGCCCGGCCGCTCCCTTTGATCGCGCGGTCCTCCTCACCTCCTCCAATATGGCCGCCGTCCTCAGACTCTCCCGGACCCCCCACGGCTCCGTCCAGCGCCCGGCTTCCAATCTCAGGGGCCCGTGTGCGCAGTCTTCAGCACTCGGTAAGATTCCCCGGGGGGGGGGGGGGGGGGGGGAGCTCCGGTAACCAGGGCCGCCGAGCGTCGGGCGGCCTCCGCAGGTCTGTCTCTTCCGGCCGGAAAGGGTCTGAAGTCGAGGCCCCGGCTTCTATAGGAGAGGAAGGCCGCAACCCGCAGGAGCACGTAAAAACCCGCTCCCCGGCTCCGCAGCTTCCCCACTCCGATCGTCCCGGCCCAGGGACAGGCTGACAAGGCACTGGCAACCCCGTAGCCGCTGCTAAATTCAGAATAGCAGTGTAAATGAGCGATGTTTGGCAGGAGCTCACCAAAAACACCTCTGCTCCCTCAGACTGCAAGCCACGTCCCCCCTCGATGATCCCCTTTTCAAACTGCGTTAGCTCCTGCCGGCAAGCCATTTCCTTAGCAAAAAAAGGTGGAAGCCACAATCTTGGGGGGGGGGGGGGGCGACACGATAAAAGAATGTCAATAAACTGACAGTTTTTAAGGGCATTCTCGATTCATGTGCAGAGTATTTGGCCAATCCTTCACTTACACTCCTGCTTTTTACTATTTTAGAAAGGTGGATTATTGGCAAAACAAGAACTGGTAAATATCTATTCCTCTGTTATCCAACTGGGGGACGCTGCGTCATGACCTCTTGGTTAGAGTGTGGGCTATGGAGGTTAGGCACAAAAAAAAACACTAAAGCTGACACCTCCCCCCTCTAACTCCTCCCACCTCCAGCAGAGCCTCAGTCTAGTTTTTTTGTGCCTTGGAGGAAGACACTTTTTTTTTTTTTTTTTCCCCCCTCTCTCCTAGGTTTGTTTTATATTCCTTTTCTTAAAGTTTCAGTGAGGTGCTTAGTCCCTGTTATTGGCAACAAGCATCAATAGAGTGAGGTTAGTTTAGTTTAGGAGCTGCTGTTAGCACTCCTCTCACTCTTCAGTTTGCCCGGCTGTCTGGATCCCGGCGCACAGTATACCGGCAACGGAATCCCGACAGCCAGCATATCAACAGCTTTTCTCCCTCTTGGGGGTCCACGACCCCCCTGGAGGGAGAATAGATAGCGTGGCACGCGTAGCGAGCCCGCAAGGGGCTCATTTGCGCTTGCCCAGCTGTCGGTATGCCGGCGCCGGTATGCTGGCCGCCAGAATACCCTACTACACCCCTCTCACTCTATCCTGCCTCTGGGGGAGTCACTAAACTATGGCAGTCCCTGGGTCTCCCTTGGCAGCGCTGGGCTGTGACCCCTTTGTCTTACTGTTTGTGTCCTGTGTGTGTTCAGCGCAGCTCTGCTGTTTGTCCCTATGGCTGCATGTGCTGTATGGAGGGGTGTGCGGCACCAGCCTACCCTGCGGGCGCTGGTGTGGAGTCCTCTTGGGGCTACAAGGGGGTCCGGCTCCGCCCCCACAATGGAGCGCAGCCATTTTTCCCTCCTCTGTACACTGTAGCTCCGCCCCTGTCTGCTCCCGCAGGTGGGTGTTTTTCGCGCTGTATCTGAGTCCCAGGGCTGCATTCCATTAGCCCTGCCCCAGCTAGCCTTTCAGGACAACGCTGGCGCCGTTCTCTCCTTCTCTCCTGCACTGCGACAGCAAGCTGGGGGACAAACACCTGTCACCCTCTGCACAAACAGCAAGTATTGTGGGACTTATACTTTAATCAGTACTTAGCCCACTGTGTTTTTTTTTTAACTACATATATCACATTAGTGGGACTTTTACATTACCATGTATTTCGCCCACAGACACTGCTGTCTGCAGATTATTTTCAGTGGGAATGCATACACTGTTTAGAATACCACTTTATCCTTATTGGCAATGTCTGGAAAGCCAGACCATGGGTCTAAGTCCAAAGCAGGCTCTGCAGTTTATTTTTCTTGGGCACAGTGGGCCTAATTCAGAGTTGATCTCAGCAGCACATTTGTTAGCAGTTGGGCAAAACCATGTGCACTGCAGGGGGAGCAGATATAACATGTGCAGAGAGAGTTAGATTTGGGTCAGTTGTGTTCATACTGAAATCTAAATTGCAGTTTAAAAATAAAGCAGACCGTATTCACCCTGCACAGAAACAATATAACCCACCCAAATCTAACTCTCTCTGCAAATGTTATATCTGCCACACCTGCAGTGCACATGGTTTTGCCCAGCTGCTAACAAATTTGCTGCTGCGATCAACTCTGAATTACCCCCAATGTGCAAAGAAGTTACCAAAGGGGTGTACAGACCCAGGTACTCTCTGCTCATCCTGCGCTGTGATACCCGCGGTGTCGACTCCTGGTGTGTCGACGGTACAGTCAGATATGCTTTAATGGGCTAGATGTATGGCGGATGCTATAGCTGAGTTATGCCTGGCTAGGGGACACTGATTGTGCAGCCACTTCTGATGTTAGACCCTCCTCTGCTGCAGCTGACGAGCCCCTCTGGGCACGTAATATGGGGAAATGCTTATCTGATATGGCCACTTCTTTAAGTAAGATAGTGTCTTCATCAGACTCCACTACTATTAGACGTAGGCCAGCCTCCTTTCCGGTATCCTTTCGGGGTGATGATCGCATTTCTGATACCTCCTCGCATGAGGAGGGGGAGTTAGATCCAGATTGAGAAGACGCTTCCGGGTGGGAAGATGATTCTTCTTCAGACCCCGGGATCAAACTTTTAATTGATGATCGTCAGACGTTACAGCTTGAGGAAACCTCTGCACCAGAGTCGTCTTCCACTTCTTACTATAAAAGAAGGAAGGCTCAGGTGGCAGTTTTTCCTCCATTTTTCTCATTTTGATGAAGAATTAAAGGAAGCCTGCTTGAGGCCCAATTTAAAGGCCCAGGTTCCCCGAAAGCTTAAGATGTTGTTGTATCCTTTCATGGATGAGGACACCAAATTATGGGAGTCCCCACCGAAGGTGGACGCCCCCATCACAAGGTTAGCAAAAGCAACCGTTATTCCCACTGTACAAACAGCCACCTTAAAGGATCCAGCGGATAGGAAGAGTGAAGCGGTTTTAAAATTCATATACACCCTGATGGGGGAGTATCCCTGCGTACCATTCTGGTCAGTGCATGAGTGATTAAGGCTGTCGAAGAATGTATTACACACATTGTATCAGGTATCCAATCTGAGGATACTACTGAAGTCCACCCACTGACCACCCAGGTCACGGAGGCCTTGTCTTATGTTACCAGTGCTTTATTGAATTCTGTTTCCCAACAGGCTCGCATTTCTGCCCTGGCTATAACTGCTGGTCGCTCGCTATGGGTGCATTCTTGGAGCGCCAATTCGGAATCCAAACGCACTTTGGAGGCATTTCCCTTCACGGGAGAATTTTTATTTGGTCCAGAGCTAAAGAAGATTATCAATAAGGCTACTGATGGGAAGAGTCCTTATCTTCCGGTGCTGAAGCCTTCCACATTTCAGTCCTTTCGACTTCAGGGCAGGGGCGCCTTTACGTCCTTTCGAGGACATTCCCGATTCGCCCGCAGAGGTGCCTTTTGGGGCCGCGGCTCCCAAAGTAGTCGTCGACCGGGACCTAAGCCAAATGATACAACCTCGGCATGACTATCCCCGTCATGCGCACTTACTTTTGTTCCAAGACGTTTGGCTGAACTCCAAGCTAGATCGATGGGTATGTCTCCAGGAGTTATATTCTGGACCTTCAGACACGTGTGCCCCACAGGTTCTTTGTAACCCCTCTTCCTCAAGACCCGGTCCGCAGACAGGCCTTACTTCAATCTTTCTCTTCTCTTTCTGAGGCAGGGGTCATAGTGCCAGTTCCGCCTCAACAGCGGGGACTCAAGTTTTACTCTTCCCTGTTTCTAGTGGACAAGCCGGACAGCTTGTTTCGACCAATCCTCAACTTGAAGTTGCTGAACCCATACCTTCGCTTGGACAAGTTCAAGATGGAATCTATCCGTTCAGTCATCCTGGCCATGGAATCAAAAAATTTTTGGCGTCCATCGACATAAAGGACGCATACCTCCGTGTACTAATTTGGAAAGGACAACACCACCTTCTACGCTCCACGGTGGGCTCTTTCCACTACCAGTTCCAGGCTCTGCTTTTCGGCCTCTCCACAGCTCCCAGAGTCTTCACAAAAATGATTGCTCACACAGTCACATTGTTACTAAGACAGGGTGTCAGTATCACCCTTTACCTGGACGCTTTATTACTCATGGACCTGTCCGAGGCTCTACTCAAGTCACACATCGAGCTGACGTTGCAGATGCTCCAATCCCTCTGTTGTATAATCAACTTTCCCAAGTCACGACTTCTACCATCGCAACGTATGGTGTTCCTGGGCCTTCTCTTCGACACCAGTGTTCAGGTCTTTCTTCCTCACGAAAAGGTACAGGATCTCCAGTCCCGGATACACACTCTTCTCCACCTACCGAGGGTGTCGGTACTCCGCTGCATGCAATTGTTTTGGGCTGCCTTCGAGGCGGTTCCATTTTCACGCTTCCATGCCAGGACGTTGCAAACTCAGATTCTGTGTCAGTGGTCCCCCATGAACTTCAGGTTGGACACGCAGCTTTTCTGCTTGTCGCCTCAGACACGTCACTCTCTCCAGTGGTGGCTTCATGCACCGAATCTGACAAATGAGTCTCCGTTCTCCATTTGGAATTGGGAGACAGTTACTACAGATGCCAGCATCACGGGTTGGGGCACAGTGTTTCGTCACCACCATCTTCAGGGTCGGTGGTCCAGGACGGAGGCGACACTACAAATAAACATACTCAAACTTCAGGCACTTCGCAACAGCTTGACCTAACTTCAGGACCTTCTTCAGGGACATCCTGTTCGCGTTCAGTCAGACAACGCGACAGCCGTCGCCTACATAAACAAGCAAGGTGGGACTCACAGTTGGAGAGCCATGCGAGAAGTAACCCATGTTCTCCGGTGGGCGGAGCTGTGTGTTCTGGCGATATAAGTGGTTTTCATCCCCAGAGTAGAAAATTGGGAGGCCGGCTTCTTCAGTTGGCACACTTCATCCCGGGGAATGGGAGCTTAATCAGGAAGTCTTTCTGTCTCTGATCTCCATATGGGGTCGGCCTGACATTGACTTGATGGCGTCTCGACTCAACAACAAGCTTCCCCAGTATGAAGCTAGCACCAGAGATCCTCGGGCTGATTTCGTGGACTTCATGATGGCTCCTTGGCACTTCCGGTCTTCCTCATTGCTCCAGATTGGTCCTGTCGCCATTGGTATGCTCAGATTCAAGACATGGCGGCCAAACCCCCATACCGCCTTCCCCTTAAACCAGATCTTCTTCTTCAGGGACCATGTTGTCACCATGATTTACCTCATCTGGTTTTGATGGTGTGGTTCTTGAAACCAGCATCTTAAGGTCTAAGGGTTTGTCCTCCTCTGTTATAAATAATATGCTTTATGCTCTGAAGACTGTCAGGATTTATTACTGGATTTGGCATTTATACATTGCGTGGTGTGAGCGGAAGAGTCTCTCAGCGGCGGTATTTCGCCTTCCGCGCCTTTTGGGATTCCTCCCGGACGGTTTGTCTAGAGGCCTCCGACTCTCCTCTCTTAAAGGACAAGTCCCTGCCTTGTCTGTTCTTTTTCAGCAAAGGTTGGCTAACCTTCCAGATGTTCGCTGTTTTCTTCAGGGTGTTTTGCTGATACAGCTGCCATACGTGCCTCCTGTCCCTCCTTGGGATTTGAATTTGGTCCTCATGGCTATTTAGAAACTGCCGTTCGAGCGTCTGGATTCGTGGACTTGCGGTTTTTGACCCTGAAAGTGGTCTTTCTCTTGCCCATTGCCTCTGCTCAGAAGGTTTCCGAGCTAGCCGCCTTGTCTTGCAAGGCGCCTCTTCTCTTTTTTTCATACTGACTGTGTGGTTTTGCGGACGAGGCCCTCTTTTTTTTTTTTGCCTAAAGTGGTGTGTCTGTTCCATCTCAACCAAGACATTGTTCTTCTGGCCTTCGCAGGAGGCTGCTTCTCTTGCGATGTTGTATGGTCTTTGAAGATCTGTTTGTCCCGTACGGCGTCGATACAATGCATGGAGAGTCTTTTGGTCGTTGTCGATGCTCCTAAGCAGGGTTGGCTGGCCTCCAAGAACACTGTGGCTCGTTGGATAACGTCGGCTATCCGTCAGACCAACGTGACTTCGTATCTCCCTGTTCCGGCTCCATTTAAAAGCTCATTCAACATGTGCTGTTGGGATATCTTGGGCTTTCGCCATGATGTCTCTGTAGAACCACTGTCCTGGTCGTCTGTGCGCACCTTTACAAAATTTTATCGGTTCCATACCCTTGGTTTAAAGGAATCTCTGTATGCCCGTACTTAAGTACAGCTCTGCCAGATGCCACCCCCTCTCGGTTAGCTTGCTTTGGGAATTCCCAGAGGTCATGATGCAGTGTCCTCCAGATGATAGGGGAAATGGGATTTTTTTACACTCTGTAAAATCTTTTCCTCGGAATCCATCCGGGGGACCTTGCGATCCCTCCCTTCTTGTCTGGTTTTCTTGCATTGTTTCTTGTCTGCTTACTCCATGCGGCTTGGCTAAAGGTAGACTGAGGCTCTGCTGGAGGTGGGAGGGGATAGAGGCGGGAGGTGTCAGCTTTAGTGTTTTTTGTGCCTAACCTCCATAGCCCACACAGAGGTCATGACGCAGTGTCCCCCAGATGGATTCCGAGGAAGAGATTTTACAGTGAGTGAAAAATCCCATTTTCTGGTGCTTTTGGCTCTTGTTCTTGAAATTTTAATAAAAAAAACAAACAGGTTTTTTTTTTTTTTTTTTGCAAATTTGGGTTAAAATATTTTTGACATGTTAGGATGAGTAAAACAAGTAAATGCATTTTCTGAAAATACCACGTCATCTGAAATATAAAAACAAGGTATAATTGTGTAGGTACCATATAAAAATAAATAAATCAGTGATATTGATGTTGGAATGTGACAAGTGCAAATGGAGAAAAATTACCTCTGCGCAAGGGGGAGAAAAACCTCAGAAGCAAAGGGGTTAACTATCTTCTTTTTCTTTTAGTAAACTGTATGGTGAACAGGCTCATTATTTTGAATCTGAAAAAATACCAAGAATAAAGCACAAGAAAATGGGAACAGTGTCAATGGTGAATAATGGTAGCGATCAGCATGGATCACAGGTGAGGGCTGAAGGGAAGTCCTGTGTCTTCATTCTTTGCTATATAGACCATGTTCATTTGTAAGTTTCACTTTTATGAAGAAAACAGTAGTAATTATTATGAAGCTATAGTAGGTAAATGGCAACTAAGCAAAAAAACTAGACTTATGGGGCATACACACGGTGCAATTTAACTACCGATATGAACTATATGTCGCACCGTGTATACACCTGTCGTAGGGTCGGTGTAGCAAGTAAAAATAGACACTGCAGGCAGGTCAGTTTTGACAATAAAGTGTACAATCTAGTACATCGTATAGTTAAAACTGACCATAGCAAAAATCGCACAGAGCCAAAATCGCAATGTGTGTATAGTCAGTATCGGTGGTTTTTTGCTCTGGGGTGATCAAGGGAAATCACATAGTGCAAATCTGCCTATAGGCAGAATCACACGTTTGTATGCCCCTTTACACTATTCTCGTTACTTAGAAAAGGGGCTAAAATAGTCTTCCCCAAATCTTGAAGAGAAGCAAGAACATTGATCTCTATAATCTCGAATCCATTTGATGTTTACCTGTAAGTCCAGAAAGGCTGGACAGAAAAAGACAAGGAGACTGAAGTCAGACAGGTTACAGATAACGGCTCACAGACATTTGTCAAATTGGTATTGGTTAGACTCCTTCCCCTTTTATGTTGCTACCCATTTCTTGAATGTAATATCTCTACTTTAACATTATTAGGCGCTTTCAAATATTGTGATGTAGTGTCAGCTTTTCTGAGGGGAAAATACGGTACTTGAATTAAGAATAATTTCTCAACATACTGTATATAATGAAAACGTATCATTGGTTGTGATGGTGCAGTGCTAATTGTGCCCCTAAATGCAGAGTTACATAATGAGATCTTTGTTTTCAGTTTCTTATTACTACAGGCGAGAATCTGGATTATCTGAATGGTGTGCACACAGTGTTTGGGGAAGTAACAGAAGGAATGGATGTAGTGAAGAAAATCAATGAGACATTTGTGGATAAAGATTTTGTTCCTTATCAAGATATCCGGTATGCTGACAATGTACTGTACACTGTGCATAATATAATAACAAAACCAGAAAGACAATGATTTACATTTTTCTCTAACGTCCTAGTGGATGCTGGGGACTCTGTAAGGACCATGGGGAATAGACGGGCTCCGCAGGAGACTGGGCACTCTAAGAAAGATTTAGTACTACTGGTGTGCACTGGCTCCTCCCTCTATGCCCCTCCTCCAGACCTCAGTTAGAATCTGTGCCCGGCCAGAGCTGGGTGCTTTTAGTGAGCTCTCCTGAGCTTGCTAATAAGAAAGTATTTTAGTTAGGTTTTTTTATTTTCAGAGAGCTTCTGCTGGCAACAGACTCTCTGCTACGTGGGACTGAGGGGAGAGAAGCAAACCTACTAACTGCGGCTAGGTTGCGCTTCTTAGGCTACTGGACACCATTAGCTCCAGAGGGATCGAACACAGGACCTGACCTTGTCGTCCGTTCCCGGAGCCGCGCCGCCGTCCCCCTCGCAGAGCCAGAAGTCAGAAGCCGGCGGGTTGAAGAAAGAAGACGTCGAAATCGGCGGCAGAAGACTCCTGTCTTCATATGAGGTAGCGCACAACACTACAGCTGTGCGCCATTGTGCCCACACACTCCGGTCACTGTAGGGCGCAGGGGGGGGCGCCCTGGGCAGCAATTAGATACCTCCTGGCGAAAGCAGCATATATACAGTTGGACACTGTTATATGCATGAGCCCCCGCCATTAATTTTACACAAAATCGCGGGACAGAAGCCCGCCGCTGAGGGTGCGGGGCCTTCTTCCTCAGCACTCACCAGCGCCATTTTCTCTCCACAGCTCAGCTGAGAGGAAGCTCCCCAGGCTCTCCCCTGCAGACTCACGGTAGAAAGGGTAAAAAGAGAGGGGGGGCACATAAATTTAGCGCATTTAATATATATACAGCAGCTACTGGGTAAACACTAAGTTACTGTGTGATTCCTGGATCATATAGCGCTGGGGAGTGTGCTGGCATACTCTCTCTCTGTCTCTCCAAAAGGCCTTGTGGGGGTCCTGTCCTCATATAGAGCATCCCCTGTGTGTGTGGTGTCGGTACGCGTGTGTCAACATGTTTGACGAAGAGGACTATGTGGAGGCAGAGCAAGTACAGAGGAATGACGTGTCTCTGCCGACGGCGCCGACACCTGATTGGATGGATATGTGGAAGGTGTTAAATGATAATGTAAACTCCTTACATAAAAGTTTGGATAAAGCTGATGCCTTGGGACAGTCGGGGTCTCAGCCCATGCCTGATCCTACAGTGCAGAGGCCGTCAGGGTATCAGAAGCGCCCACTATCCTAAATGGTTGACACAGATATCGACACTGAGTCTGACTCCAGTGTCGATGACGATGATGCAAAATTGCAGCCTAAAATGGCTAAAGCCATCCGCTACATGATTATAGCAATGAAGGATGTATAGCACATATCAGAGGTAAACCATGTCCCTGACAAAAGGGTGTATATGTATGGGGAGAAAAAGCAAGAGGTGACTTTTCCCCCTTCACATGAATTAAATGAATTATGTGAAAAAGCGTGGGATTCCCCCGATTAGAAAGTGCTGATTTCCAAAAGCTTACTTATGGCGTACCCTTTCCCGCCAACGGACAGGATGCGCTGGGAATCCTCCCCTAGGGTAGATAAAGCTCTGACACGCTTATCTAAAAAGGTGGCCCTGCCGTCACAGGATACGGCCGCCCTAAAGGATCCTGCAGATAGGAAGCAGGAAAGTATCCTGAAGTCTGTTTATGCACACTCAGGTACTATACTGAGGCTGGCAATTGCATCGGCCTGGATGTGTAGTGCTGTAGCAGCATGGACAGATTCTCTGTCTGAGGAAATGAATACCTTAGACAAGGATACCATTTTACTGACCCTGGGGCATATAAAAGACGCTGTCCTATATATGAGGGATGCCCAGAGGGACATTTGCCTACTGGGCTCTAGAATAAATGCAATGTCAATTTCTGCCAGAAGGGTCCTGTGGACTCTGCAATGGACAGGTGATGCCGACTCCAAAAAGCACATGGAGGTGTTACCTTACAAGGGTGAGGAATTGTTTGGGGACGGTCTCTCGGACCTAGTTTCCACAGCTACGGCTGGGAAGTCAAACTTTTTGCCATATATTCCCTCACAGCCTAAGAAAGCACCGTATTACCAAATGCAGTCCTTTCGATCACAGAGAAGCAAGAAGGTGAGAGGTGCGTCCTTTCTTGCCAGAGGCAGGGGTAGAGGAAAGAAGCTTCACCATACAGCTAGTTCCCAGGAACAGAAGTCCTCCCCGGCTTCCACTAAATCCACCGCATGACGCTGGGGCTCCACAGGTGGAGCCAGGAGCGGTGGGGGTGCGTCTCCGAAATTTCAGCCACCAGTGGGTTCGCTCACAGGTGGATCCCTGGGCTATACAGATTGTGTCTCAGGGATACAAGCTGGAATTCGAAGTGATGCCCCCTCACCGTTACCTCAAATCGGCCCTGCCTGCTTCCCCCATAGAAAGGGAAGTAGTGTTAGCGGCAATTCACAAGTTATATCTCCAGCAGGTGGTGGTCAAGGCTCCCCTCCTTCAACAAGGAAGAGGATACTATTCCACAATGTTTGTGGTACCGAAACCGGACGGTTCGGTCAGACCCATATTGAATTTAAAATCCCTGAACATTATCTGAAAAGATTCAAGTTCAAAATGGAATCGCTCAGAGCGGTCATTGCAAGCCTGGAAGAGGGGGATTTTATGGTGTCTCTTGACATCAAGGATGCTTACTTGCATGTCCCCATTTATCCACCTCATCAGGAGTACCTCAGATTTGTGGTACAGGACTGTCATTACCAATTCCAGACATTGCCGTTTGGGCTCTCCACGGCACCGAGAATATTTACCAAGGTAATGGCAGAAATGATGGTGCTCCTTCGAAAGCAAGGAGTCACAATTATCCCATACTTGGACGATCTCCTCATAAAGGCGAGGTCCAGAGAGCAATTGCTAATCAGCGTAGCACACTCTCAGGAAGTGTTGCAACAGCACGGTTGGATTCTGAATATTCCAAAGTCGCAGCTGATTCCTACTACGCGTCTGCCTTTTCTGGGCGTGATTCTGGACACGGACCAGAAGAAGGTGTTTCTCCCGGCGGAGAAGGCTCAAGAGCTCGTGACTCTAGTCAGAGACCTCTTAAAACCGAAACAGGTGTCGGTGCATCGCTGCACGCGAGTCCTGGGAAAGATTGTGGCATCATACAAAGCCATTCCCTTCGGCAGGTTCCATGCGAGGATCTTTCAGTGGGATCTGTTGGACAAGTGGTCCGGATCGCATCTTTAGATGCATCGGCTGATCACCCTGTCCCCGAGGGCCAGGGTGTCTCTTCTGTGGTGGCTGCAGAGTGCTCACCTTCTCGAGGGCCGCAGGTTCGGCATACAGGACTTGGGTCCTGGTGACCACGGATGCAAGCCTCCGAGGATGGGGGGTAGTCTCTCAGGGAAGAAACTTCCAAGGCTTGTGGACAAGTCAGGAGGCTTGTCTGCACATAAATATCCTGGAACTAAGGGCCATATACAACGCCCTGAGTCAAGCGGAGCCTCTGCTTCGCAATCAACCGGTGCTGATTCAGTCAGACAAAATCACCGCAGTGGCTCATGTAAACCGCCAGGGCGGCACAAGAAGCAGAGTGGAGATGGCAGAAGCCACCAGGATTCTTCGTTGGGCGGAGAATCACGTGCAAGCACTGTCAGCAGTGTTCATTCCGGGAGTGGACAACTGGGAAGCAGACTTCCTCAGCAGGCACGACCTCCACCCGGGAGAGTGGGGACTTCATCACGAAGTCTTCACGCAGATTACAAATCGATGGGAACTGCCACAGGTGGACATGATGGCGTCCCGTCTCAACAAAAAGCTACAAAAGTATTGCGCCAGGTCAAGAGACCCTCAGGCGATAGTGGTGGACGCCCTGGTAACACCGTGGGTGTTCCAGTCGGTCTATGTGTTTCCTCCTCTTCCTCTCATACCCAAGGTGCTGAGAATCGTAAGAAAAAGAGGAGTGAGAACAATACTCATTGTTCCAGATTGTCCAAGAAGGACTTGGTACCCGGAACTGCAAGAAATGCTCACAGAGGACCCATGGCCTCTGCCTCTCAGACAGGACCTGTTGCAACAGGGGCCCTGTCTGTTCCAAGACTTACCGCGGCTGCGTTTGACGGAATGGCGGTTGAACGCAGGATCCTAGCGGAAAAAGGCATTCCGGATGATGATATTCCTACGCTGATAAAGGCTAGGAAGGACGTGACAGCAAAACACTATCACCGTATATGGCGAAAATATGTTGCCTGATGTGAGGCCAGGAAGGCCCCTACAGAGGAATTCCAGTTGGGCCGGTTCCTGCACTTCCTACAGTCTGGAGTGACTATGGGCCTGAAGTTGGGGTCAATAAAGGTCCAGATTTCGGCCCTATCCATTTTCTTTCAAAAGGAACTTGCTTCTCTTCCTGAAGTGCAGACGTTTGTTAAGGGAGTGCTGCATATTCAGCCCCCTTTTGTGGCACCTTGGGATTTCAACGTGGTGTTGGGTTTCCTGAAATCCCACTGGTTTGGTTTGAGCCACTTAAGACCGTGGAGCTAAAGTATCTCACGTGGAAGGTGGTCATGTTATTGGCCTTAGCTTCGGCTAGGCGTGTGTCAGAATTGGCGGCTTTGTCATGTAAAAGCCCCTATCTGGGTTTCCATATGGACAGGGCAGAATTACGGACTCGTCCGCAATTTCTGCCGAAAGTGGTATCATCTTTTCATTTGAACCAACCTATTGTGGTGTCTGCGGCTGTAGTCAGGGCTTTGAAGATCTATGTAGCCAGGACGGCTGGAGTCAGGAAGACTGACTCGCTGTTTATCCTGTATGCATCCAACAAGCTGGGTGCTCCTGCTTCAAAGCAAACTATTGCTCGCTGGATCTGTAGCACGATTCAGCAGGCTCATTCTGTGGCTGGATTGCCGCATCCAAACTTGATAAAAGCCCATTCCACAAGGAAAGTGGGCTCTTCTTGGGCGGCTGCCCGAGGGGTCTTGGCATTACAGCTTTGCCAAGCAGCTACTTGGTCGGGTTCAAACACATTTGCTAAGTTCTACAAGTTTGATACCCTGGCTGAGGAGGACCTTGTGTTTGCCCATTCGGTGCTGCAGAGTCATCCACACTCTCCCGCCCGTTTGGGAGCTTTGGTATAATCCCCATGGTCCTTACGGAGTTCCCAGCATCCACTAGGACGTTAGAGAAAATAAGATTTTACTCACCGGTAAATCTATTTCTCGTAGTCCGTAGTGGATGCTGGGCGCCCGTCCCAAGTGCGGACTTTCTGCTATACTTGTATATGGTTATTGCTTAATAAAGGGTTACGTTATGTAGGCATCCATTGTTGATGCTCTATTGTTGTTCATACTGTTGACTGGGTAAGTTATCACAAGTTATACGGTGTGATTGGTGTGGCTGGTATGAGTCTTACCCTGGATTCCAAAATCCTTTCCTTGTAATGTCAGCTCTTCCGGGCACAGTTTCCTTAACTGAGGTCTGGAGGAGGGGCATAGAGGGAGGAGCTAGTGCACACCAGTAGTACTAAATCTTTCTTAGAGTGCCCAGTCTCCTGCGGAGCCCGTCTATTCCCCATGGTCCTTACGGAGTCCCCAGCATCCACTACGGACTACGAGAAATAGATTTACCGGTGAGTAAATTCTTATTTTTGTTCTAGATAGTAGCAAGATATCGAACCATGTAATTGTAATATTAAACACAGTGATTCTATACATCACCAGAGAATACCAGGATGACTCTAAATGAAAAGTTCCTAGAAGTGCTTTGGATGTGACTCTTAAGGGGAGCTGTAAGAAGCGGTGGTGAGTGTCAAATGCGCTATAACCAGCGCTATTTGACACTTACAATGTAAATCGAAAAGCAAATAGTGTAGAGAAAAATCTTTTCTCTACGTTATCTGCAAACATCTAACAATTTCTATTTTGTGGCGACACAAAATCATCAGATGTAATAAACAAAAAGATAAGTGCATTTTCTGCAGCGGGGTACACTGGTATTCCACAGGGAACAACTTCGGGTGTAGAGTTGGATCTTGAGCCGAGGCAACAACAGGCTTAAGCTTTGACTGTTCCCAGGATGCACTGCACCACCTCCTTTATAGCCCTGCCTCCAGGCATTAAAGCTCAGGTTGTAAGTTGGTGCCTGCAGTGCAGGTCACTAACAGGTGGGGCTGCACTAGGCAGCCCTGAAAAGAGCTTTTTAGAAGACTTCAAGGGCCGCAGTTCTTTCTATGTCTTTATGACCTGCTTTACTGCGGCTCCATCACATCCCTCAGTGGCGCTACATAATCCCGCGTCCGGGTTCCTGGGTACTTGCAGCGGAGAGACACCGGTTTTCAGGCACACCACCGCTGCCGCTCTGCAGGATCGCGTGGCTGCACTAAAGGGAAGGAGGTAAGAGGGTCCCCCAGGTGGGATCCGCCAGTAAATCGTGATCCGGTCGCGGTCCCAGGAGACGGACCGCACCGTTTGCGTGGACACTGTGGTGCACAGGGACCCCACTATATCCACCAGGGCAGGGAGCACAGGTCGGATTTACGAAAATATGTTTACAAAAGGCTCCACAGTACTCAGTGGTGAAGTCCAGCAGAGGGGTTAAGGCGCTGACCTGTAGCCCCTCCCCCAGCTCCGGGCGCCATCTACTGCTGGTGTTCCTGACCTGGAGCTGCAGTTCTCTCTCCCTCACTCCCTGCCAGAGTTTTTGGCGCCATTACATAGCTGGACTGATCTCTGGGACTACTGGGCACTGTCTCCTCTGTAAATCCATGCAGACAAAAAATGCCAGTTGCTCTATAATTCCTGGAGATAATTAGATCAGGTGCTAGAAAGGGGGAGGGGTCACAGACAAACAGCAGACAGAGAGGAGCGGTGCTTCCCCCCCGCCCCCCGGTATCTCCTCAGCACACTAAAAAATTACCTGTAACCATACCTGAACCTATATGGTAATAGAATTTCAGAGAATTAGTCACACGTGTTTGCAAAGACATGTTTAGCTGCTGAGCCGTGCAAAGGCTTCTCCGATGTCAGCAGTCCTAACACATGTAGAATACTTAAGTGTCTGTAAATGCACAGCGCTGATGATACAGGTGCGGATTTACAGAGGAACAGCAGAGGGGGGGGGGGGGGGGGGGGAAGAACCCCCCCCCCCCCCCCCCCTCCCCCCCCTCCCTGTCTGCTGTTCCTCTGTAAATCCGCCCCTGTATCATCAGCGCTGTGCATTTACAGACACTTAAGTATTCTACATGTCATTTTAGACAGTGTTATGAGCAAGTGTACTGCTATCTGAATATTTAGTACAAGTATTCTGTGATATACATCCAGTGTTTACTGTGCATTGTTATATCTGTATACATGCATATCTATATGTAATTTACTAGTCCAGTGCAGTGTTATTGTTTATCTGTAATAATTCCTGCATTGTACCTGTGACTGAGTGTTCCTGTAGCTGCTGTGTGGATTCCATTCTTGTGTATCACACGTATTGCTATCACTGTATTCTGTACCCTGGGAGCTAGGTGCGTCAGGGTCTCATATAATATATAGTGCTACACAGGGTATACTGTTTTGTATTTTTCACTGTGTTTTGCAGTCACCCCACACCGCTTAAATCCTTTCTTTGTTCTCTGTGTTTACTGTCACATAACAGGGGATTATTTGCTGGTATTGTGTTTGTCTTTCTATATTGTACTGTTACTCCCTAAGGCTACATCCCATATAATGTCGGCTACACAGGGCGGGTCATCCGCGGACGCTCCTGCATCATGCAGTGCTGTCGCCACACCAACAAAATCTGTGCATACCGACAGATGGGCGAGCACAAATGAGCCCCTTGCGGGCTCGCTGCGCCAGGATCTCCCTTCTGTGGTGGCTACAGACTTCTCATCTCATTGAGGGTTGGAGGTTTTGGATTCTGCTAATCACGGACGCAAGCCTCAAAGGTTGGGGAGCATTCACCCAGGGGGTGCAGTTTCAAAGAAGATGGTCCTTCCAATAAACATCCTGGAACTCAGGGCTGTCTACAATGCCCTTCTGCAGGCCTCATGTCTACTTCGGAATCAGGCCATTCAAGTTCAGTCGGACAATGTAACGGCGGTAACGTACATAAGCCGACAGGGCGGAACGAAAAGCAAAGCAGCAATGTCAAAGGTGTCAAGAATTCTTCTCTGGGCGTAAAAACACGCCGTGACGTTGTCGGCGGTCTTCATTCCGGGAGTAGACAAGTGGGAAGCAGACTTCCTCAGCAGACACGACCTGCACCCAAGGGAGTGGAGCCTTCACCCGGAAGTGTTAAGGTGCTTCACATGCCGGTGGGGATATCCACAAATCGACATGATAGCCTCTCGTCTCAACAAGAAGCTCAATCTGTATTGTTCCAGGTCGAGAGACCCACAGGCAGTGGCGGTAAACACTCTGACGACTCCATGGGTCTACCAGCTGGTGTACGTGTTTCCTCCACTTCCTCTGATCCCAAGAATTCTAAAAAGAATAAGAAGGGAAACAGTTCTAGCAATACTTATGTACACGGACCTTTTGGAGATGCTCCTCAAAGATACGTGGCCTCTGCCTCTACGCGAGGATCTTCTGCAACAGGGCCCGTTCGTCTATCAAGACTTACCGCGGCTACGTTTAACGGCATGGAGGTTGAACGGCTGATCCTAGCCAGGAGAGGGATTCCTGATAAGGTCATCCCGACTATGAACCAAGCCAGGAAAGGGGGTAACGTCTAAACATTACCACCGTATATGGAAGAAGTATGTCTCTTGGTATGAGAGCAGACAATATTCCGCTGTGGAATTTCATCTGGGACGTTTCCTGCTTTTTCTGCAGTCGGGAGTGGATGTGGGCCTACGCCTAGGTTCAGTCCAGATTTCGCCTTTGTCTATTTTCTTTCAGAAACAACTGGCTTCTCTCCCTGAGGTCCAGACGTTCTTGAAAGGTGTTCTGCACACCTCTGCTACTTCAAAGTCTTTGGATGTTGTGAAGTCTTTGAAGGTGTATGTAAAGAGAAAAGCTTGTCACAGAAAATCCGGCTCACTGTTCGTTCTCTATGATCCCAATAAAATTGGGTGTCCTGCTTCAAAGCAGTCTATTGCACGCTGGATCAAGCTCACGATCCCACATACTTATTCCACGGCAGGATTGCCAGTTCCAAAATCTGTACAGGCCCACTCTACTAGGTCGGTGGGTTCTTCTTGGGCGGCTGCCCAGGGTGTCTCGGCTTTACAGCTCTGCCGAGCAGCTACTTAGTCAGGTCCGAACACGTTTGCAAAGTTCTACAAGTTCGATACTTTGGCCTCTGAGGACCTTCAGTTTGGTCAATCAGTTCTGCAGGAACCTCACCACTCTCCCGCTCGGTTTGGGAGCTTTGGTACTTCCACGTGGTACTAAATGGATTCCAAGTATCCTCTCGGACGTAAGAGAAAATAGTATTTCTCTAACGTCCTAGTGGATGCTGGGGACTCCGTAAGGACCATGGGGAATAGACGGGCTCCGCAGGAGACTGGGCACTCTGAAAGATTTAGTACTACTGGTGTGCACTGGCTCCTCCCTCTATGCCCCTCCTCCAGACCCCAGTTAGAATCTGTGCCCGGAAGGAGCTGGGTGCATTTTAGTGAGCTCTCCTGAGCTTGCTATTAAGAAAGTATTTTAGTTAGGTTTTTTTTATTTTCAGAGAGCTTCTGCTGGCAACAGACTCTCTGCTACGTGGGACTGAGGGGAGAGAAGCAAACCTACTAACTGCGGCTAGGTTGCGCTTCTTAGGCTACTGGACACCATTAGCTCCAGAGGGATCGAACACAGGAACTTAACCTTGATCGTCCGGAGCCGCGCCTCCGGCCCCCTCGCAGAGCCAGAAGACAGAAGCCGGCGGGTTGAAACAAGAAGACGTCAAAATCGGCGGCAGAATCATATGAGGTAGCGCACAGCACTGCAGCTGTGCGCCATTGCTCCGACACTAACCCACACACTCCGGTCACTGTAGGGGGCAGGGCACAGGGGGGGGGCGCCCTGGGCAGCAATTGAGTACCTCCTGGCAAAAAGCAGCATATATACAGCTGGGCACTGTGATATGCATGAGCCCCCCGCCATTATTTTTACACAAAATCGCGGGGCTTCTTCCTCAGCACTCGCCAGCGCCATTTTCTCTCCACAGCTCCGCTGAGAGGAAGCTCCCCAGGCTCTCCCCTGCAGACTCACAGTAGAAAGAGGGTAAAAAGAGAGGGGGGGGCACATAAATTTAGCGCAATCATATATACAGCAGCTACTGGGTAAACACTAAGTTACTGTGTGATTCCTGGGTTATATAGCGCTGGGGTGTGTGCTGGCATACTCTCTCTCTCTGTCTCTCCAAAAGGCCTTGTGGGGGTCCTGTCCTCATATAGAGCATCCCCTGTGTGTGTGGTGTGTCGGTACGCTTGTGTCGACATGTTTGACGAGGAGTGCGATGTGGAGGCAGAGCAGGTGCAGATGAATGACGTGTCTCCGCCGACGGCGCCGACACCTGATTGGATGGATATGTGGAAGGTGTTAAATGATAATGTAAACTCCTTGCATAAAAGTTGGATAAAGCTGAAACCTTGGGACAGTCGGGGTCTCAGCCCATGCCTGATCCTACAGCGCAGAGGCCGTCAGGGTATCAGAAGCGCCCACTATCCCAAATTGTTGACACAGATATCGACACGGATTCTGACTCCAGTGTCGATGGCGATGATGCAAAATTGCAGCCTAAAATGGCTAAAGCCATCCGCTACATGATTATAGCAATGAAGGATGTATTGCACATATCAGAGGTAAACCCTGTCCCTGACAAGAGGGTTTATATGTATGGGGAGAAAAAGCAAGAGGTGACTTTTCCCCCTTCACATGAGTTAAATGAGTTATGTGAAAAAGCGTGGGATTCCCCCGATAGGGAAGTGCTGATTTCCAAAAGTTTACTTATGGCGTACCCTTTCCCGCCAACGGACAGGTTGCGCTGGGAATCCTCCCCTAGGGTAGACAAAGCTCTGACACGCTTATCTAAAAAGGTGGCCCTGCCGTCACAGGATACGGCCTCTCTAAAGGATCCTGCGGATAGGAAGCAGGAAAGTATCCTGAAGTCTGTTTATACGCATTCAGGTACTCTACTGAGGCCGGCAATTGCGTCGGCCTAGATGTGTAGTGCTGTAGCAGCATGGACAGATAATCTGTCTGAGGAACTGGATACCTTGGACAAGGATACTATTTTACTGCCCTGGGGCATATAAAAGACGCTGTCCTATATATGAGGGATGCCCAGAGGGACATTTGCCTACTGGGCTCTAGAATAAATGCAATGTCGATTTCTGCCAGAAGGGTCCTGTGGACTCTGCAATGGACAGGTGATGCCGACTCTAAAAAGCACATGGAGGTTTTACCTTACAAGGGTGAGGAATTGTTCGGGGACGGTCTCTCGGACCTAGTTTCCACAGCTACGGCTGGGAAGTCAAATTTTTTGCCATATATTCCCCCACAGCCTAAGAAAGCACCGTATTACCAAATGCAGTCCTTTCGATCACAAAAAAGCAAGAAAGTCAGAGGTGCATCCTTTCTTGCCAGAAGCAGGGGTAGAGGAAAGAAGCTGCACCATACAGCTAGTTCCCAGGAACAGAAGTCCTCCCCGGCTTCCACTAAATCCACCGCATGACGCTGGGGCTCCACAGGTGGAGCCAGGAGCGGTGGGGGTGCGTCTCCGAAATTTTAGCCACCAGTGGGTTCGCTCACAGGTGGATCTCTGGGCTATACAGATTGTGTCTCAGGGATACAAGCTGGAATTCGAAGTGATGCCCCCTCACCGTTACCTCAAATCGGCCCTGCCATCTTCCCCCATGGAAAGGGAGGTAGTGTTAGCGGCAATTCACAAGTTATATCTCCAGCAGGTGGTGGTAAAGGTTCCCCTCCTTCAACAGGGAAGGGGATACTATTCCACAATGTTTGTGGTACCGAAACCGGACGGTTCGGTCAGACCCATATTGAATTTAAAGTCCCTGAACATTTATCTGAAAAGATTCAAGTTCAAAATGGAATCGCTCAGAGCGGTCATTGCAAGCCTTGAAGAGGGGGATTTTATGGTGTCTCTGGACATCAAGGATGCTTACTTGCATGTCCCCATTTATCCACCTCATCAGGAGTACCTCAGATTTGTGGTACAGGACTGTCATTACCAATTCCAGACGTTGCCGTTTGGGCTCTCCACGGCACCGAGTATATTTACCAAGGTAATGGCAGAAATGATGGTGCTCCTTCGAAAGCAAGGAGTCACAATTATCCCATACTTGGACGATCTCCTCATAAAGGCGAGGTCCAGAGAGCAATTGCTAATCAGCGTAGCACCCTCTCAGGAAGTGTTGCAACAGCACGGCTGGATTCTGAATATCCCAAAATCGCAGCTGATTCCTACGACGCCTCTGCCCTTTCTGGGCATGATTCTGGACACCGACCAGAAGAATGTGTTTCTCCCGGCGGAGAAGGCTCAGGAGCTCGTGACTCTAGTCAGAGACCTCTTAAAACCGAAACAGGTGTCGGTGCATCACTGCACGCGAGTCCTGGGAAAGATGGTGGCATCATACGAAGCCATTCCCTTCGGCAGGTTCCATGCGAGGATTTTTCAGTGGGATCTGTTGGACAAGTGGTCCGGATCGCATCTTCAGATGCATCGGCTGATCACCCTATCCCCCAGGGCCAGGGTGTCTCTTCTGTGGTGGCCTCAGTGCTCACCTTCTCGAGGGCCGCAGGTTCGGCATACAGGACTGGGTCCTGGTGACCACGGATGCGAGCCTCCGAGGATGGGGGGCAGTCACTCAGGGAAGAAACTTCCAAGGGTTGTGGTCAAGTCAGGAGGCTTGTCTGCACATAAATATCCTGGAACTAAGGGCCATATACAACGCCCTGAGTCAAGCGGAGCCTCTGCTTCGCAACCAACCGGTGCTGATTCAGTCAGACAACATCACCGCAGTGGCTCATGTAAACCGCCAGGGCGGCACAAGAAGCAGAGTGGCGATGGCGGAAGCCACCAGGATTCTTCGTTGGGCGGAGAATCACGTGCAAGCACTGTCAGCAGTGTTCATTCCGGGAGTGGACAACTGGGAAGCAGACTTCCTCAGCAGGCACGACCTCCACCCGGGAGAGTGGGGACTTCATCAAGAAGTCTTCACGCAGATTACAAATCGATGGGAACCGCCACAGGTGGACATGATGGCATCCCGCCTCAACAAAAAGCTAAAAAGGTATTGCGCCAGGTCAAGGGACCCTCAGGCGATAGCTGTGGAGGCACTAGTGACACCGTGGGTGTTTCAGTCGGTCTATGTGTTTCCTCCCCTTCCTCTCATACCCAAGGTGCTGAGAATCGTAAGAAAAAGAGGAGTGAGAACAATACTCATTGTTCCGGATTGGCCAAGAAGGACTTGGTACCCGGAACTGCAAGAAATGCTCACAGAGGACCCATGGCCTCTGCCTCTCAGACAGGACCTGTTGCAACAGGGGCCCTGTCTGTTCCAAGACTTACCGCGGCTGCGTTTGACGGCATGGCGGTTGAACGCCGGATCCTAACGGAAAAAGGCATTCCGGATGAAGTTATTCCTACGCTAATAAAGGCTAGGAAGGACGTGACCGCAAAACACTATCACTGTATATGGCGAAAATATGTTGCCTGGTGTGAGGCCAGGATGGCCCCTACAGAGGAATTCCAGCTGGGCCGGTTCCTGCACTTCCTACAGGCGGGAGTGACTATGGGCTTGAAGTTGGGGTCCAGATTTCGGCCCTATCCATTTTCTTTCAAAAAGAACTGGCTTCTCTTCCTGAGGTTCAGACGTTTGTTAAGGGAGTGCTGCATATTCAACCCCCTTTTGTGCCACCAGTGGCACCTTGGGATCTCAACGTGGTGTTGGGTTTCCTGAAATCCCACTGGTTTGAGCCACTTAAGACCGTGGAGCTAAAGTATCTCACGTGGAAGGTGGTCATGCTATATTAGCCTTAGCTTCGGCTAGGCGTGTGTCAGAATTGGTGGCTTTGTCATGTAAAAGCCCCTATCTGGTTTTCCATGTGGACAGGGCAGAATTGCGGACTTGTCCACAATTTCTGCCGAAGGTGGTGTCATCTTTTCATTTGAACCAACCTATTGTGGTGCCTACGGCTACTAGTGACTTGGAGGATTCCAAGTTGCTTGATGTAGTCAGGGCTTTGAAGATTTATGTGGCCAGAACGGCTGGAGTCAGGAAAACTGACTCGCTGTTTATCCTGTATGCATCCAACAAGCTGGGTGCTCCTGCTTCAAAGCAAACTATTGCTCGCTGGATCTGTAACACGATTCAGCAGGCTCATTCTGTGGCTGGATTGCCGCATCCAAACTCAATAAAAGCCCATTCCACAAGGAAAGTGGGCTCTTCTTGGGCGGCTGCCCGAGGGGTCTCGGCATTACAGCTTTGCCGAGCAGCTACTTGGTCGGGTTCAAACACTTTTGCAAAATTCTACAAGTTTGATACCCTGGCTGAGGAGGACCTTGTGTTTGCCCATTCGGTGCTGCAGAGTCATCCGCACTCTCCCGCCCGTTTGGGAGCTTTGGTATAATCCCCATGGTCCTTACGGAGTCCCCAGCATCCCCTAGGACGTTAGAGAAAATAAGATTTTACTCACCAGTAAATCTATTTCTCGTAGTCCGTAGTGGATGCTGGGCGCCCGTCCCAAGTGCGGACTTTCTGCAGTACGTGTATATAGTTATTGCTTAATAAAGGGTTATGTTATGTTGGCATCCGTGGTTGGTGCTTGGTTGATTGTTCATACTGTTAACTGGGTATGTTATCACAAGCTGTACGGTGTGATTGGTGTGGCTGGTATGAGTCTTATCCTGGATTCCAAAATCCTTTCCTTGTAATGTCAGCTCTTCCGGGCACAGTTTCCTTAACTGAGGTCTGGAGGAGGGGCATAGAGGGAGGAGCCAGTGCACACCAGTAGTACTAATTCTTTCTTAGAGTGCCCTGTCTCCTGCGGAGCCCGTCTATTCCCCATGGTCCTTACGGAGTCCCCAGCATCCACTACGGACTACGAGAAATAGATTTACCGGTGAGTAAAATCTTATTTTTAATTACCTACCGGTAAATCCTTTTCTCATAGTGCATATTGGATACTGGGCGCCCGCCCGATGCTTCGTTCTTCCTGCACTGTTTCTTGGTTAAGTATTCTGGTTTGTTCAGCTGTTGCTGTTCATGTTTCACGTTTGGTTAGCATGGCTTTCCTATTGTTCTGTGTGTGCTGGTTTGTAATCTCACCAGTTTTCTTATGTATCCTTCTCTCAAAGTATGTCTGTTTCCCGAGGCACAGTTTCCTAGACTGAGTCTGGTGGGAGGGGCATAGGGGAGGAGCCAGAGCACACTATCAATTTCTTAAAGTGCCCAAGGCTCCTAGTGGACCCGTCAATACCCCATGGTACTAAATGGATTCTCAGTATCCCCTACGGACTACGAGAAAAGGATATACCGGTAGGTAATTAAAATCCTATTTTTTTCTTTTACCTGTATTAGAGTCAATTTATATATGAGTAATATATGTTGTCTACTTTGTGTAATGCACTGGGGAGGAAGCACATTACATGTCATTTGTATTGCTGTATTGGATTTTGAAAGTAACACAGAATAATGTACATTATTTCTGTTAATGTCAGTTTTTGTGTTTAGTGGTATTTTATACCTAATAATACAATATTCTTTTAGAATAAACCATACTGTGATCCTGGATGATCCATTTGATGACCCATCAGAACTGCCCATTCCTGACCGTTCCCCAGAGCCCACTAAAGAGCAGTTAGATGTAAGTATTTTATAATTATACATGTGTTCCTGGTTAGCCCATATGCAGTTTTTCTAACTCCTACAGTATATCTTCAAGTGGATTTCTTAGCTGTAATGCCATTATATCTATAAGCAGTTTATACACCCAATGTTATGGCAATATGTGTTTTCGTATATCTAGCTGTATTTTTGCTTTTTAAGGTAGGTTTTTGTTTTGTTTTTTATTTCAAATCTTAAAGATCCTTTCTTATGGTGAATCTTTGTTACTCTCTTACGACACAGAGTGGCAGGATAGGTGCAGATGAAGATATCGATGACTATAAAGGAAAATCAGCTGAAGAAATTGAAGAGCTGCTGGCTGAAAAAGAAGCCAAAACACAGTCTGTTCTTTTGGAAATGGTAATGTAACATTATTGCAGAAAACGCCTAGATAAGACTCATAATGGTTCACCTGATGTGTGTAAAGGGTATGTTACTACTTTTCAGTTAAGTGTAGATTACTGGACTGTTAGCGTATACCACCTAGTGAGTGGTCTTTTCCAAATCTTAAGAAAAGCATACAAAAAGCAAAATAACAAGTTTCATATATTAATAAACTATTTTCCCTCTAGTTGTCATATTCTTCTGTTGAAAATAGACCTTAGACTTTAGTGTCTGATTTATTGTTGTATAAGTCAAGTTCCTTGTTCCGCACCTTTTTTCAGCAGCGATGTTACACCATCAGTTTCAGTATGTACTAGGTTATGCCTAGTATTTGATCTTTATTTTTGTGTGTTAGCAGTCTTGCCTACTTTACTAGACTTTAGCAGTTTGTGAAGGGAACCAGTGCTATCAACATAGTTATTTTCTTTTTGTTTAAAACATGCATGCACGGGCAAATCAGAATAAAATTGAACAGTGCATGTCTACCTCACTTGTGTTATTTGCTAAAATAGTTCAAATGTGAAATGACCCATAAAATCACTACACAACTAGTTGATTGGCCTAGTACAGATTTGGGAAAGGGCAGTGCTGTAAGTATGGCAGTACTGCATACCGGTAAGAAATTCCCAGCCGGTAGACCATCTTGCAGGCACCGTGTCGAAGAGAAGAGCAGCATGCGCTTCTCCTCTCCTGCCTGCCCAGTCAGTTAGTGTAGACCGGTGGTTTCTCCCCCTTTGACTCCGAGTCTGGCGGCAGCGTGTATTACACGCAAACACCAGTACGTGAGCCAATCGGGAGCTACTGCTGCTGGGCCGCGAGCTCTGATTGGCTCGTGGACCGGCGCTAGAATCTTAGATACAGGACACTGCCACAGGAGGAGACCGGACTGAGGGCAGGAGAGGCATGTGCTGCGCTCTCCTCGGCAGCAGAGAGTGCAGCAGCAGGAGGAAACCACAACGGTGAGTTGCACTGCTGGGGTACATATCTGGCACTATGGGGGCATATCTGGCACTGTAGGGGAATATGTATATTCTGCACTTGGAGGGGGGGAGGGCATGTGTATCTGGTAATGTGGGGGCATATCTGGCACTGTGGGGGTATATGTGTACCTGGCACCGTGGGAGCATACCTGGCACTTTTTAAAGCCCAACATATCCTGACAGCCCTGCCTCCTTCCTCCACACCTTCCTAATATCTGTCCAACATTCATGAACTTAACTTGAGAGCTCTTTGTTATTCAGTCACAATGTCCTTTATTACATTTGAAGATGCCAACATACCTAGGATTCATACCCACTGTATGACATTGCAGTCAGACACTGTATCCATTGAGCTTATTTGTCCTTACATAGAAAGCTAGAGAATTCAAACTATTTGGAATTTTCAATTACTTCAGTTATCAATGAGTTGGATGTAACTGTCAACATTTCAAAAAGTAATTAGCAGCTCTTCCAACACACCCATGAGGTGGCTGCCTAATGTCGTTTTTTTCTTCTTCTGTGGTGTCGCTAGTAGCCCTAATCCCCAGCTTTTCTTTATGTTTAGTTATATTGTGCAATATTTTTTCCGTGCAGGGCAAATACTAGCCGCATTTGTATGTAACCCACAAATGTTAGACAGCTTTATTTTTACACTGTAATTTAGATTTCAGTTTGAACACACCCAAATCTAAATTTATCTGAACATATTACATCTGCCCATCTGCAATGCAACATGGTTTAGTGCAGTTGCTTGCTTTATTTACAAGCACGAATAAGGCCCTTTCCTTTGTGTAGTCCCACAAAGGGCCTGGACAAAAAGTGTAGGCTGTAATCTTGCCAGTTCTGATACATGTGTCACATCAGAGAAGGGAGAAAGCAGTGACTGTAATATTGATTTGGATGGTTCTGTTAGTGTAAATTTACAGATTTATATAATGTGTGTGTAGATATAGATATATATATAGATATATATATATATATGTGTATCCCTCAGAAATCACGGCACTGGAGACTGATTGTACAGAAAAGCATCGCTTGTATTATAGGTAGACGCACGTTTCGGAGCTACCGCTCCGTCCTCAATACCATACAAGATTGAATCACAGCACAAACACACATTTAAATACCTGTGAGGGTCCCCGCCGATCACCGCCGCCATCCACCTGGTAACCGTTCACGGCTGCCACGCTCGCTTCCGCTCCTGACGTCATGTTGCTATGGCGATGCACGGCTTGCGCGTAGCCAGCCTCACTGTCCACGGAGCAGGAAGCACTGGGTGCTTCAGCTTCAGACAAAGGTCCCTATAGTGCTTGCGGCTGAATCCTGGCAGGGACCTATAACAAGAACCAGTGAAAAACATTAACATAACACATAAAAACATACTAAGGGGTATATGCAATTGCGGGCGAATCGCGGCAAATTATCGCCGTTTTTTTAATTCGCCACAATTCGACAGGTGAATTCTGGCAGGTGGCTGCCGGAATTCACCATATTCAATGAAAAACGGATTCGACATTCCCGCGGGCGAAAAACGGTTGATTTGCCGGATTTTGCAGCGAATTAAAAAAACGTGAAAAACCCGGAAAAAAAATGGCGTGGGGTCCCCCCTCCAAAGCATAACCAGCCTCGGGCTCTTCGAGCTGGTCCTGGTTCTAAAAATGCGGGGAAAAATTTGACAGGGGATACCCCGTATTTTTAAAACCAGCACCGGGCTCTGCGCCTGGTGCTGGTGCAAAAAATACGGGGGACAAAAAGAGTAGGGGTCCCCCGTATTTTTTACACCAGCATCGGGCTCCACTCGCTGGACAGATAATGCCACAGCCGGGGGTCACTTTTATACAGTGCCCTGCGGCCGTGGCATTAAATATCCAACTAGTCACCCCTGGCCGGGGTACCCTGGGGGAGTGGGGACCCCTTCAATCAAGGGGTCCCCCCCCCCAGCCACCCAAGGGCCAGGGGTGAAGCCCGAGGCTGCCCCCCCCCATCCAATGGCTGCGGATGGGAGGCTGATAGCCTTGAGAAAAATGTCAGAATATTGTTTTTTCCAGTAGTACTACAAGTCCCCGCAAGCTGGTACTTGGAGAACCACAAGTACCAGCATGCGGGAGAAAAACGGGCCCGCTGGTACCTGTAGTACTACTTGGAAAAAAATACCCAAATAAAAACAGGACACACACACCGTGACAAGTACAACTTTATTACATACTGCCGACACACACATACTTACCTATGTTGACACGCCGACTGCCACAGTCTCCGACGATCCGAGGGTACCTGTGAAAAAATTATACTCACCTTCCAGCGTCCAGAGATAAATCCACGTCCAGAGTATAATCCAGGTACTTGGCAAAATAAAAAAACGCAAAAACCCGTGCCAGCGGACTAAAAGGGGTCCCATATTGACACATGAGACCCCTTTCCCCGAATGTGCCGGGACCCCACGTGACTCCTGTCACTGAGGTCCCTTCAGCCAATCAGGAAGCGTTACTACGTGGCGCTCACCTGATTGGCTGTGCGCTGTCTGTGCTGTGACAGCGCATCGCACAGCTCTCTCCATTATATTCAATGGTGGGACCTTTGCCGTCAGCGGGGGGGTTACCCGCGGTCAGCCGCTGACCGGCGGGTGACTCCACCGCTAACCGCAAAGTTCCCACTATTGAATATAATGGAGAGGCTTTGCGATGCGCTGTCTGAGCTCAGACGCGCAGAGCCAATCAGCAGAGTGCAAGGACGTTGCACTCGCTGATTGGCTGAAGAGACACTTCTGTGACAGCTGTCACGGAGAGGTCTCTGCATTCGGGGAAAGGGGTCTCATGTGTCAATATAAGACCCCTTTCAGTCCGCTGGCACGGGTTTTTGCGTTTTTTTATTTTGCCAAGTACCTGGATTATACTCTGGACGTGGATTTATCTCTGGACGCTGGAAGGTGAGTATAATTTTTTCACAGGTACCCTCGGATCGTCGGAGACTGTGGCAGTCGGCGTGTCAACTTAGGTAAGTATGTGTGTGTCGGCAGTATGTAATAAAGTTGTACTTGTCACGGTGTGTGTCCTGTTTTTATTTGGGTATTTTTTCCCCAGTAGTACTACAGGTACCAGCGGGCCCGTTTTTCTCCCGCATGCTGGTACTTGTGGTTCTCCAAGTACCAGCTTGTGGGGGAGGCTTGCTGGGACTTGTAGTACTACTGGAAAAAAACAATATTCTGACATTTTTCTCAAGGCTATCAGCCTCCCATCCGCAGCCCTTGGATGGGGGGGGACAGCCTCGGGCTTCATCCCTGGCCCTTGGGTGGCTGGGGGGGGGACCCCTTGATTGAAGGGGTCCCCACTCCCCCAGGGTACCCCGGCCAGGGGTGACTAGTTGGATATTTAATGCCACGGCCGCAGGGCACTGTATAAAAGTGACCCCCGGCTGTGGCATTATCTGTCCAGCTAGTGGAGCCCGATGCTGGTGTAAAAAATACGGGGGACCCCTACTCTTTTTGTCCCCCGTATTTTTTGCACCAGCACCAGGCGCAGAGCCCGGTGCTGGTTTTAAAAATACGGGGGATCCCCTGTCAAATTTTTCCCCTGCATTTTTAGAACCAGGACCAGCTCGAAGAGCCCGAGGCTGGTTATGCTTTGGAGGGGGGACCCCACGCCATTTTTTTCCTTGATTTTACCGTTCCAGCTATAAAAAAAAAAAAAAAAAAAATTTTTTTAAAATTTATAAATAATACTTGTGCCTCCAAAAAAGACAAACCAAGTACCTAATCCCTTCTAATATAAATTGATATGCTATTACCAAAAAAAAACACACCAAAAAAAACATGTTTTAAATTTTTTTTATTGGTTTCACCCTCCAAAGTGTGGCGGATTGAAAATGACGAATTTACTGTCTAAAAGCACTGTTGTCGAATTTCCAAACTTGAATTGAATACACTTTGGTCGAATTGCTGCACTTGTATCATTGCAGAAAAGTCAAATTTGACAAAAGTCGAATTTCAGAAAGTCGAATTTTGAAAGTCCGTTTTTTTGACGGAAAGCACTGAATTGCATTGACGATTTTTATTTTTTTTGGCGAAAAATTCCCGAAATTCGACAATTTCGGAAATTCGACCGCAATTGCATATACCCCTAAATCATTATATAAACCTTAATGACATACTACCACTAGTCTGTATAGAACACTCCAAAGATGTAATATATTAAAAAAGGAAATATTAGGGCACTGAAAGCAAATATATATTAAATTTAACTGCTATTACTGGGCCAAATTGCCGTATACAGAGGCCTACTCCCTACAACCCCTCACACTGAAAGGATGCACACCATGTCCGTGGGTAACAACCCACAAAACTGTACTATTTGAATACTATTCGAATAATACAGTTATTCAAATAGTACAGTTTCATGGGTTGTTTCCCACAGACATGGTGTGCATCCTTCCACTGATGTGTTTAGATATATTATAATATATATATATATATATATTTTTAATTGATCTTAAATAAAAAAAAAAGTAAAAAAAGGAATTAGATCACCGCTATATACTTTTGACGCTCCTGTTTGTTGTCCTTCAGATAAGTTGGTAAAAAATGTGCTGGTCATAGCACCTTGTGCTGTTCATTTTGTAGCCATAGTGTCAGGCAAGGTACATGGAAGGGATGGTGGCAGGATGATACAGCCATTTCCATTCCAACTTCAGTGTTTTATGTCATGGAGAATTCAAATGCAGTATGTGGGCGGCAGTTGGTGATGGCCATGCTTCACATCAGCATCATCTTCCCGCTGATATTACACAGTGATACATGTGGGACATCAGTGGGAAATGACATGTTAGTGCTGAGGAGTCATTACACCAAGAACAAGGGGATTTGGGGCATCTACTGAAATCATCTGTTCTGCTGCTGGACCCAGTGAGTGCAACTGTCATTGCTGCAGCCATCCCTACTTCTCCATTGGCTATCTCTGTGGCTGCTGTCGTGGCAGCTGCCAACATTATAACATTATATGGGATGTGTGTGTATATGTATGTGTGTGTATATATATATATATATATATATATATATACAGTGGGGTTTGAAAGTTTGGGCACCCCAGGCAAAAATTCATTTTAATGTGCAAAAAGAAGCCAAGGAAAGATGGAAAAATCTCCAAAAGGCATCAAATTACAGATTAGACATTCTTATAACATGTCAAAAAAAAGTTTGATTTAATTTGCATCATTTACACTTTCAAAAGAACAGAAAACAAAAAATGGCGTCTGCAAAAGTTTGGGCACCCTGCAGAGTTAATACCTTGTACTGCCCCCTTTGGCAAGTATCACAGCTTGTAAACGCTTTTTGTAGCCAGCCAAGAGTCTTTCAATTCTTGTTTGAGGTATCTTCGCCCATTCTTCCTTACAAAAGTCTTCCAGTTCTTTGAGATTCCTGGGCTGTCTGTGACGCACTGCTCTTTTAAGGTCTATCCATAGATTTTCAATTATGTTGAGGTCAGGAGATTGTGAAGGCCATTGCAAAACCTTCAGTTTATGCCTCTTTATGTAATCCACCGTGGATTTTGAGGTGTGTTTAGGATCATTATCCATTTGTAGAAGCCAGCCTCTCTTTAACTTCAGCTTTTTCACAGATGGCATCAAGTTAGCGTCCAAAATTTGCTGGAATCTTATTGAATCCATTTTTCCTTCTACTCGTGAAATGTTCCCTGTGCCACTGGCTGCAATACAACCCCAAAGCATGATTGATCCGCCCCCATGCTTAACAGTTGGACAGAGGTTCTTTTCATTAAATTCTGTGCCCTTCCTTCTCCAAACGTACCTTTGCTCATTCCGGCCAAAAAGTTCTATTTTAACCTCATCGGTCCACAGAACTTTATTCCAAAATGCATCAGGCTTGTCTATATGTTAATTTGCAAACTTCAAACGCTGATTTTTGTGGTGAGGACGTAGAAGAGGTTTTCTTCTGATGACTCTTCCATGAAGTCCATATTTGTACAAGTATCTCTTTATAGTGGAATAGTGTACCACAACTCCAGTGTCTGCCAGATCTTCCTGGAGGGATCGTGCAGTCAAACGTGGATTTTGACTTGCTGTTCTCACAATCCTGCGAGCTGTTCTGTCTGATATTTTTCTTGGTCTTCCAGATCTTGCTTTAACTTCCACTGTTCCTGATGACTGCCATTTCTTAATAACATTCCGAACAGCGGATACAGGCATCTGATAACGCTTTGCTATCTTCTTATAGCCTTCTCCTGCTTTGTGAGCGTCAACTATTCTCAGTTTCAGTGTTCTACACAACTGCTTAGAGGAACCCATGGTGCTGATTGTTGGAGCAAGGTCAGATGAGTCTGAGCTTTTAAAACCTTTGAGATTGACATCACCTGGTCTTTCCAGACGATGATTGAGAACAATCCATGACACTGCCAGGTCTCAGCTGTCCAAAGGGGGCAGTACAAGGTATTAACTCTGCAGGGTGCCCAAACTTTTGCAGACGCCATTTTTTGTTTTCTGTACTTTTGAAAGTGTAAATGATGCAAATAAAATCAAACTTTTTTTTGACATGTTATAAGAATGTCTAATCTGTGATTTGATGCCTTTTGGAGATTTTTCCATCTTTCCTTGGCTTCTTTTTGCACATTAAAAGGAATTTTTGCCTGGGGTGCCCAAACTTTCAATCCCCACTGTGTATATATAATGTGTGTGTGTATGGTCCCCATATTATATGTGTGTATGTGTATATATAATGTGTGTGTGTGTGTGTGTATGGTCCCCATATTATATATTAGCACAGAAAAGTTATATTACCATGTGCAGAGTTAATCCAATATGCATGCTAGTAGAGTAATCTGTGATGCAGCACCCCTCCATTCTCCATTCCTCAATGTAATGATAAGGCTAACTATTTATCTTATAACATTCACAATAAATGGGTAAGAGACTCAGTACGCAATTGGCGTATGGGGTACCGTAAGGGTACGCACTTAGCGTAGCATACGCTCGGCCGTGATCGAGACGCACATGCGACACGCTCGCTCACAGCTTAATGCGTGGTGTCGAGCACGCTATAGGCGGCCGACTACCGTAATGCTACGCTACCAGCGTAGCGGACGCTCGAGTCCACGAGGAGAACACGAGCGGCGCAGACGCTCACGGGATGACAATCAGTAAACCTTGAATGTAACACACAGAAAGGATACTCTTATACTGTAAACCTTGTACTGAAATACTGTAGCAATGTAACGCTGCTTAACCTGGTTAATGCTAAAGCTGCTTGAGCGTTTGAGACGCTCCTATTACCTTCTGCAATATAATAAACACACGATACCTTGCTAAGGTTCCAACACCTTTACTAACAAGCTTTTAGTTATATTGAAAAGGGGAAACAGTTTACAAGTCATACACTACAAGCTAACATATCATTCTAACAGAATATCTAGACAGAAATATACAATAGCGTCACAATCTTATACTATAACAGAGAGAGAGAGTATGGCCAATACAAACAGAGAACAAGTTGGTTACAGAGAATTACTTACACACACTGGGAACGATCGCTGCGCAGCTTCTGGTACCAGCTCCAAGTTAGTCAAGATGAAAACCGTTTGTGGAGAGTGAGAGAGCTGCCCAGGCTGGCTGATCTTATATACACTGAGTACAGTACACTACAAAGGGACCTATAATCTCATTGTTCATTGGACACAGGAATGTCTCCTCGCATCATAACAAAAGGTCATAGGTTAGTTTGAACAGGTGGGCTGCGACTATATCAAACTGCTCAGGTGGGAGGGAATCTGAAGATTCCCGCCGCATGGGTAATGAATCGCAAATATAGTAAATGTCCAGAAAATACTAATGGCCATAACTATACGCAGGAGCGATTAATCTTTACCTAACCAGCACCGGATTGTTTCTAATAAAATGTTCTTTAGTTAGGTACCAGACACAGCTGCTCAAACCCTGTCTGACCCTTCGTACCATACAAAGAGGAATTCCTCTGTCCAGCGACCATTTACATTAAACAAACTTACAGTCATTATTAAGGGGAACATTATCTATAAAACATACTATTTGGTTTTATTTAACGATTGAGTCGCCCGCTAGACGCACACGAACTCTACCGTAAATGCACATACCACGCGCTCGAGCGCATGGCCGAGGGGGCGCCATCACGCGGCTGCGAGTATCCGCACGCACGGGAGAGAGTGTGCACGTGCAGCAGGCACGCGCATGGGGTGGATATATGGCAACGTGTAGCATGATATTTTTCCGACTTTGGCAGTCATCACTAACTGCCACTTCCTAAAACAGTTCAAAAAAGAAAAATATATGTCATAATGTAAATACCATCTTATGATTGGGTAAAGGGAGGAGAGAGGAAGGTGGGAAAAAGGTATGACCTAGTGAGATAGTAGAAGCATGTGTGTATGAATCCATGTTTGAGGGGTCATGTATCATCGTGCCGTACGTGTTTTAAATCAAGCTTCGAGGTATTGCGAAGTATACATTTGAATTCCTTCTTATCCCGTATCAAGGATCTGTGGATGGGCTGTCAAACTTTACCGAGCTCTTTTCGGCTTTTAGTTGTAACAAAATGGGGGAGCACATTTTAGTTGATGATACATGAATAGGGGGATATGTGAGTGCTGATATCTGTGCCTATATTCCCTATTGACTATGTGTGTCATTACCTGAAGGTTGTAGAAATGAAGATAAGAAGCAATTATGGTAAATGCAGTCATAAACTATGTGAGTTTAATATACATTTGCCGATTGAGGTCTTGTCTTGTCTCGATGTACATGTTGACTGTAGTCTCCTGATGCTTTTGCTATAAATGACGGCAAAAGTTTTTCCATTGTCCAGAAAGTAAGTCACTAAAATATTTGGGCTATCGTAAAATTTAAAGTCACTAGGGAAAATGGGGCTTGTAGCATAGTTCATCAATGGTCTGTATAAAAGAGGTTGTCAAATTCTTCTTCCAAGTGGATGTCTTTGTACCTTGGAGGAAAACAAAGGATAAACGGGTGAAAGAAACGGACCGTGGAATCACATTTTCATCACAACATTGTCTCTATCGTTGGGTCATACATCAAATTAGTTGTTGTTAGTACAGTGTCTTTGCTCCTTAGACTCATCACCCTGGTATTACTTTTACGCTTCGCTAAAACCCGAACGTATCTAAATATCAGGCCAACCAATATGGCGACTCCCAGAATACACACAAGAAATTTCCCTACATCCATAATAATTCCTTGGGCCCATTCTCCTAAGCCCGAGAACCAATTTCGTGGGTTCAACCATGACACCCAACTGGTCAGCTCATTACCCACAGCAGCGAGTGTGAGATTGTGTTTCCTTCGAAACTCCCATTTTAATTGTAAAATGTCGTCCATCTTTTGGTCTATGACCTCGGCTCTGTCCTCCGTGCTGTTTGTAATGTACGTGCAGCACTTTATTCCATATTGAGTTGCTAGGGTAACACAATACCCGCCTGTCACAGCTGTGAGGTAATTGAGAATCATCCTATGCTGAACCAGTTCTGTTTTGTAGGCTTGTAACTCTTTCCCAGTGTACCTGAATGTGTCGTCATACATTTCGGTGATATTGTCTAATAAATTTGCAAGCGCAGATATATATTTGTAATTTATCACTCCTCTGGCGGTACGAGTGATATCTAACGCGAGTAGGAATTGAATCCCGGTGGATTCATGGATCAGATCAGAGGCTGAATGCTCTGTCCTCTCTATCAGGTGCCGTTTAACGACGTAATGAGTGTGAGTATAAGGAGCTTGGGCACTGCGGTGAATATCTTTAATTTTGTTATGGGTTACAGTCATTACTTCAGGCAGTACTTTTCCAATATAGCACAATCCCTCTGAGTTTGGGGCAAGCCACTTATACGCCTTCCTCCCGCATATGAAATATGCATCATCGGGGAGAACATATGGGACGGAGTATGACATTATCATGTTACAAATTTTCCATGTGAAATCTCCTAACCCTAATTCTCCCATCTGTTTAGTACACGTATCAGTTTGTACGATCTGTGCACAGTATTCTGGTGATACTTCTCCAACTCGCATGGTCCTACTTCCTAAGGTGTACCTATACTGGAAAAATTTCCTATGGTCGGCTATCTGGCGTATAAGTTTTGTGTCTATGGGCATTCTGTCGGGTCTGTATGAAAAGGTCATGGTTTGATTACTCCATGACACTTCCCAATTTCCCGGCTTTCGGGGATTGGAATGTTAAAGCATACTAAGGACCTATCCACATGATATTGGTGGAGCTTCAAACTAGGAGGACTAGAGATATTAAACCTCTTGTCCACCGGCCTCCCACCACTTAGCTCAAGTACCTCTCCTACAGTTAAAGGGAATGGTACTAGTCCTGATTTGCTATGGCCTTGAGGTACTTGAGAGCATACCCAACAGTCTGTCTGATTTAACACTTTACCCACTAAGGAGTGATAGTCACTCAATGGATGCCGGTCCATGTGGACATTAAAACTGGACTGACATTTCTTTATGCACCCATCCTCAACTATATTGTCACAATGCCTACAGATGCAGTTCTCTTCAGCTAACAATCCTTCACAATTCCTTCTATTGTCAATGCTACCAGATCGTTTTCTGATACTCGCCTTTACTCAGTGATTATGTTGTTCTTGGAAATCTACGCCTGCATCCTGGTCATCAGAACCCATCCCGATCCTTTCTCGACCTCCATGGTACTCTCACCGAAACAGACTGCTCTGGTCAACATCATGGTCAACAGGAAAATCCGGATCACAGTCTCTTGGGGCAAGTCCATCTTAGAGGAGTAAAAGGAGAAAAATAAGAGGGGGGAAAGGAAATAGGAGGGAGGTGGGAACTGGAGAAAATAACAAATGGGAAAAAGAAATCTGGCTCGACAAGCTTCCGGTCTTGTTATTCTCAGCGCTCAGGTGTCGTCTCAATCCTCCCTGAACAGACACTCTAGTGATACAACCTCTACCGTCTGTTCTTTATCACGGGACCTCTCTGGGTCAGTGACCTTTTTACAATGAGACGAATGGACCCAAGTCTCTCTCTCTGCAACCTTCAAAGCAGTTGTGCTGGTCAATAAGACTTGATATGGTCCTTCCCATCTGTCAATAAGGCAACCTGAGCGTAGAAAATTCCGTATCATTACATAATCCCCAGGTTCAATGTCATGACAATTACTGTCTGGCAAATCAGGAATCACCAACTTTAGATTATCATTCTGATTCCTCAATTGCTTACTCCTCTTAACCAAGTACTTTACAGTTACTTCATTGTTACATTTCAAATCATCCTGGGGGTTAATCATAACATGGGGTTGTCGACCAAACAGAATTTCAAAAGGAGACAGATTAAGAGGGGACCTGGGAGTGGTTCTGATGCTGTATAATACAATTGGCAAAGCTTCGGGCCATAACAGTCCTGTTTCAATTATTACCTTGCTCAATTTATTTTTAATAGTGCTGTTAACTATTTCCACCTTCGCACTCGCCTGGGGGCGGTACGGAGTGTGCAGCTTACTTTCTCTGACGTCCTAGTGGATGCTGGGACTTCCGTAAGGACCATGGGGAATAGCGGCTCCGGCGGAGACTGGGCACAAAAGTAAAAGCTTTAGACTAGCTGGTGTGCACTGGCTCCTCCCCCTATGACCCTCCTCCAAGCCTCAGTTAGATTTTTGTGCCCGAACGAGAAGGGTGCATGCTAGGTGGCTCTCCTGAGCTGCTTAGAAGTAAAAGTTTAAATAGGTTTTTTATTTTCAGTGAGTCCTGCTGGCAACAGGCTCACTGCATCGTGGGACTAAGGGGAGAAGAAGCGAACTCACCTGCGTGCAGAGTGGATTGGGCTTCTTGGCTACTGGACATTAGCTCCAGAGGGACGATCACAGGTTCAGCCTGGATGGGTCCCGGAGCCGCGCCGCCGGCCCCTTACAGAGCCAGAAGAGCGAAGAGGTCCGGAGAAATCGGCGGCAGAAGACGTTCCTGTCTTCAGATAAGGTAGCGCACAGCACTGCAGCTGTGCGCCATTGCTCTCAGCACACTTCACACTCCGGTCACTGAGGGTGCAGGGCGCTGGGGGGGAGCGCCCTGAGACGCAATAAAACACTATAAAAACCTTATATGGCTAAAGAAATGCATCACATATAGCTCCTGGGCTATATGGATGCATTTAACCCCTGCCAGTTTTCCTGAAAAAAGCGGGAGAAAAGGCCGCCGTGAAGGGGGCGGAGCCTTTCTCCTCAGCACACAAGCGCCATTTTCTTTCACAGCTCCGCTGGAAGGACGGCTCCCTGACTCTCCCCTGCAGTCCTGCTACAAGAATCAGGGTAAAAGAAGAGAGGGGGGGCACTATTGGCAGCTAATATAAAACAGCAGCTATAAAGGGAGAAACACTTACATAAGGTTATCCCTGTATATATATATAGCGCTCTGGTGTGTGCTGGCAAACTCTCCCTCTGTCTCCCCAAAGGGCTCGTGGGGTCCTGTCCTCTTTCAGAGCATTCCCTGTGTGTGTGCTGGGTGTCGGTACGATTGTGTCGACATGTATGAGGAGGAAAATTATGTGGAAGCAGAGCAATTGCCTGTGTTAGTGATGTCACCCCCTAGGGAGTCGACACCTGACTGGATGGTCGTATTTAAAGAATTACGTGACAATGTCAGCACTTTTCAAAAAACTGTTGACGACATGAGACAGCCGGCAAATCAATTAGTGCCTGTTCAGGCGTCTCAGACACCGTCAGGGGCGCTAAAACGCCCGTTACCTCAGATAGTCGACACAGACCCAGACACGGATACTGAATCCAGTGTCGACGGTGAGGAGACAAACGTAATGTCCAGTAGGGCCACACGTTACATGATCACGGCAATGAAGGAGGCATTGAATATTTCTGACACTACAAGTACCACAAAAAAGGGTATTATGTGGGGTGTGAAAAAACTACCAGTAGTTTTTCCTGAATCAGATGAATTAAATGAATACCCTTTCCCGCCAGAGGTTAGGGCACGTTGGGAAACACCTCCTAGGGTAGATAAGGCGCTCACACGCTTATCAAAACAAGTGGCGTTACCGTCTCCCGATACGGCCGCCCTTAAGGAACCAGCTGATAGAAGGCTGGAAAATATCCTAAAAGGTATATACACACATACTGGTGTTATACTGCGACCAGCTATCGCCTCAGCCTGGATGTGCAGCGCTGGAGTGGCTTGGTCGGATTCCCTGACTGAAAATATTGATACCCTGGATAGGGACAGTATATTATTAACTATAGAGCATTTAAAGGATGCATTACTATATATGCGAGATGCACAGAAGGATATTTGCACCCTGGCATCTAGAGTGAGTGCGATGTCCATTTCTGCCAGAAGAGCGTTATGGACACGACAGTGGTCAGGTGATGCGGATTCCAAACGACATATGGAAGTATTGCCGTATAAAGGGGAGGAGTTATTTGGGGTCGGTCTATCGGACCTGGTGGCCACGGCAACGGCTGTAAAATCCACCTTTTTACCCCAGGTCACCTCTCAGCAGAAAAAGACACCGTCTTTTCAAACTCAGTCCTTTCGTCCCCATAAGGGCAAGCGGGCAAAAGGCCACTCATTTCTGCCCCGGGGCAGAGGAAGGGGAAAAAGACTGCACCAGGCAGCCTCTTCCCAGGAGCAGAAGCCCTCCCCCGCGTCTGCCAAGTCTTCAGCATGACGCTGGGGCTCTACAAGCGGACTCGGGCACGGTGGGGGGCCGTCTCAAGAATTTCAGCGCGCAGTGGGCTCACTCGCAAGTGGACCCCTGGATCCTGCAGGTAGTATCACAGGGGTACAAATTGGAATTCGAGACGTCTCCCCCTCGCCGGTTCCTGAAGTCTGCTCTACAAACGTCTCCCTCCGACAGGGAGGCGGTAGTGGAAGCTATTCACAAGCTGTATTCCCAGCAGGTGGTAATCAAGGTACCTCTCCTACAACAGGGAAAGGGGTATTATTCCACGCTGTTTGTGGTACCGGAGCCGGACGGCTCGGTGAGACCAATTTTAAATCTAAAATCCTTGAACACTTACATAAAAAGGTTCAAATTCAAGATGGAGTCACTCAGAGCAGTGATAGCGAACCTGGAAGAAGGGGACTATATGGTATCTCTAGACATCAAAGATGCTTATCTCCATGTCCCAATCTACCCTTCTCACCAAGGGTACCTCAGGTTTGTGGTACAAAACTGTCATTATCAGTTTCAGACGCTGCCGTTTGGATTGTCCACGGCACCACGGGTCTTTACCAAGGTAATGGCCGAAATGATGATTCTTCTTCGAAGAAAAGGCGTCTTAATTATCCCTTACTTGGACGATCTCCTGATAAGGGCAAGGTCCAGGGAACAGTTAGAGGTCGGAGTAGCACTATCTCAGGTAGTGCTACGTCAGCACGGATGGATCCTAAATATCCCAAAATCACAGCTGATTCCAACAACACGTCTACTGTTCCTAGGGATGATTCTGGACACAGTCCAGAAAAAGGTGTTTCTCCCGGAGGAGAAGGCCAGGGAGTTATCCGAGCTAGTCAGGAAACTCCTAAAACCAGGCCAAGTGTCAGTGCATCAATGCACGAGAGTCCTGGGAAAAATGGTGGCTTCTTACGAAGCGATTCCATTCGGAAGATTCCATGCAAGAACTTTTCAGTGGGATCTGCTGGACACATGGTCCGGATCGCATCTTCAGACGCATCAGCGGATAACCCTATCTCCAAGGACAAGGGTGTCTCTCCTGTGGTGGTTACAGAGTGCTCATCTTCTAGAGGGCCGCAGATTCGGCATTCAGGATTGGATGCTGGTGACCACCCATGCCAGCCTGAGAGGCTGGGGAGCAGTCACACAGGGAAAAAATTTCCAGGGCTTGTGGTCAAGCATGGAAACGTCTCTTCACATAAATATCCTGGAACTAAGGGCCATTTACAATGCCCTAAGTCAAGCAAGGCCTCTGCTTCAGGGTCAGTCGGTATTGATCCAATCGGACAACATCACGGCAGTCGCCCACGTCAACAGACAGGGCGGCACAAAAAGCAGGAGGGCAATGGCAGAAGCTGCAAGGATTCTTCGCTGGGCGGAAAATCATGTGGTGGCACTGTCAGCAGTGTTCATTCCGGGAGTGGACAACTGGGAAGCAGACTTCCTCAGCAGACACGACATCCACCCGGGGGAGTGGGGACTTCACCCAGAAGTCTTTCAAGTGATTGTAAACCGTTGGGAAAAACCAAAGGTGGACATGATGGCGTCCCGTCTCAACAAAAAACTGGACAGATATTGCGCCAGGTCAAGGGACCCTCAGGCAATAGCGGTGGACGCTCTGGTAACACCGTGGGTGTACCAGTCGGTGTATGTGTTCCCTCCTCTGCCTCTCATACCAAAAGTACTGAGAATCATAAGAAGGAGAGGAGTAAAGACTATACTCGTGGCTCCGGATTGGCCAAGAAGAACTTGGTACCCGGAACTGCAAGAGATGCTCACGGAGGACCCGTGGCCTCTACCTCTAAGAAAGGACCTGCTCCAGCAGGGACTTTGTCTGTTCCAAGACTTACCGCGGCTGCGTTTGACGGCATGGCGGTTGAACGCCGGATCCTGATGGAAAAAGGCATTCCAGATGAAGTCATCCCTACCCTGATCAAAGCCAGGAAGGATGTAACCGCGAAACATTATCCCCGCATTTGGCGAAAATATGTTGCGTGGTGTGAGGCCAAGAAGGCCCCCACAGAGGAATTTCAACTGGGTCGTTTCCTGCATTTCCTGCAAGCAGGACTGTCTATGGGCCTAAAATTAGGATCCATTAAGGTTCAAATTTCGGCCCTGTCGATCTTTTTCCAGAAAGAACTGGCTTCAGTGCCTGAAGTTCAGACGTTTGTCAAGGGGGTACTGCATATACAGCCTCCTTTTGTGCCACCAGTGGCACCTTGGGATCTCAATGTAGTTTTAGGGTTCCTAAAATCACATTGGTTTGAACCACTCACCACTGTGGAATTAAAATATCTCACATGGAAGGTGGTCATGCTGTTAGCTCTGGCGTCAGCCAGGCGTGTCTCAGAATTGGCGGCTTTGTCATATAAAAGCCCTTACCTAATTTTTCATTCAGACAGGGCAGAATTGAGGACTCGTCCTCAATTTCTCCCTAAGGTGGTTTCAGCGTTTCACATGAACCAACCTATTGTGGTGCCTGCGGCTACTAGGGACTTGGAGGACTCCAAGTTGTTGGACGTAGTCAGGGCCCTGAAAATATATGTTTCCAGGACGGCTGGAGTCAGAAAATCTGACTCGCTGTTTATCCTGTATGCACCCAACAAGCTGGGTGCTCCTGCTTCTAAGCAGACGATTGCTCGTTGGATTTGTAGTACAATTCAGCTTGCACATTCTGTGGCAGGACTGCCACAGCCAAAATCTGTTAAAGCCCATTCCACAAGGAAAGTGGGCTCATCTTGGGCGGCTGCCCGAGGGGTCTCGGCTTTACAACTTTGCCGAGCAGCTACTTGGTCAGGGGCAAACACGTTTGCAAAATTTTACAAATTCGATACCCTGGCTGAGGAGGACCTGGAGTTCTCTCATTCGGTGCTGCAGAGTCATCCGCACTCTCCCGCCCGTTTGGGAGCTTTGGTATAATCCCCATGGTCCTTACGGAAGTCCCAGCATCCACTAGGACGTCAGAGAAAATAAGAATTTACTTACCGATAATTCTATTTCTCATAGTCCGTAGTGGATGCTGGGCGCCCATCCCAAGTGCGGATTGTCTGCAATACTTGTATATAGTTATTGTTACAAAAAAATCGGGTTGTTTATTGTTGTGAGCCATCTTTTCAGAGGCTCCTACGTTTATCATACTGTTAACTGGGTTCTGATCACAGGTTGTACAGTGTGATTGGTGTGGCTGGTATGAGTCTTACCCGGGATTCAAAATCCTTCCTTATTATGTACGCTCGTCCGGGCACAGTATCCTAACTGAGGCTTGGAGGAGGGTCATAGGGGGAGGAGCCAGTGCACACCAGCTAGTCTAAAGCTTTTACTTTTGTGCCCAGTCTCCTGCGGAGCCGCTATTCCCCATGGTCCTTACGGAAGTCCCAGCATCCACTACGGACTATGAGAAATAGAATTATCGGTAAGTAAATTCTTATTATTAATTCCCATCAACTTACACATTGTTTGAAAGACTTCACCTGTGAAATGGGTACCCCTATCACTTTCAATTATTCTAGGGATACCGTACCTACACACAAATTCCTGCACAATTTTCTTTGCAGTAAACACAGCGGTATTTGTGGCCGCGGGAAATGCTTCAACCCAATTTGAGAATACATCAATACAGACCAAAACATACTTTAAATTTCTACAAGGTGGTAATTGTATGAAATCAATCTGTATTACCTGGAAAGGGCCATCTGTCGGAGGGATATGGGATGGCTCTGTCGGTATTGCCTTTCCGATATTCTTCCTCAAGCAGGTGAGACATGTCATTGCTCTTTTACCCGCATGGGAGGAAAATCCTGGGGCGCACCAATAAGCTCTTACTAGCTTACACATTCCTTCTTTGCCTAGATGAGTCGGCCCGTGTGCCGCTTCCGCTAGACTTGGAAGGTATGCTCTGGGTGCCACTGGCTTACCATGTCCATCTGTCCAGAGTCCTGAGGACTCCTGGCCATATCCTTTTGACCTCCAGACTGCCTTTTCCTGTGGGGAACACAAATTTTGCATTTCACACAATTTCTGTGTGTTTACAGTATTAAATACCATCAGTCGTGTACTATCTGTTTGTATGGGGTTACCGGCTGCTGATTTAGCAGCTTCGTCTGCTCGGCTGTTACCAAGTGATACTGGGTCTTGGCTATATGTGTGAGCTTTACACTTGATAACAGCCACTCTGTCGGGTTCCTGTATCGCTGTCAGAAGTCTTTTGATGTGGGCTGCATGCGCTACGGGTGTGCCAGCTGCCGTCATGAAATTTCTGAGGCGCCATAGGGCCCCGAAATCATGGACTACTCCGAAGGCGTACCTAGAATCTGTGTAAATGTTGGCTGATTTGCCCTTAGCCAATTCACATGCTCTGGTTAGGGCAACCAGTTCAGCAACTTGTGCTGAGTGTGGTGGGCCTAGCGGTTCTGCTTCTATGGTACCTTGGTCATCTACGACTGCGTATCCAGTACACAAGTCTCCCGAGTCCATCTGTATGTGACAACTACCGTCAGTGTAGAAGGTAAAATCTACATCTTCCAGTGGGTTGTCACTGATGTCAGGCCTTGCCGTGAAATTTTGGGTCAAATATTCCATACAATCATGCGTGTCATCCCCTGTATTAAATCCTCCTTCACCATCACTCTCATCCTCCACCCTTTGTGCCTGTCCAGGCACACCTGGGAGATACGTTGCAGGATTTAATGCGCTGCATCTCCTTATGGTGATGTTTACGGGGGCCATCAATGCCAATTCCCATCTTGTAAACCGCGCTGATGAGACGTGTCTGGTTTGGGCAGAATTCAGTAAGGCTGACACTGCATGTGGTGTATGAATTGTGAGGTGGTGTCCTAGCACTACATCTTCACTTTTTGTGACTAGCAATGCTATTGCTGCAACGCTTCGCAAGCATGTGGGGAGGGATCGCGCTACCGTATCTAGCTGAGCGCTATAGTAGGCTACCGGCCTGCTGGCATCACCATGCTTCTGGGTTAAGACACCTGCTGCGCACCCAGCACTCTCTGTTCCGTACAGCTCAAAGGGTTTCCCATAGTCAGGCATACCTAATGCTGGTGCCTGCGTTAGGCACTGTTTAAGTCTCTCAAATGCCATCTCAGATTCGTCTGTGTGCGAAATCCGATCAGGTTTGTTTGAGGAGACCATCTCCTGCAAAGGTAGGGCTAGTATGGAAAAACCTGGGATCCAGTTACGGCAATACCCACACATTCCTAAAAACGTTCTAATCTGTTGCTGGGTTTGTGGCAGGGTCATGTCGCGAATTGCTTGAATTCTATCAGCGGTAAGGTGTCTCAGTCCTTGTGTTAGATAGTGTCCCAAATACTTCACACGGGTCTGGCATAATTGTAACTTGTCCTTGGAAACCTTGTGTCCTGTGTCTGAAAGATGAAACAGGAGTTGTTTTGTATCTCTCAGGGACGCTTCCAGTGAATCTGAACACAGCAGTAAATCATCCACATACTGTATCAATATTGATCCACTCTCTGGTTGGAAAGACTGTAAACAATCATGCAGGGCCTGTGAGAAAATACTTGGACTGTCTATGAAACCTTGTGGTAATCGAGTCCAAGTGTACTGAACTCCTCTGTATGTGAATGAGAATAAGTATTGACTGTCAGGGTGCAGAGGTACCGAGAAGAAAGCGGAGCAGAGGTCAATCACAGTGAAAAATATGGCAGTGGGAGGGATTTGCATAAGGATGACAGCTGGATTTGGCACTACGGGGAATTGACTCTCAACTATTTTGTTGATCCCTCTTAGATCCTGCACTAATCTGTAACCCCTCCCCCCACTCTTTTTAACAGGGAAGATGGGACTATTGGCAGTGCTGGACGCTCTTACCAGAATGCCCTGTTGTAGCAAGCGCTCTATTACAGGGAAAACTCCTAACTCCACCTCTGGCTTCAGAGGATATTGTGGGATTTTTGGAGCTATCCTACCATCTTTTACTTGCACAACTACTGGGGCTACGTTTGCCATCAATCCAGTGTCTTGTCCATCCTTGGTCCAAAGTGATTCCGGTATCTGGGAAATCATTTCCTCTACCTTGGACGGACACCTATTTACAACAACAGTGTGTGACATTAACCTTGTTGGGGAGTCTAGCATATCCTGCGCTTCCTGAGCGTGGTTTTCGGGTATGTCCAAGAACACACCTTCAGGAGTATAGTATATGACGCATCCCATTTTGCACAGTAAATCTCTCCCTAGGAGATTAGTCGGAGCCGATGCAGCCAGCAGAAAAGAATGCTTGGTATGCAAAGGCCCTATCGTAATCTCTGCACGTTTGCTTAAAGGGTAGTGCTGTACTACTCCTGTTACTCCCATGGCTGGAATTGTTTTACCAGTGGTTCTCATGCCCACGGTCGAATTTATCACTGACTTGGCCGCCCCCGTATCTACAAGGAAATTTAGAGATTTACCAGCTACATCAATTGTGACCTCGGGTTCACTTCCAAGGCTCGCAATTAGTTTCACTGGCTGTAGATTACAGGGGCGAGGTGTGGCCTCGCCCCTATGGTGCGTGGTGGCCTCCCTGCATTGCGCTGACAGCTATTACCTGTGAAGGGGGTAAATGGGATCTATCAGTGACTTGCCAGTCTCTTTTTGGGGGATACCTTTTGGTTTCCCCTGCGTGTGGCTCATAACTCCGTCTCTGCAGTCCTTGATCCCAATTTCGTGTGTCATGTCGTTGTCTAGGGGGTTGATATGATTTTTGTGCATTCTTTGATCTACAGTCTCGTGCAAAATGTCCCTCTTTATGACAGCAATAACAAGTTACCACATTTGACTTACCCACAGGGGTCGGAGATTTATACAGAGGTGGCCTTGTGGTCAGGGCCTGTATACTTACGGCCATTAACTTATCACTTTGTGACTCCCTGTGTCTGGTGATATTCCGATCATGATCAATAGCGGCCTCTCTCAAAGTAGCCACCGACAGACCTCGCCAACATGGTTGGGTGGTCTGTACCCTCGTCCTCAATACTTCCTTTAAACCATCCATTAACACAGATACTGCTACTTCTCTATGATTCACATTTGTCTTAATGTCTTCTATGCCTGTATACTTAGCCATTTCCTGTAGTGCCCGATGAAAATAATCAGTAGCTGTTTCTCCCTCTTTCTGTTTGATGGAGAAAATTTTGTTCCATTTGACAACAGCTGGAAAATACTCTTTTAACTGTAAATTTATTCTCTTTACAGTATCTTGGTTGTACACATCCGTAAGGGGTACCTCTTCATCTAATTTACAGTCTGCCAAAAATCTCGCTGAGTCGACATTGGAGGGTAAACATGCCCTCAGCAATATCTGCCAGTCTTTGTTATTGGGCTCCACAGTATTTCTTAGCTCTCTAATGTATTCCTGGCTTGCAACTAGATCTTTCCTAGGATCAGGGAATTCAGACACCATTGATCTTAATTCCATTCGGGAAAAGGGGCAGTGCATGGCGATGTGTCTGAGAGGAGTGACTCCTGAAGTGTCAGTTTTCCCATTTGGCACTGCAATTACCCTAACGGGATTAAGTTCAATAACATCATTCTGAGTAGATCTACAGCATGTGGTGAAATGGTTTCAGCATATTGTATGGTGCCGTACTTACCAGTTGATACGACCTCACCTGTCCCTCCACTAGAGGCCTTTGATACTGCTCTTACTGGTTGGGACGTGCCCACTGTTGTTTCTGCTATGGTGGCTGCTAGAGAGAGTGCCGATATTGTTGTTGGCTCATCCTCTTGGTCACAATCCTGGGGAAAGTTTAAAACAGGGTACAGCTTGCACGGGTTAATATTAGCATCAAGAATCTTGGTTACATTAGTCTTAACATTTGTACAGTTACTAAGTGCATGTTTATCATTCACCAGTGTGCCATTCTCTGCAACCACCTTCTCTCCCGTTATGTATGGTGGTGGTGGTGCGGTGGCTATCAGTTTTCTGATAGGGTTAGATCCACCCGCTTGAGCCAATCCTCTTTGTATTTCACCTTCCTGTTGCCATAACTGTAAATAATCATAATGTTTGATCCGTCTCTTTGCAGATTTAATGAGACATATCCTTCTCCTTAGATTCTGTAACACCTCGGGACTAAAACTGCCTACCCGTGGGAACTTTTCCCCATCGTGCACAGTCATTCTTTCCCATTTATCGCACAAAACTTCTGTTTGTGAACCATATTTCTCACACATTACATACCTTGCCGACCCGATTGGTCGGTTTACTAAGTCAACCCGAACCGAGGTTGATCGCCCCCTACCTGAACAACTGGCCCCCATCTTTGCAGGTCTTGCTTTCACTACCTCTGACCTTCAAATCAGGGTCTTCAGCGAACCCTTACAAAAACCAAGATGTCCGGGGTAGGCCGGCGGCGGAAGTTTACCGAGTACTCCACTCACTCGCCCACGTCGACCAATACGCCCACACACTGCCTTAGTGCTGGCGTACTCGACCTAGGGCCCCTGCGACCTGAACCTCTATTTACTGGTACATGTGGGTGTGATCCGCAGAGCACTTAACCCTTTCCAGTAACTATTGGTTGTTGGATAGTTCCCAAGTGACCAGCGAACCTCCCTTAAAATAAAAAAAATTACACAAATCACGTTAGAATGTACAAATAGCGTTTATGACCCCTCTAGCGTACGCAAATGGTACTGGGTCAAGTTACTAACTAATGCACACAATTACGTGCGGTACAATCGTTCTGCACATAAGCAACTAATCTTATGTGCGGAGCGACCAGTGGAATCGAAAATTGTGGCTGTGAATTCCTTCAGCCTGAGCTTAATGGCCTATATGGGTACCGCACCAACCCTTTCTGGTGTAGTGCTCTTTTACTCTTTATCTATAGCGGACTTCTTAGTCTGTTGTACCTGGACCTCCTGGTCTGTCTGGACCTCCTGGTCTGTGCTACAGTAGACCTCCTGGTGTGCTATACTCTAATGCTCTTTTTTTAAATGTTTAACAAGGGATGCCTCCCAAGCCACCGTGCAGTCACTTACACGTATGTACCTCACGAGAACTCGATGATTTCCTGTGGTTCAACCCCAAAAATTAGAAACTTATATATATGTATACACACTCTTTCACCTCATAAACTCTTTACTTTCGTTTCTGCGCAGAAATCCCTTTCATTCAGTATCGCAGGCTAATCCCGAGGAGTTGCAACTAGAGAAGGATCTATTAGCTTAAAATTTTGGACACTGAGATCGATTTGCGCTATTATCGCGTTGCCTCCTTATCGCCTAACTAAAACAATACTATCGTGTGATTTGTATTATGTGGGCGTACCCAGACGCTCCGTTGCGTAATATACGCTCCGTGCGTCGGCCCTTTCGTCGCGTACGCTAGTCCCGCCCTTTGTTAGAGACACGTGTACGCAAGCCAGGTATATCCACAGAAATACAATTAACACGTTTATATCAATGTAGATGATCTTTAACTGTAATCATCTACCGAACACCACACCGAACTTCCTTGTATCTTAGGCAAGCCGTGCGCGTGTTTTACAAATTACTCTTTAACGTATTAATATTACTTTTAACTACCAATAGCAACACATCTTTCTCAGCACGTTATAAATTGTGAAATGGCAAACAGGAAAGTGATATGTGAAAATACACAAATGAAAAGAAATACAGGTGTGTGCGTGTGTGCGTACGCAAAACAGAAATAAACAGTTTTAAAAGACAATAGCGTATTGTTCTTACCTCCGGTTCCGGATTCCACCAGCACTCCTTCAACGTAGCGAAACAGACACTTATCTAGCCAGCACTACTGCATCCCGATACGAAGGGATACTGCCTTCCCGCCCTTGCTGACAGATAAAGTCTGTGTTCGCTAGTGCGGATATGTGGAGGACGGACGAGCCGCCAATTGATAAGGCTAACTATTTATCTTATAACATTCACAATAAATGGGTAAGAGACTCAGTACGCAATTGGCGTATGGGGTACCGTAAGGGTACGCACTTAGCGTAGCATACGCTCGGCCGTGATCGAGACGCACATGCGACACGCTCGCTCACAGCTTAATGCGTGGTGTCGAGCACGCTATAGGCGGCCGACTACCGTAGCGGACGCTCGAGTCCACGAGGAGAACACGAGCGGCGCAGACGCTCACGGGATGACAATCAGTAAACCTTGAATGTAACACACAGAAAGGATACTCTTATACTGTAAACCTTGTACTGAAATACTGTAGCGATGTAACGCTGCTTAACCTGGTTAATGCTAAAGCTGCTTGAGCGTTTGAGACGCTCCTATTACCTTCTGCAATATAATAAACACACGATACCTTGCTAAGGTTCCAACACCTTTACTAACAAGCTTTTAGTTATATTGAAAAGGGGAAACAGTTTACAAGTCATACACTACAAGCTAACATATCATTCTAACAGAATATCTAGACAGAAATATACAATAGCGTCACAATCTTATACTATAACAGAGAGAGAGAGAGTATGGCCAATACAAACAGAGAACAAGTTGGTTACAGAGAATTACTTACACACACTGGGAACGATCGCTGCGCAGCTTCTGGTACCAGCTCCAAGTTAGTCAAGATGAAAAGATTCCCGCCGCATGGGTAATGAATCGCAAATATAGTAAATGTCCAGAAAATACTAATGGCCATAACTATACGCAGGAGCGATTAATCTTTACCTAACCAGCACCGGATTGTTTCTAATAAAATGTTCTTTAGTTAGGTACCAGACACAGCTGCTCAAACCCTGTCTGACCCTTCGTACCATACAAAGAGGAATTCCTCTGTCCAGCGACCATTTACATTAAACAAACTTACAGTCATTATTAAGGGGAACATTATCTATAAAACATACTATTTGGTTTTATTATTTAACGATTGAGTCGCCCGCTAGACGCACACGAACTCTACCGTAAATGCACATACCACGCGCTCGAGCGCATGGCCGAGGGGGCGCCATCACGCGGCTGCGAGTATCCGCACGCACGGGAGAGAATGTGCACGTGCAGCAGGCACGCGCATTGGGTGGATATATGGCAACGTGTAGCATGATATTTTTCCGACTTTGACAGTAACAACAGAATCTGCATGAAAATATAAAAAAAGGGGACACATGGTAGTGAAGTACGATTACATCAAATTTAGTAAACAACAGAAATATGCTAATACACTTATATAAACCATAAGTCTCCCTTTTAGTTGCTATTCCTAGGTCTGGAGGTCCCTGCAACTCTAAACCTAGGACATATAACGGGATGTGGTTAGCATCCTGGCACTTGGGATGCTGGCGCTCAGGTGACCAATGATGGAATCCCAGCGCTGGAGCACCGAACGCAGACATCACCCGAGTAATTATCAGTGCCACTCTTAGAGTTAGGACCGGGTTGGGGGGGCATTGGGGGTGGGGTGGGGGGTTAGGGTTGGGCACTAGAGGGGGGCGTTACCTGTTGCAACTACCCCCTACCCCCATAGGCCTCTTGAGTCTTAGCTCTATTCTCCACCCCCTGGGTCTTATCATAGCCACCACCCCCATTATCATAGCCCTAGCTGCCACCCCAGGCAGGTTAGGGTAGGGGTAAAATAATTACCCCATCTCCTGTCGGCATCCCGTATCACACCCCATATAACAAACAATAAGATGATGCCTATAGTGTTGTAAGTATTGTACTCTTTTTCATTGGGTAAAATTGGCATATAATGGGGGTCATTCAGTTGTGGTGGGAATTGCTGTTGCTGCGGCTTATATAGATGAAGCAGCAGTAACACTAATATTGTAACGCAGAAGGAGACGTCACGACTCCTGCATGCATTTCTGATCCGAGCTGCATCCTATGTCGCAGTATCAGATCATCCCCGACACTGTCAGCTGGCTGCCTGACCTGTCGGCCACCACAGCTGCAACCTAGAAGCCCGGGAAATCTCCATCCTCTGACATAGATTCTGGCCTTTCCCTCCCCTGCAGCAGAGGCGACATGCCTGAGTTTGGAGAAAAGGGGGCCATCACTGCCCCTAAATGGCATCAGACTGGCAATCACTGATAGGCTGATGCCACTGTGTATCAATCGTTGCATGACCCATCTACGCATGCACAGAATGGGTCCTGCACATGTGCAAAGTACTGGCAATCATTTAAAAATAATTGAGATATATATAGAGAAAGAGAGAGAAAAAAAGAGAATACTCCAAGGTTAACCTGGAGTAGAGTATGCCGTCTATTCCTACGGGGGGGGGGGGTGTATCTCTCTCTCTCTCTCTCTCTCTCTATGTATATATATATATATATATATATATATACTCGAGTATAAGTCGACCCGAATATAAGCCGAGGCACCTAATTTTACCACAAAAACCTGGGAAAACTTATTGACTCGAGTATAAGCCTAGGGTGGGAAATGCAGCTCTAGCCGTACACAGCCCTCATAGTGCCAGATATGCCCCCGCAGTGCCAGATATGCCCTCATGCTGCCAGATATGCCCCACAATGCCAGATGTGCCAGATATGCCCCACAGTGCCAGATATGCCCTCATGCTGCCAGATATGCCCTCATGCTGACAGATATGCCCCACAGTGCCAGATATGCCCCACAGTGCCAAATATGCCCTCATGCTGCCAGATATGCCCCACAGTGCCAGATATGCCCCACAGTGCCAGATATGCCCCACAGTGCCAGTTTGATACTTACCCTCCGTCGCTCCCGCGCTGTCTTCTGAAGGAGGGACACGGAGAGCACAGCGCGCGGCTCTCCTGTGTGTCTCCGGCGGCAGCGTCGTGTGTGTGTTAAAGGAAGTGCCGGTTTCACTATCTCAAGCGAATGAGACACAAAAAAATTAGACTCGCTCAGGTTTTTATTGAGGTAAATACTCCAATATCCTAGATCTTTGAATGGCAAAAGTATGTGACCCTTTGCTTTCAGTATCTGGTATGACCCCCTTGTGCAGCAATATCTGCATGTAAACGTTTCCGGTAATTGTTGATTAGTCCTGAACATTGGCTTAGAGGAATTTTACACCATTTCTCCATGCAAAATGGCTTCTACTCTGTTATGTTGTTGGGTTTCCTCCCATTAACTGCTGGAGGATTTAGGCTAAACTCCACCTCCTGAATCCTCCAGCGGTACATCAGACACCGCCAACGATATACAGGGAACGTAGGGACAGATTCTGCACTAGCCCAGATTGGCAGTGGACTATGATTACTAACACTCATGCCTGGACCGCGAAACAGACCACCCTCTGCTACTTAGTTTCTGAAAGTGCTGTAAACATTATACTGTTTTATTTGTGTTTGTCAGTTCCCATACCACCTCCCACCCCCCCCTCCATTATACATATACACTAGCGCTGAGTAAACCCTACCATGTTATTTTCTTGTAAAAGGGGCTCTACCTGGCGTAAGTTATATAAGTGGCACTACTGTGCAGCATAATTTGAATAATGAAGACTACTGTGCGGCGTAAAATTAATTGGGATTATTTTGTTACCACGCTCTTTCCCCATTAAGCCATGCTTCTATATTTTTGCTGTGCACTGCCCCTATTTTAGTTATGAGGGGTGGGCACCAATTCTCTTTCTGGCACAGGGCACCAAAATGGCCAGTTACGGCTCTGGGAAAAGGGGTGATTCAGTTAGATGGTATTGCAATGGGCCTTCCCAGAACGGCACATTAGGGCCAGCAGCTTTGCTAGCTTTCCTTTCACACTGTAGAGATTTGCAGGAATACTTTCACTGTTGCTGTCCATTATTGGCTCGTAAATCTGGCCCTAAATGTATGACTAGTTGCTCTTAGTTACTACAATTAGTATACTATTTTTAGTAAATACGCTTTTTTTAAATGGTCATTTAATTTCTTTGAGTCCTCTTACTATATTGTGCCTATAGTCCTTTACCTTATTGCAATCGTTCCTGTTAAAGTGTTGTGTTTGTGGTCTTTCAAAGAAGCAATAAAATTTGTTTCCACTGTTCAGCCCATAGGCCACCAGTTGTCATGTATTGCAAGAAAATACCATTGCATAGATTTTTTTTGTTAACCATTTTATGGAGTAATTCAATTCAGTTCAAATATTTTAAGCTCCTGGGTGAGTGCCCAGAGCTATTCAGTTGCCCAAGCTGTAAACCCGCGACTAACTGATTTCTGCTCGCAAACCCCTGAGGTGTAATCAGAAATCCGTGCAAACTAGTGCTTTGAGTCTAGTCGTGTTGTTACTGCTTGTGGTAACCGCATCATTCCCGTCGCTAAGCCTCGGGCATTATGAGCAGTAAACTACAGTACATCTCCTGACTTAAGTGCCGGGTGCGATGAAGGTAATTGAATAGCTTCGGGGACTCATTCTGAGAGCTTACAGACTCATGCTGAATTGAATTCTCCTCTTAATGGTCAATCCCAAATCCCAGTGCTAATCAAGATTTCCAATACAGCAGCAGTGAGATTTTTACATGAGTTCATACAATTTCTTTTTAAGGTAGGAGATATACCAGATGCAGATATCAAGCCTCCTGAAAATGTGCTATTTGTATGTAAACTGAATCCTGTAACAACAGATGAAGATTTGGAGATCATCTTTTCAAGATTTGGAGCTATAAAGAGGTATATTTAAAATAATGGCTTTATGTGCTTGTATGAATCTATTTAATGAATCATATAAATGCTTTTGGTTCTGCTGTTTTAGACCTAATTGGCTACGGATAGTTGAGTATGTGGACCAATGCAACTGCTGTGCAGCATTCTTCAAATATCAATCTGGACTGGGGGGAAATACAGCTGGAAAATTATCTTTCTGCCGTCATCATGCAACTATAGTATGGGGACAATTTGGACGTATGTTTGGTTCTACACACTGCTGACTTTTTTTTTTGTGCATGGGCACTTTAATATTTAGCAATTCACATTTTTGTCAAAAAAAATAAAAGTTCATATTTTCTTTTAAAGAGATCAAAGTGCACAGACCACAACATCACTCCAGAGGGCCAGAGCAGGAGGAGGAAATCCGTTCTACACACATGCTGAACGGATCTCCTCCATTGCACAACAGAGACGCAGCAGGACGGCACTAACATATGGGATGAGACCTGGTCAGTTATCGCACTCCTGGCTGCGGTCGCATCTTGTACGTTAGCGCCAGGCAAGTGGTTAAAGGTTCTCAAACACCTTTTTTAGCTGTGAATTTCCCATTAGACACGGGGTGCCACTTGTTGGGGGTGGCACTAGAATGCTTGTTTTATAACAGTCTGTCCAATATTTACCAGTAAGCACAAAATACTACCACTCCACTGTACCATACACCATGTTGAGTGGAGTATAAACGGGTACAACATGCACAAACTGCCCCTACTTACTAAATATGTATATATAATTAAAACTAAAACCAAATGTCATAGCTTTTTTTTTAATATTAGGATTGTGTTTATTTTCTAATCCTTTTGTTCTTACAGAAAATACACGTTCCTTAAGCCAGGTACAAACTGAGACGATATCGACATGATATGTCATTTCCAGCCGAATCGGAGTGACTAATCTGGCATATCATTCAATGTGTATGTCTGATATGTGGGTGCCTGCAGTCGCTAGCGACATCACCCAGTTGGCCCTTCTGCAAGGCCAACTGGGGGAGTAACACTAGCAACAGGGTGTATATGCTAATGGCGGGTGGAACAGTGATCGTTCTGTCCTTCATTAGAATGTTCTGATGTGTACCCAGGATGTCGGGCCGGCATATCGGCTGGGGACACAACGCTCAGTGTGTACCCAGCTTTAGAACTGCAGCTAACATTATTTAGCACAACAGGCAAAGTTGCCTTTTACAGATTCTTTACGTCACCTGCTTAGAAACAGGCCACAGTTGGCATTACACTGTGGATGGTGTTTGATAGTAGCAGTCTGCTTTTCAGTTGTGTAAAATTTAGCCTCGTTATTTTTTTTCCCCTTTCTAGTTGTGAGATAATTCGGGACTGGAAGACTGGGGAATCGCTATGTTACGCTTTCATTGAGTTTGAAAAGGTAGCTTTTTGTGTACTACATGTTTCTGCAGAACAGCGAAAGCAAAATAACAAGAATGATAAACCATTAAATAATATCTGCTTCCCTCTCAGGAGGAAGACTGTGAAAAAGCCTATTTTAAGATGGATAATGTGCTCATTGATGACAGAAGAATACATGTAGATTTCAGTCAGTCCGTTGCTAAAGTGAAATGGAAAGGAAAAGGTACTAGCCAGAACTTGATTTTGCAGGGGGTTCATAATGAATAAATTGCATTATGTCTTTCTGTCCTAACCAATGGTCTTATGTATAGCAGCTAATCCAAGTAGTGTGGATTTAGTGGTATACTGCATGCTCTCAATCCACAAACAAGGTCTTTGCATTATATCTCTTATGACTTGATGTTGGATTTTAGGTACACGATGGAGCTGTGGTTCTAATGATGACTTCACATGTAGCAGTCTGTTCACTGTTGGTGTAAAGATTACTTGAATTGGTCGGCCAGCATGTACAGTTATATCCTGTTGGTTCATTTGTGATATTTTTCGATGTGACATGCAGTTTGGTACATTAAAAAAAATAATTGCGTTTGTGGCTACTTTATCTTGTTTTCTCTAACGTCCTAGAGGATGCTGGGGACTCCATAAAGACCATGGGGAATAGACGGGCTCCGCAGGAGATAGGGCACTTTAAGAAAGCTTTGGATTCTGGGTGTGCACTGGCTCCTCCCTCTATGTCCCTCCTCCAGACCTCAGTTTTACACTGTGCCCAGAGGATGAAGGGCGCACTGCAGGGAGCTCTCTTGAGTTCTATGCTACAGAAAGCATTTTTGTTTGGATTTTTACCTTTTTCACAGGGAGCACTGCTGGCAACAGGCTCCCTGCATCGAGGGACTGAGGAGAGAGGGGCAGACCTACTTAACTGATGGGATCTGCTTCCTCGGCTACTGAACACCATTAGCTTCAGAGGGGGTGAACACAGGTTCGTCCTGGGCGTCCACCCACGGAGCCACGCTGCCGTACTCCTCACAGCCAGAAGAACAGAAGCAAGAAGACGTCTCAGGCGGCAGAAGCCTTCAGCTTCACAGAGGTAACGCACAGCACTGCAGCTGTGCGTCATTGCTCCACATCACCTCACACACTCCAGTCACTGTATGGGTGCAGGGCGCAGGGGGGGGCACCCTGGGCAGCAATGATAACACCTCTTAGATGGCAAATAGGTATATACATGTACAGCTGGGCACTGTACATGTATATAATTGAGCTCCCGCCATTTTACACGATTTTGAGCGGGACAGAAGCCCGCCGCCGAGGGGGCGGGGCTTCTCCCTCAGCACTCACCAGCGCCATTTCTCTCTCCACAGAACGCTGAGAGGAAGCTCCCCGGACTCTCCCCTGCTTACACACGGTGAAGGGAGTTTAAAAAGAGAGGGGGGGGGGGGGCACATAATTGGCGGATAAAGTATAATACAGCGCTGCTGGGGAAAAGCATTCTGTGTTGGTCTCCAGGTTGTTGCGCTGGGGTGTGTGCTGGCATACTCTCTCTCTCTCTCTCCCCAAAGGGCCTTTCAGGGGATACTGTCTTCAGAAAAAGTTTCCCTGGGTGTGTGCAGTGTGTCGGTACGTGTGTGTCGACATGTTTGATGATGAAGGCGCGCTTAATGTGGAGGGAGAGTGCTTGAATGTCAGGTCGCCGTCGGCAACGCCGACACCGGACTGGGTGGATATGCTGAATGTCTTGAATGCAAATGTAAATCTCCTGCATAAAAGATTAGACAAAGCTGAAGCTAGGGATCAGTCAGGTAGCCAGTCCGTACCTGTCCCTGTGGTGCCAGGACCTTCAGGGTCTCAAAAGCGCCCCATATCCCAGGTCGCTGACACAGATACCGACACAGATACTGACTCTAGTGTCGACTATGAGGATGCAAAATTACAGCCGAAGGTGGCAACAGGTATTAGGTACATGATTATTGCCATAAGAGGTTTTGCATATCACGGAGGAACCCCCTGTCCCTGACACGAGGGTTCACATGTATAAAGGGAAAAAGCCTGAGGTCACGTTTCCGTCCTCATTTGAGCTAAGCGAATTATGCAAAAAGGCTTGGGAATCTCCGGATAGGAGACTCCATGTTCCCAAAAGGATTCTCATGGCGGATACGATGGGAATCTGCGCCTAAAGTAGACAAGGCGCTGACACGCTTATCCAAGAAGGTGGCACTGCCTTCTCCGGATACTGCTTCCCTCAAGGATCCTGCTGATCGCAAGCAGGAAATAACCATGAAGCGCATTTACACACATTCAGGAACTATAGTTAGGCCGGCCATGGCGTCGGCCTGGGTTTGTAGTGCTGTCGTGGCATGGGCAGACTCCTTATCTACGGAGATGGACACCTTAGATAGGGATACCATTCTAATGACCATGGAGCATATCACAGATACTGCCTTGTATATGAGGGATGCTCAGAGAGACATTTGTTTACTAAGCTCTAGAATAAACGCTATGTCTATTTCTCTAACGTCCTAAGTGGATGCCGGGGACTCCGTAAGGACCATGGGGAATAGCGGCTCCGCAGGAGACTGGGCACATCTAAAGAAAGCTTTAGGACTATCTGGTGTGCACTGGCTCCTCCCCCTATGACCCTCCTCCAAGCCTCAGTTAGATCTCTGTGCCCGAACGAGAAGGGTGCACACTAGGGGCTCTCCTGAGCTTCTTAGTGAAAGTTTTAGTTTAGGTTTTTTATTTTCAGTGAGACCTGCTGGCAACAGGCTCACTGCATCGAGGGACTAAGGGGAGAAGAAGCGAACTCACCTGCGTGCAGAGTGGATTGGGCTTCTTAGGCTACTGGACATTAGCTCCAGAGGGACGATCACAGGCCCAGCTTGGATGGGTCCCAGAGCCGCGCCGCCGGCCCCCTTACAGAGCCAGAAGGCAGAAGAGGTCCGGAAAATCGGCGGCAGAAGACGTCCTGTCTTCAACAAGGTAGCGCACAGCACTGCAGCTGTGCGCCATTGCTCTCAGCACACTTCACACTCCGGTCACTGAGGGTGCAGGGCGCTGGGGGGGGGGGGGGCGCCCTGAGACGCAATAAAAACACCTTGGATGGCAAAAAATGCATCACATATAGCTCCTGGGCTATATGGATGCATTTAACCCCTGCCAGAATCCATAAAAAAGCAGGAGAAAAGTCCGCGAAAAAGGGGCGGAGCCTATATCCTCAGCACACTGGCGCCATTTTCCCTCACAGCTCCGTTGGAGGGAAGCTCCCTGTCTCTCCCCTGCAGTCACTACACTACAGAAAGGGTTAAAAAAAGAGAGGGGGGCACTAATTAGGCGCAGTATTAACTATACAGCAGCTATAAGGGGAAAAACACTTATATAAGGTTATCCCTGTATATATATATAGCGCTCTGGTGTGTGCTGGCAAACTCTCCCTCTGTCTCCCCAAAGGGCTAGTGGGGTCCTGTCCTCTATCAGAGCATTCCCTGTGTGTGTGCTGTATGTCGGTACTTTTGTGTCGACATGTATGAGGAGAAAAATGATGTGGAGACGGAGCAGATTGCCTGTAATAGTGATGTCACCCCCTAGGGGGTCGACACCTGAGTGGATGAACTGTTGGAAATTACGTGACAGTGTCAGTTCTGTATAAAAGACAGTGGTTGACATGAGACAGCCGGCTACTCAGCTTGTGCCTGTCCAGACGTCTCATAGGCCGTCAGGGGCTCTAAAGCGCCCGTTACCTCAGATGGCAGATATAGACGCCGACACAGATACTGACTCCAGTGTCGATGGTGAAGAGACAAATGTGACTTCCAGTAGGGCCACACGTTACATGATTGAGGCAATGAAAAATGTTTTACACATTTCTGATAATACGAGTACCACCAAAAAGGGGTATTATGTTCGGTGAGGAAAAACTACCTGTAGTTTTCCTGAATCTGAGAAATTAAATGAGGTGTGTGATGATGCGTGGGTTTCCCCCGATAACAACTGATAATTTCTATAATGTTATTGGCATTATATCCTTTCCCGCCAGAGGTTAGGGTGCGTTGGGAAACACCCCCTAGGGTGGATAAAGCGCTCACACGCTTGTAAGGGCTCTACCCTCTCCTGAGATGGCCGCCCTTAAGGATCCTGCTGATAGAAAGCAGGAGGGTATCCTAAAATGTATTTACACACATACTGGTGTTATACTGCGACCAGCAATCGCCTCAGCCTGGATGTGCAGTGCTGGGTTGGCGTGGTCGGATTCCCTGACTGAAAATATTGATACCCTAGATAGGGACAGTATATTTTTGCCTATAGAGCATTTAAAAGATGCATTTCTATACATGCGTGATGCACAGCGGAATATTTGCCGACTGGCATCAAGTCTAAGTGCGTTGTCCATTTCTACCAGTAGAGGGTTATGGACACGTCAGTGGTCAGGTGATGCGTATTCCAAACGGCATTTGGAAGTATTGCCTTATTAAGGGGAGGAGTTATTTGGGGTCGCTCTTTCAGACCTGGTGGCCACGGCAACAGCTGGGTAATCCACGTTTGTACCCCAGGTCGCCTCTCAACATGAGAAGACGCCGTATTATCAGGCGCAGTCTTTTCATGGACAAGCGGGCAAAAGGTTCCTCATTTCTGCCCCGTGACAGAGGGAGAGGAAAAAGGCTGCAGAAATCAGCCAGTTCCCAGGAACAGAAACCCTCTCCCGCCTCTGCCAAGCCCTCAGTATACGCTGGGGCTTTACAAGCAGAATCAGGCACGGTGGGGGGCCCGTCTCAATGAATTTCAGCGCGCAGTGGGCTCACTCGCAAGTAGACCCCTGGATCCTTCAGGTGATATCTCAGGGGTACAAATTAGAATTCGAGACGTCTCCCCCTCGCCGTTTCCTAAAGTCGGCTTTACCGATGTCTCCTTCTGACAGGGAGACAGTTTTGGAAGCCATTCACAAGCTGTATTCCCAGCGGGTGATAATCAAGATACCCCTCCTGCAACAGGGAACGGGGTATTATTCCACACTGTTGTGGTACCGAAGCCGGACGGCTCGGTGAGACCGATTCTAAATCTAAAATCTTTGAACACTTACATACAGAGGTTCAAATTCAAGATTGAGTCACTCAGAGCAGTGATTGCGAACCTGGAAGAAGGGGACTACATGATGTCTCGGGACATCAGGGATGCTTACCTTCATGTCAAAATTTACCCTTCTCACCAAGGGTACCTCAGGTTTATGGTACAGAACTGTCACTATCAGTTCAGACGCTGCCGTATGGATGGTCCACGGCACCCCGGGTCTTTACCAAGGTAATGGCCGAAATAATGATATTCCTTCGAAGGAAGGGAATTTTAGTTATCCCTTACTTGGACAATTCCCTGATAAGGGTAAGATCCAGGGAACAGTTGGAGGTCGGTGTAGCACTATCTCAGGTAGTGTTGCGGCAGCACGATTGGATTCTCAATATTCCAAAATCGCAGCTGGTTCCGACGACTTATCTTCTGTTCCTAGGGATGATCCTGGACACAGTCCAGAAAAAGGTGTTTCTCCCGGAGGAGAAAGCCAGGGAGTTATCCGAGCTAGTCAGGAACCTCCTAAAACCGAGCCAAGTCTCAGTGCATCAATGCACAAGGGTTCTGGGTAAAATGGTGGCTTCCTACGAAGCAATCCCATTCGGCAGATTCCACGCAAGAACTTTCCAGTGGGACCTGCTGGACAAATGGTCCGGGTCGCATCTTCAGATGCATCAGCGGATAACCCTGTCACCAAGGACAAGGGTGTCCCTCCTGTGGTGGTTGCAGAGTACTCATCTTCTAGAGGGCCGCAGATTCGGCATTCAGGACTGGGTCCTGGTGACCACGGATGCCAGCCTGCGAGGCTGGGGAGCAGTCACACAGGGAAGGAATATCCAGTGCTTATGGTCAAGCCTGGAGACATCACTTCACAAAAATATCCTGAAGCTAAGGGACATTTACAATGCTCTAAGCTTAGCAAGACCTCTGCTTCAAGGTCAGCCGGTGTTGATCCAGTCGGACAACATCACGGCAGTCACCCACGTAAACAGACAGGGTGGCACAAGAAGCAGGAGGGCAATGGCAGAAGCTGCAAGGATTCTTCGCTGGCCGGAAAATCATGTGATAGCACTGTCAGCAGTATTCATTCCGGGAGTGGACAACTGGGAAGCAGACTTCCTCAGCACGACCTCCACCCGGGAGAGTGGGGACTTCACCCAGAAGTCTTCCACTTGTTTATAAACCGTTGGGAAAAACTCGACAGGTATTGCGCCAGGTCAAGGGACCCTCAGGCAATAGCTGTAGACGCTCTGGTAACACCGTGGGTGTAATAAAAAGGAGAGAAAAGACAAAAAACCCTTGTTTGGGAGCACTCCTTAGTAAAGATCAGATTATGAGTAGTGAAAGGAAATAAAATAAAACTTAACCTTTATTTATTTCTTGAAGATAAAAGTAAAATAATAATGAATATAATTATAACAAAAAAATGGTGTCTATAATAAAGGAGCTTGTTGACTAATAAAAAACACTTGTTGACCTTTTTAACATATGAGGTACAAGATGATTGAAAGAGGTGAAAATATCAAGCGACAGTGATATGTTATATATCTGTATATACGTTGAAAGTATATATAGTATGTTGTGTATGGATGCCGTGTGGTACCAAACGGTATTAAAGGCATCAAGAAAAATCATCACTGAGCATGCCCAAAATGTAGGTGTACCTGGTAGCGTGGTTGTAGTGTAAAACTGGAGATTGAAATACCAGAGAGGTAAGAAAAAATGGGAGAATAAGTCAGAGGTTATATTTAGTGTTTTTTGTGTTTGTGTTTGTTTTTGATGTTTGTTGTTTGTTTTTTGTTTTTGTTTTGTTTCTATTTCTGTTTGTGTTTTTGTGTTTTTGTTTTGTTCCCCCCCCCTTTCTTTTCATCATTCTCCCCTTTCTCCCCCCTTTCCCCCCCCCCCTTTTTTTCTTTCTTTTCCCTTCCTATGCGCTCCCACCTTTCGTCTCACAACACCATGTCCCACCCCTTCTGCACACACCTATCCCAATCCAAAACAAACACTTATCACATTCACACATCAAATAATTGGCACCTTCCAAGCACCACACTCTCATTAATTTTTCACTTCTTAATTTCATTCTTCATTTCCCCACTGATTTCATAATCTTCACATATACATTTACTCACATTTATTATTTGCCATTTATTTATTTATTTATATTTATTATTTCACATATTTTTACATTTTTAATTTTTATTTTAATTTTTTCATATTTTCATTTTTTCATTTTTTCATTTTTCATATCATTATTAAACTCTCCTTTTCCCTTTTCCAATTCTCTCCCTTCCGTCTCCCTCTTCAAACATAGCTACCACACTAACCTTTTTTCCCTACCCTTCTTTCCCTCAATGTCTATCCCTCTTTTCCCTCACCAAAGATGGCTCCTATAGTTAATTTTATCCTTCTGCCAATAGGCTCCTTTATCAGTCCATCTATTTTTCCAGCAATGTGATAGGTCTTCTTAGTACTTATAACCTGGACACATGAGAGCATGAGAGAGAAGCTCTCGTGACCAAGCCTGAAGAGGTGAAACGTACGTCGAGTACGTCCTTAGTGACGTCATCGCGGACGCCCAGTCCGGAAACGGGCGGCCGCGCTCATCACCGCAGCGGGACTCTGTGTGAGGAAACAACGACACGGGCCGCATACCTTGCGGCGGCGGTAAACAACACACTAGACCACCAGGGTTTTTTATATTTGTATTTCGTACTTACATCCATTACTCTGTGTGGCAAAAAGTGTTTACCCACATACCCAATATATTTAATATCGTCCCACAGCAATATTTGGTACTGATATTGTGCATTCTCCGGTAGCACAATTTGGCTACCCATATATCCTTTATGCTTAGTATCATTTCACATGAATAACAAGCACTTATATTGTACCTTTCTCCCGCTCATGCCCATATATGAGACTAGGTTACTTTACCTTGATTTCTGATACCAATTATTGTGGTGTACCTATGGTATATTTTGATTTCTTTTTTTACTTGACATTTATTCAAGATTAACCAGCATATCAATATGGCATATATGCATTACGTTTCATTCTGCCATTTTCTGTTCATTTTTTCGCCTATTTATTTTTGTATAATGTTACGTGAGCCAGCCATGAGCTCTTAACAATTACATGATTATCCATTTATTTTGATTTATATTTTGTGTTTCTTGTAAAGAACTTTTACTAATAGCATTATTTCTGCTATTTTCTGGGGAGCTGACCCAGAGCTCAAAAGTCAACAACCAATTTGACCCAGCCCCAATTTTCATACAGCATTCATCTGCAACATCTCATCTTTTCATCACATTCCATTACCACACATAATCACCACTCCACATCTGCAACATCTCATCTCTTCATCACATTTATTACCACACACAATCACCACTTCATACCCTTTTTTCTATCAGCAGACACACATCTCACACACACACTTAGCTTCACAATTTTTCCAACACACATTCATATTCCCCCCTTTTTTTCTTTTCCATCTCTCTTCAATTCCCCTCATCAACATTTCTCCACCACCAACATACACTCCTATCTGGAAAATACCATTTCAGAACAATTTTTTCATCATATGTGAAGTACAGCCAGCAGAGTGTGGTTTTTCTATTACCTTTTTTCACATTTGGCCCACGGCCATACTACCCTGAATACGCCCGATCCTGTCCAATCTCGGAAGCTAAGCAGGCATGGCCTGGGCAGTATCAGGAAGGGGAACCTCCTGAGAATACCAGGTGCAGTGGGCCCCTCTTTCAAGAATAATATCCTTTCACCACACTTTTGCCTCTGGAAAAACGTATTGAATCTATTTTTCTCTGATTTATGTATGGTACAGATAGTAGCAGTGATCTTCTTTTGTCATTTCAATTAATTTCATCCTAACAATCGGCCCATGGCCATACTACCCTGAATACGCCCGATCTTGTCCGATCTCGGAAGCTAAGCAGGCATGGCCTGGTCAGTATCCGGAAGGGAAACCTCCTGAGAATACCAGGTGCAGTGGGCCCTTTTTCACTAAATATAACCTCTGACTTATTCTCCCATTTTTTCTTACCTCTCTGGTATTTCAATCTCCAGTTTTACACTACAACCACGCTACCAGGTACACCTACATTTTGGGCATGCTCAGTGATGATTTTTCTTGATGCCTTTAATACCGTTTGGTACCACACGGCATCCATACACAACATACTATATATACTTTCAACGTATATACAGATATATAACATATCACTGTCGCTTGATATTTTCACCTCTTTCAATCATCTTGTACCTCATATGTTAAAAAGGTCAACAAGTGTTTTTTATTAGTCAACAAGCTCCTTTATTATAGACACCATTTTTTTGTTATAATTATATTCATTATTATTTTACTTTTATCTTCAAGAAATAAATAAAGGTTAAGTTTTATTTTATTTCCTTTCACTACTCATAATCTGATCTTTACTAAGGAGTGCTCCCAAACAAGGGTTTTTTGTCTTTTCTCTCCTTTTTATTGTAGTCTAACCTACAAAATTCCTGGGAGCACCGCCAATCATTAGCAGTTTAAGAATCATTCATTAACTGCATATATATTGTTTTTTTTCATTTTTTCATTATATTTCAACACTATTGTCAGACTAGTGCGGTTCCACAATATATATTTTCCAACACCGTGGGTGTACCAGTCAGTGTATGTGTTCCCTCCTCTGCCTCTCATACCCAAGGTACTGAGATTGATAAGATGGAGAGGAGTAAGCACTATATTCGTGGCTCCGGATTGGCCAAGAAGGACTTGGTAACCGGAACTTCAAGAGATGCTCTCGGAGGATCCGTGGCCTCTACCTCTAAGAAGGGACCTGCTCCAGCAAGGACCCTGTCTGTTCCAAGACTTACCGCGGCTGCGTTTGACGGCATGGCGGTTGAACGCCGGATCCTGAAGGAAAAACGGCATTCCGGATGAAGTCATCCCTATCCTGATCAAAGCCAGGAAGGATGTAACCGAAAAACATTATCACCGCATTTGGCGAAAATATGTTGCGTGGTGCGAGGCCAGTAGGCCCGACGGAGGAAATTCAACTGGGTCGATTCCTACATTTCCTGCAAACAGGAGTGTCTATGGGCCTGAAATTGGGGTCCATTAAGGTTCAAATTTCGGCCCTGTCAATTTTCTTCCAAAAAGAACTAGCTTCAGTCCCTGAAGTTCAGACGTTTGTAAAAGGGGTACTGCATATACAGCCTCCTTTTGTGCCTCCAGTGGCACTTTGGGATCTCACTGTAGTTTTGGGTTCCAAAAGTCACATTGGTTTGAACCACTTAAATCTGTGGAGTTAAAATATCTCACATGGAAAGTGGTCATGCTGTTGGCCCTGGCCTGGGCCAGGCGCGTGTCAGTATTGGCGGCTTTATCCTGAAAAAGCCCTTATCTGATTTTCCATTCGGACAGGGCGGAATTGAGGACTCGTCCTCATTTTCTCCCTAAGGTGTTTTCAGCGTTTCACCTGAACCAACCTATTTGTGGTGCCTGCGGCTACTAGGGACTTGGAGGACTCCAAGTTGCTAGACGTTGTCAGGGCCCTGAAAATATATGTTTCCAGGACGGCTGGAGTCAGGAAATCTGACTCGCTGTTTATCCTGTATGCACCCAACAAGCTGGGTGCTCCTGCTTCTAAGCAGACTATTGCTCGTTGGATTTGTAGTACAATTCAGCTTGCACATTCTGTGGCAGGCCTGCCACAGCCAAAAATCTGTAAATGCCCACTCCACAAGGAAGGTGGGCTCATCTTGGGCGGCTGCCCGAGGGGTCTCGGCTTTACAACTTTGCCGAGCAGCTACTTGGTCAGGAGCAAATACGTTTGTAAAATTCTACAAAATTGATATCCTGGCTGAGGAGGACCTGGAGTTCTCTCATTTGGTGCTGCAGAGTCATCCGCACTCTCCCGCCCGTTTGGGAGCTTTGGTATAATCCCCATGGTCCTTACGGAGTCCCCAGCATCCACTTAGGACGTTAGAGAAAATAAGAATTTACTTACCGATAATTCTATTTCTCATAGTCCGTAGTGGATGCTGGGCGCCCATCCCAAGTGCGGATTGTCTGCAATACTGGTACATAGTTATTGTTACCATAAAATCGGGTTATTGCTGTAGTGAGCCATCTTTTCTAGAGGCTCCTCTGTTATCATGCTGTTAACTGGGTTCAGATCACAAGTTGTACGGTGTGATTGGTGTGGCTGGTATGAGTCTTACCCGGGATTCAAAATCCTTCCTTATTGTGTACGCTCGTCCGAGCACAGTATCCTAACTGAGGCTTGGAGGAGGGTCATAGGGGGAGGAGCCAGTGCACACCAGATAGTCCTAAAGCTTTCTTTAGATGTGCCCAGTCTCCTGCGGAGCCGCTATTCCCCATGGTCCTTACGGAGTCCCCAGCATCCACTACGGACTATGAGAAATAGAATTATCGGTAAGTAAATTCTTATTTTCTGCTAGGCGGCTCTTGTGGACCCGACAGTGGACGGGAGACGCCGACTCAAAGCGGCATATGGAGTAATTGCCTTACATGGGGGAGGAGTTGTTTGGAGAAGGCCTCTCGGACCTAATCTCTACTGCTACGGCCGGTAAATCGATTTTTTTTACCTTATGTTCCCCCGCAGCATTCTAAGAAGGTACCACATTATCAAATGCAGTCCTTTCGTTCCAATAAAAACAAGAAGGTACGAGGATCGTCCTTCGTTGCCAGAGGTAAAGGCAAGGGAAAAAAGCTGCACTCAGCTAGTTCCCAGGAGCAGAAGTCCTCCCCTACTTCCGCAAAGTCCACAGCATGACGCTGGGGCTTTCCGGGGGGGGGGGGGGTCAGATCAAGTGGGGGCACGTCCTGCGTCTATTCAGCCACGTCTGGGTACAATCACAGGTGGATCCCTGGGCAATAGAGATGGTTTCCCAGGGATACAGACTGGAATTCGAAGACATGCCCCCTCGCCGGGTTTTCAAATCGGCTCTGCCGGCTTACCCGTCAGAGAGGGAGCTAGTGTTAGCGGCAATTCACAAATTGTACATTCAACAGGTGATAATCAAGGTTCCTCATCTCCAGCAAGGAGAGGGTTATTATTCATCCCTGTTTGTGGTACCGAAACCGGACGGTTCGGTCAGACCCATTCTAAATCTAAAATCCCTGAACCTGTACTTGAAGAGGTTCAAGTTCAAAATGGAATCGCTCAGAATTGTCATCGCCAGCCTGGAGGGAGGGGATTGGATGGTGTCCCTGGACATAAAGGATGCGTACCTTCATGTTCCGATTTTCCCCCCTCACCAGGCGTTTCTGAGATTTGCAGTACAGGATTGTCACTACCAATTTCAGACGTTGCCGTTTGGTCTGTCCACGGCCCCGAGAATTTTCACCAAGGTAATGGCGGAAATGATGGTACTCCTGCGCAAGCAGGGAGTCACAATTATCCCGTACTTTGACGATCTCCTTATAAAGGCGAGATCTCGGGAGAAGTTGCTGGACAGCGTGTCTCTGTCCGTGAAGACGTTGCAGATGCACGGCTGTATTCTCAATTTACCGAAATCCGAGCTAGTACCTGCAACGCGTTTGACCTTTTTGGGCCTGATTCTAGACACAGACAAAAAAAGAGTTTTTCCTCCGGTGGAGAAGGCTCAGGAGCTCATAGCCCTGGTCGGGAACCTTTTAAAGCCAAAAAAGGTTTCGGTGCATCATTTCACAAAGGTTCTGGGGAAGATGGTGGCTTCATACGAGGCCATCCCCTTCGGCAGGTTCCATGCGAGGACTTTCCAATGGGACCTATTGGACAAATGGGCCGAGTCCCATCTACAGATGCAGAAACGGATCACCCTGTCTCCCAGGGCACAGTGCTCACCTCCTAGGGGGTCGCAGGTTCGGCATTCAGGATTGGATCCTGGTGACCACGGAGGCGAGCCTCCGAGGTTGGGGGGCTGTCGCACTGGGAAGAAATTTCCAAGGTCTCTGGTCAAGCCTAGAGACTTGTCTCCACATCAATGTCCTGGAGTTAAGGGCCATTTACAACGCCCTACGCCAGGCGGAGGAGTGGCTTCAGAACAAACCGGTTCTGATTCAGTCGGACAATATCACGGCAGTGGCTCAGGTAAACCGCCAAGGCGGCACAAGGAGCAGAGTGGCCATGGCAGAGGCGACCAGGATTCTGCGCTGGGCGGAAGGCCATGTAAGCGCACTATCAGCAGTGTTCATCCCGGGGGTGGACATCTGGGAGGCGGACTTCCTCAGCAGGCACGACCTGCATCCGGGAGAGTGGGGACTTTATCAAGAATACAACAATAATTAGACACCAGACTGTGTCCTGGGCGCTTATAAGATAAGTGATATAAGAAAAAAGATATAAAATATATACAATACGTTCCTCTTAAAGATGGATGACCTCAGAATTAATTCACTCCTTATGTGAATATTATGATCTCGTCCAATAGAATTGAGTCGAGGTTATCCGTACATGTGAAACAAAAAAATAACACGCAATGTGTGATATTGCTAATAGTCCAGAAATGAGACAGTTATAAAACAGATGAAATGAACGGTGATCCACAATTGTCTCGCGTACCCCACTCACACTGAGCAATGTATAGATGTCCCAAAAAAAATCCCAAATGCAAATGGTGCTTTATAAAAACAATTACTTCTTTAATCCATTCCAACAGCACAAAAAATTGAAGTTAAAAATTTTATATATAATACATAAAAAATATGAAAAAATAATTTCCTGTTTAAAAAAATATTTTCGTTGGCCTTTTAAAAAATAAATAAAGAAATTGAAGAATAGGAATCTTGCTACTCACAGTCCAGATAATGTCGACGCGTGTTATTTTTTTGTTTCACATGTACGGATAACCTCGACTCAATTCTATTGGACGAGATCATAATATTCACATAAGGAGTGAATTAATTCTGAGGTCATCCATCTTTAAGAGGAACGTATTGTATATATTTTATATCTTTTTTCTTATATCACTTATCTTATAAGCGCCCAGGACACAGTCTGGTGTCTAATTATTGTTGTATATCTGTGTTCTATAAATGTGGTGACATTTATTTTGACACCAGAAGTGTACAGGCGGCTTTGCGCCAAGGAAATTTGTTTCACTGTTCTTATACTTTGACTTTATCAAGAAGTCTTCACACAGATCGTGGATCGGTGGGGACTGCCTCAAATAGACATGATGGCGTCCCGTCTCAACAAAAAGCTAAAGAGGTATTGCGCCAGGTTAAGAGACCCTCAGGTGGTAGCGGTAGACGCTCTGGTGACACCATGGGTGTTCAGATCGGTCTATGTGTTTCCTCCTCTGCCTCTCATACCCAAGGTGTTGAGATTAATAAGACTAAGAAGGGTCAGAACAATTCTCATTGTTCCAGATTGGCCAAGGAGGACTTGGTATCCGGATCTGCAAGAGTTGCTCACAGAAGATTCGTGGCCTCTTCCTCTAAGGCAGGACCTGCTGCAGCAGGGGCCCTGTCTGTTCCAAGACTTACCGCGGCTGCGTTTGACGGCTTGGCGGTTGAACGCCGGATCCTAGCTGAAAAAGGGATTCCAGAGGAGGTCATTCCTACCCTGATCAAGGCTAGGAAGGATGTGACATCGAAACATTATCACCGTATATGGCGGAAATATGTTTCTTGGTGTGAGGCCAGAGCTGCTCCTACGGAGGAGTTCCATTTGGGCCGTCTGCTTCACTTCCTTCAAACGGGAGTGAATTTGGGCCTAAAATTAGAGTCCATAAAGGTCCAAATTTCGGCCTTATCCATTTTCTTTCAAAAAGAATTGGCTTCTCTTCCTGTAGTACAGACTTTTGTGAAGGGAGTGCTGCATATTCAGCCTCCCTTTGTACCTCCGGTGGCGCCTTGGGATCTTAACGTGGTATTACGTTTCCTCATGTCACCTTGGTTTGAACCACTCAAAACAGTGGAGTTGAAATACCTCACTTGGAAAGTGGTCATGTTGTTGGCCTTAGCTTCTGCAAGGCGTGTTTCGGAATTAGCAGCTTTATCATATAAAAGCCCATACCTGATTTTTCACGTGGATAGGGCAGAGTTGAGGACTCGTCCTCAATTTCTGCCCAAGGTGGTCTCATCTTTTCATATGAACCAACCTATTGCCGTGCCTGTGGCTACACGGGACTTGGAGAACTCCGAGTCCCTGGATGTGGTCAGGGCTTTGAAGATTTACGTGACCAGAACAGCTAGGATCAGGAAGACTGAAGCTCTGTTTGTTCTGTATGCGGCCAACAAGGTAGGCGCTCCTGCTTCAAAGCAGACAATTGCTCGCTGGATCTGTAACACGATTCAGCAGGCGCATTCTACGGCAGGATTGCCATTGCCTAAATCGGTTAAGGCCCATTCCACTAGGAAGGTGGGCTCTTCTTGGGCGGCTGCCCGAGGGGTCTCGGCACTACAACTGTGCCGAGCTGCTACTTGGTCGGGGTCAAACACCTTTGCAAAGTTCTATAAGTTTGATACCCTGGCTGAGGAGGACCTCCTGTTTGCTCAATTGGTGCTGCAGAGTCATCCGCACTCTCCCGCCCGTTTGGGAGATTTGGTATAATCCCCATGGTCCTTACGGAGTCCCCAGCATCCTCTAGGACGTTAGAGAAAATAGGATTTTACTTACCGGTAAATCTATTTCTCGTAGTCCGTAGAGGATGCTTGGCGCCCGTCCCAAGTGCGGACTTCTTCTGCAAGACTTGTATATAGTTATTGCTTACATAAGGGTTATGTTATAGTTGGTCGGTCTTGAACCGAGGCTATGTTACTTGTTCATACTGTTAACTGGGTAGTTTATCACAAGTTATACGGTGTGATTGGTGTGGCTGGTATGAATCTCGCCCTTAGGTTACATAAATCCTTTCCTCGTACTGTTCATATCCTCTGGGCACAGTTTCTCTAACTGAGGTCTGGAGGAGGGACATAGAGGGAGGAGCCAGTGCACACCCAGAATCCAAAGCTTTCTTAAAGTGCCCTATCTCCTGCGTAGCCCGTCTATTCCCCATGGTCCTTACGGAGTCCCCAGCATCCTCTACGGACTACGAGAAATAGATTTACCGGTAAGTAAAATCCTACTATAACTGCTTTTCTCTGACGTCCTAGTGGATGCTGGGAACTCCGTAAGGACCAGAGGGAATAGCGGCTTCGCAGGAGACTGGGCACAAAAGTAAAAGCTTTAGGACTACCTGGTGTGCACTGGCTCCTCCCCCTATGACCCTCCTCCAAGCCTCAGTTAGATTTTTGTGCCCGAACGAGAAGGGTGCATACTAGGTGGCTCTCCTGAGCTGCTTAGAGTAAAAGTTTAAATTAGGTTTTTTATTTTCAGTGAGTCCTGCTGGCAACAGGCTCACTGCACCGAGGGACTAAGGGGAGAAGAAGCGAACTCACCTGCGTGCAGAGTGGATTGGGCTTCTTAGGCTACTGGACATTAGCTCCAGAGGGACGATCACAGGCCCAGCCATGGATGGGTCCCAGAGCCGCGCCGCCGGCCCCCTTACAGAGCCAGAAGACAGAAGAGGTCCGGAAAATCGGCGGCAGAAGACGTCCTGTCTTCAATAAGGTAGCGCACAGCACCGCAGCTGTGCGCCATTGCTCTCAGCACACTTCACACTCCGGTCACTGAGGGTGCAGGGCGCTGGGGGGGGGCGCCCTGAGACGCAATAAAAACACCTTAGATGGCTAAAAATACATCACATATAGCTCCTGGGCTATATGGATGCATTTAACCCCTGCCAGTTTTTCCTTAAAAAAGCGGGAGAAAGGCCGCCGAGAAGGGGGCGGAGCCTATCTCCTCAGCACACAAGCGCCATTTTCCCTCACAGCTCCGTTGGAGGGAAGCTCCCTGGCTCTCCCCTGCAGTCCTGCACTACAGAAACAGGGTAAAACAAGAGAGGGGGGGCACTAATTTGGCAGATTAATAAATACAGCAGCTATATAAGGGAAAAACACTTATATAAGGTTATCCCTGTATATATATAGCGCTCTGGTGTGTGCTGGCAAACTCTCCCTCTGTCTCCCCAAAGGGCTAGTGGGGTCCTGTCCTCTATCAGAGCATTCCCTGTGTGTGTGCTGTGTCGGTACGTTGTGTCGACATGTATGAGGAGGAAAATGGTATGGAGGCGGAGCAATTGCCTGTAATAGTGATGTCACCCCCTAGGGAGTCGACACCTGACTGGATGGTCTTATGGAAGGAATTACGTGATAGCGTCAGCACTTTACAAAAGACTGTTGACGACATGAGACAGCCGGAAAAACAGTTAATACCTGTCCAGGCGTCTCAAACACCGTCAGGGGCTCTAAAGCGCCCGTTACCTCAGATGGTCGACACAGACCCAGACACGGACACTGACTCCAGTGTCGACGGTGAGGAAACAAACGTATTTTCCAGTAGGGCCACACGTTACATGATCACGGCAATGAAGGAGGTTTTGAACATTTCTGATACTACAAGTACCACAAAAAAGGGTATTATGTGGGGTGTGAAAAAACTACCCGTAGTTTTTCCTGAATCAGATGAATTAAATGAGGTGTGTGATGAAGCGTGGGTTTCCCCCGATAAAAAACTGCTAATTTCTAAAAAATTATTGGCATTATACCCTTTCCCGCCAGAGGTTAGGGCGCGTTGGGAAACACCCCCTAGGGTAGATAAGGCGCTCACACGCTTATCAAAACAAGTGGCGTTACCGTCTCCTGATACGGCCGCCCTCAAAGAGCCAGCTGATAGGAAGCTGGAAAATATCCTAAAAAGTATATACACACATACTGGTGTTATACTGCTACCAGCAATCGCCTCAGCCTGGATGTGCAGTGCGGGGCTGGCTTGGTCGGATTCCCTGACTGAAAATATTGATACCCTGGACAGGGACAGTATATTATTGACTATAGAGCATTTAAAGGATGCATTTCTATATATGCGAGATGCACAGAGGGATATTTGCACTCTGGCATCAAGAGTAAGTGCGCTGTCCATTTCTGCCAGAAGAGGGTTATGGACGCGACAGTGGTCAGGTGATGCGGATTCCAAATGGCATATGGAAGTATTGCCGTATAAAGGGGAGGAGTTATTTGGGGTCGGTCTATCGGACCTGGTGGCCACGGCAACGGCTGGGAAATCCACCTTTTTACCCCAGGTCACCTCTCAGCAGAAAAAGACACCGTCTTTTCAGGCTCAGTCCTTTCGTCCCCATAAGGGCAAGCGGGCAAAAGGCCACTCATATCTGCCCCGGGGCAGAGGAAGGGGAAAAAGACTGCAGCAGGCAGCCTCTTCCCAGGAACAGAAGCCCTCCCCCGCTTCTGCCAAGTCCTCAGCATGACGCTGGGGCCTTACAAGCGGACTCAGGTACGGTGGGGGGTCATCTCAAGAATTTCAGCGCGCAGTGGGCTCACTCGCAAGTGGACCCCTGGATCCTGCAGGTAGTATCTCAGGGGTACAAATTGGAATTCGAGACGTCTCCCCCTCGCCGGTTCCTGAAGTCTGCTTTGCCAACGTCTCCCTCCAACAGGGAGGCGGTATTGGAAGCCATTCACAAGCTGTATTCCCAGCAGGTGATAATCAAGGTACCCCTCCTACAACAGGGAAAGGGGTATTATTCCACGCTGTTTGTGGTACCGAAGCCGGACGGCTCGGTGAGACCTATTTTAAATCTGAAATCATTGAACACTTACATACAAAGGTTCAAATTCAAGATGGAGTCACTCAGAGCAGTGATAGCGAACCTGGAAGAAGGGGACTATATGGTGTCTCTGGACATCAAGGTTGCTTACCTCCATGTCCCAATTTGCCCTTCTCACCAAGGGTACCTCAGGTTTGTGGTACAGAACTGTCACTATCAGTTTCAGACGCTGCCGTTTGGATTGTCCACGGCACCCCGGGTCTTTACCAAGGTAATGGCCGAAATGATGATTCTTCTTCGATGAAAAGGCGTCTTAATTATCCCTTACTTGGACGATCTCCTGATAAGGGCAAGGTCCAGGGAACAGTTAGAGGTCGGAGTAGCACTATCTCAAGTAGTACTACGACAGCACGGGTGGATTCTAAATATTCCAAAATCGCAGCTGATTCCGACGACACGTCTGCTGTTCCTAGGGATGATTCTGGACACAGTCCAGAAAAAGGTGTTTCTCCCGGAGGAGAAAGCCAGGGAGTTATCCGAGCTAGTCAGGAACCTCCTAAAACCAGGCCAAGTGTCAGTGCATCAATGCACAAGGGTCCTGGGAAAAATGGTGGCTTCTTACGAAGCGATTCCATTCGGCAGATTCCACGCAAGAACTTTTCAGTGGGATCTGCTGGACAAATGGTCCGGATCGCATCTTCAGATGCATCAGCGGATAACCCTGTCTCCAAGGACAAGGGTGTCTCTCCTGTGGTGGTTGCAGAGTGCTCATCTTCTAGAGGGCCGCAGATTCGGCATTCAGGACTGGGTCCTGGTGACCACGGATGCCAGCCTGAGAGGCTGGGGAGCAGTCACACAGGGAAGAAATTTCCAGGGCTTGTGGTCAAGCATGGAAACGTCATTTCACATAAATATCCTGGAACTAAGGGCCATTTACAATGCCCTAAGTCAAGCAAGGCCTCTGCTTCAGGGTCAGCCGGTGTTGATCCAGTCGGACAACATCACGGCAGTCGCCCACGTAAACAGACAGGGCGGCACAAGAAGCAGGAGGGCAATGGCAGAAGTTGCAAGGATTCTTCGCTGGGCGGAAAATCATGTGATAGCACTGTCAGCAGTGTTCATTCCGGGAGTGGACAACTGGGAAGCAGACTTCCTCAGCAGACACGACCTCCACCCGGGGGAGTGGGGACTTCACCCAGAAGTCTTCCACATGATTGTGAACCGTTGGGAAAAACCAAAGGTGGACATGATGGCGTCCTGCCTCAACAAAAAACTAGACAGATATTGCGCCAGGTCAGGGGACCCTCAGGCAATAGCTGTGGACGCTCTGGTAACACCGTGGGTGTACCAGTCAGTGTATGTGTTCCCTCCTCTGCCTCTCATACCCAAGGTACTGAGAATCATAAGAAGGAGAGGAGTAAGGACTATACTCGTGGCTCCGGATTGGCCAAGAAGGACTTGGTACCCGGAACTTCAAGAGATGCTCACGGAGGACCCGTGGCCTCTACCTCTAAGAAAGGACCTGCTCCAGCAGGGACCCTGTCTGTTCCAAGACTTACCGCGGCTGCGTTTGACGGCATGGCGGTTGAACGCCGGATCCTGAAGGAAAAAGGCATTCCAGATGAAGTCATCCCTACCCTGATCAAAGCCAGGAAGGATGTAACCGTGCAGCATTATCACCGTATTTGGCGTAAATATGTTGCGTGGTGTGAGGCCAGGAAGGCCCCTACAGAGGAATTTCAACTGTGTCGTTTCCTGCATTTCCTGCAAACAGGACTGTCTATGGGCCTAAAATTAGGGTCCATTAAGGTTCAAATTTCGGCCCTGTCGATTTTCTTCCAGAAAGAACTGGCTTCAGTTCCTGAAGTTCAGACGTTTGTCAAGGGGGTACTGCATATACAGCCTCTTTTTGTGCCTCCAGTGGCACCTTGGGATCTCAATGTAGTTTTGGGGTTCCTAAAATCACATTGGTTTGAACCACTCACCACTGTGGACTTAAAATATCTCACATGGAAAGTGGTAATGCTGTTAGCCCTGGCGTCAGCCAGGCGTGTCTCAGAATTGGCGGCTTTATCCTATAAAGCCCTTACCTAATTTTTCATACGGACAGGGCAGAATTAAGGACTCGTCCTCAATTTCTCCCTAAGGTGGTTTCAGCGTTTCACTTGAACCAGCCTATTGTGGTACCTGCGGCTACTAGGGACTTGGAGGACTCCAAGTTGCTGGACGTAGTCAGGGCCCTGAAAATATGTTTCCAGGACGGCTGGAGTCAGAAAATCTGACTCGCTGTTTATCCTGCTGGGTGCTCCTGCTTCTAAGCAGACTATTGCTCGTTGGATTTGTAGTACAATTCAGCTTGCACATTCTGTGGCAGGCCTGCCACAGCCAAAATCTGTAAAAGCCCATTCCACAAGGAAAGTGGGCTCATCTTGGGCGGCTGCCCGAGGGGTCTCGGCTTTACAACTTTGCCGAGCAGCTACTTGGTCAGGGGCAAACACGTTTGCTAAATTCTACAAATTTGATACCCTGGCTGAGGAGGACCTGGAGTTCTCTCATTCGGTGCTGCAGAGTCATCCGCACTCTCCCGCCCGTTTGGGAGCTTTGGTATAATCCCCATGGTCCTTACGGAGTTCCCAGCATCCACTAGGACGTCAGAGAAAATAAGAATTTACTTACCGATAATTTTATTTCTCATAGTCCGTAGTGGATGCTGGGCGCCCATCCCAAGTGCGGATTGTCTGCAATACTTGTACATAGTTATTGTTACAAAAATCGGGTTATTATTGTTGTGAGCCATCTTTTCAGAGGCTCCTCTGTTATCATGCTGTTAACTGGGTTCAGATCACAGGTTGTACAGTGTGATTGGTGTGGCTGGTATGAGTCTTACCCGGGATTCAATATCCTTCATTATTGTGTACGCTCGTCCGGGCACAGTATCCTAACTGAGGCTTGGAGGAGGGTCATAGGGGGAGGAGCCAGTGCACACCAGGTAGTCCTAAAGCTTTTACTTTTGTGCCCAGTCTCCTGCGGAGCCGCTATTCCCCCTGGTCCTTACGGAGTTCCCAGCATCCACTACGGACTATGAGAAATAGAATTATCGGTAAGTAAATTCTTATTATAGATGGGATCGTAATATTAGAAGGGACGTGCAGTCAGGGTAGGCAAAGCAATTCATTATTCTAAACATTTTATAGTCCAATCTCTCAAGATCTGCAGCTATCCAAACAGAGAGGAGGAGGCACTGACCAGAGATGCCTCCCCTTCCGATAGTCTGGTGGAGCCTGGAGCTGGGGGCAGGGACGTGCTGCTTGCAGTCATGCTGCAGAGAATTAGGACACACTTAGGTAGCTATCAATATGCCTCAATGCTTCCTTGCCTGCTGATTGGCAGCATGAGGTGTCTAACAGGAGCAGTGGAAGTGGCCAGTATAAGTGAGCAGCAGTTAGAGGAGCAGCAGCAGGAGAATGTGGCAAGCTGTTGAATTTTGACATACAGCAGCCACCCAGCCTCCTCCCAACTCAGCACTAGGATCCAAGCAGCACCTCACAGACAGGGGACTCCGAGTGGGGAAATGGACAGACACTGAGGACTGAATTGAAAGCAAGTAGGTCAGGAGCAGTCCACTACAGAGCTAGAGGTGTGAGGTTAAGGCAGCGTGATCTCTGAGGGATAGGGGCACGGTGTGCAGGCAGTGAGATTTCTGAGGGGGCAGGGGGGATGTGTGCAGGCAGTGTCATCTGTGAGGCGGGCGTGTGATGGGGGTCGCGGGGGGGGGGGGCTGTGTGGAGGCGGTGTGATCTGTGAGGGAAGGGGACAGTGTGTCGGTGAGAAGGATGCCTGTATTGATGCAGTGTTATCTTTTGAGGAAGGGTGCTGGGACTATGTGGAGGCAGTGATAGGGGAGTGGAGGCTGGAGGAGCAGCATGGGCAGGGCTGTGCTGATATTGTTTCCGGCAGAGAGGCGCCGGAGACACTGGGCTGCTCTGTGGCATATAGGATCGGCATGTGCCAGCAGTGGTGCCAAAACAGGGTGGGGTGGGAGGCTGCTGCAGCTCTGAGTCTGTACCCATTCTCCGTCTCCCCATCTTTCCTCCCCTACTAACCTATACTCTCAAAACTACTGTTTATCCACACACTTTCCTATCCTCTTTTTTTTTATTTCTCATCTTTTCCCCCGACACATGTTCTGTTACCAACTACCATCATATCCACTCACAAGATACGTACTTGCGGCCAAGTCACAGTTACGTAAACCCATTCAAGAAATGGCCCAAACAGCTGTATTTACCTATGACCAACAACTGTTTGCACTAGATCATTTATTGTGTAGGGCAGTGATTTTCAACCTTTTTAAATTTGTGGCACACTGAACAACATTTTTAAATTTCCAAGGCACACCATCAATTTTTTGGGCTTCGCAGTAATAAAACATATTGGCTCCCACTGTAATAAAACAGATTTATATTAATGCCACACACCTACCCAAGAGTAATTCCACTCATTACCCCCCCAGTAATCCCACACACCTGCCCCCCATAGTAATTATACACACATGCCCCATTCTAATTCCACACACCTGCCCCCCCCATAGTCAAGCCACACACATGCCCCCATTGTAATTCCTTACACCTGTCCCACCCATAGTAAATATACATATCTGCCCCCCATTGTCATTACACACACCCTGCCCCCACATAGTAATCATACACACATGCCCCCTATAGTAATTCCACACACCTGACCCCCTTACAGTAATATAACACACACCGGTCCCCCACCATAGTAATTCTTTGCACATACTTATGTGAGTTTTTTATATATATATATATATATATATATATATATGTATATATGTATATTTCTAACCTTAAATCTTTTCCTCTCAGTGGGGAGCGCTGGGACAAGGAGCAGCAGCAGCGTTTGAGTGTGCACTGCAGGTGGGGAGATCGGGCCAGCTGATGCGGAAGTGCAGCGCTGCCCGGTGAGCACAGGTACATCTGGCTGGTGGCAGCGGCGGGTCTGTGACACAGACCTGCCGCTGCCACCAGCCAGATGTACCTGTGCTCGCCGGGCAGCGCTGCTCTGTGTGCGGGAGCTGCTGCAGCGGGTCTGTGTGCAGGCAGCGGCGCCGGGTCAGTGTGCGGGCGGCAGGCGGCAGCAGGACTGTGTGGCGGCAGGCGGCGGGCATCTCTGGCTGGCAGCAGTGGCGGCACACCTGGCAACTGCCTGCGGCACACTAGTGTGCCGCGGCACACCTGTTGAAAATGGCTGGTGTAGGGCATTTAAATGATTGTACAGGAACCTAGGGCAGGTTTTGCCTTCTAGGTGATTGCCCCTTTAAAAAAAACGTACAAGATCGGACCGCATCTCAGACGCCATTACTTCCTGCTGTCGACATGTACAGATGTGTCCACTTACATCTTTGCTTTTTTACAAATTTGGCACAACATGCAAAACACTGCTAAACTGTTTTTCACGAGTAGCTAGTGGATGATTTTTAAATTTTTTTTGCCTTAATAGAATATGTATAAAGTAACATATTAAAGAAGCAAATTAAGAAAAATCACAAGGCATGGCTAAATCTCTGAGTCTATGGCATGCAAAACCGTGCCATACATGACGGGATATAGCAAAGATGTATGTGGACACATCTGTATGTACCAGTTCTTCCTTGCTGTAAAGCTATATTGGCCCCTGGTTTCAGGTAGTTGGTAAGCTGTGAACGTTCAGCTAACTTTGGCAGCATACTTATGTGACCAATTGGTGCACACGGTACAGACTCCCAGTACCAAAAAACTCTATTTTTGATCATAGTGTTAAGTAAATAACAGGGTAGTTGGGAAGTTTTTGAAGATGCCTATCAATAGTAGTCATATAATCCACATTACCTTGATTCCATTTGGAAAAATGCATAGAAAGCACATGCTGTGTTTGAAGACGGCTATTTTTTATTTTGCTGGTTGCCCCCCACAAGCAATACATAATTATTTTTGCAAGTTGCACAATTGGCCTGCTACCTTGTGCTTTTATATGGCCACAGAACTCGTATATGACTTTTACTATATTTAATAATGTACAGTAGGGAGTACATTATGCCTTATATCTGGACTTAACTGTGGCGTAACTGTAATATGGGTTGATATTGGGTATAATGTAGTGAACAAAAACTGCTGGTGATCTTACTATAATATGCATGGATTAGAATGATTGATGCCAAAGCGTCTGATGAATTCAGTAGCATTCTAAGTGAAATATAACCATTATTGCAATTTACTCTCTCTAACCCAATATTTTAACGTAAGTGACAATGCTTTGAGTAACTTAATAGAACTAATAATATTTATAAGTGATGGGAATAGTTCTAAATCTATACTTTTTATTTCCAGAATCAATGGTTAACTTCCCTAAGGTGTTCTTCAGTGCGCACACATTTATATATCATGCTTGGTGACTTTATCCACTCCCTATATAAAGGCAATCGTTCTGCCATGTTTAATCATTTATTTAGGAGACGGAGACGTGCACAATCTGTTAATGGCATACCTTCCAAATGAGGGATCCCCTTTAGCTTTTATGTTTCTGTAAAGCTATCCAATCTCTAGAGTCCAGAATTGTATCCACATGTGACTGGAGTGTTATCCACAACTTCTACGTTTTTTTTAATTTTCTTTTACCCCTCTGGCGAGCTCCATTATGTAATAAAATACAATTTATAGAAACTACTTAGTGCGCAGATTTAGCAGCTAAATCAGTAATTCTCTCCTATGAGGTTCCTTTAACCCTCACCACAGGTGCACAAGAAAACAGAAAAATGGAGAGTTCTACTTAACTAGCGCTGATTGTGATTCCTTTCTTATTCCATATCATTCCATTAGTTTATCCAGAAACAGTTATCACATGAAAATGAAAAAAATGTGATGTATAGTGAAGTACCGTTTTAATTAATTATGACAACACATATACATGACACATATAAAACAATACAGATAGGATCAATTAGTCAATAAAAGAAATCCCCCGGAGATGCACGTAAGGCAATCAGTAATTACCGGAATATGTGGGAACTGTGGTTTAAACAGTCCCTATCAGCGCATGTGTCCCAAAATGGGTGCTCCGGATCAGCCCATATGCTACACAGATAGTCACTGCTGGATACCGGATCAATACAATCTCCTCACGGGCGTCTCCGACGGGAAAACCGACGCATTTCAACTCTCTGCTAGAGTCTTTTTCAAGGTTCAGATGAATAATGATCCTAATTTGACCATTCCCTATTTAAATGTCCCTCCACCAATCAGATTCCATGGGTCACGGCTTGAACAAACTAACTAATCAGTCCGTCCCTGATGACGTTGCGCCCAGTCTCAACCTCTATTTCCGTATGTAGAGGTTGCCCTGGTAACATATATCCAGTCTCTTCTCCTCTCCGGCTTCCGTCTTACTCGTACGGAGCGTCACGGCTCCTGCGTCCTTGTTGTCCTGGCAACCCGACTTGTCTTTTCATTCTCGTAACGTCACTTCCGGTATCGTTCTCTATGAGCCCAGTCTTATTTCTTACTGCTCGTATTAGAAATCCTTATTTGTCCTTATGTTACGCTTCTCATGTTTAACATTCCGGGCCATAAATTATACCATTTTAAAAAAACATCATCCTCTTTTAAGATAAAGATAAAAAGTGACATCACTTCCGGTGGAGTATTTGCGGGGAATATTTCTGAAATGATCATACACACTATTTAAACAACAACACCTTGAACATTCATTTTACCTTTGAGTCTAGTAAAGATAGAATAATTTTTTTGGATGTTACACTGTTTATTAAAGATAATAATATTCAAACAATGAACTTTATAAAACCAACTGACTCTGGAGCATATATAGGATTCACCAGTTGTCATCATCCCAATTGGTTGATGTCCATACCAGAGGGACAGTTCAGACGTCTAAAACGAAATTGTACCACATCAGAAATGTTTAAAGTCCAAGCAGAAGAAATGAAAGGAAAATTTCTATCCTCAGGATATCACAATGATAGAGTACAGGATGCAATAGATAAGGTGGCAACTATAGAAAGGAAGGATCTATTGAATCCCCAAACGTCTGATAAAGAAAGTAATAAGTTTGTGTGACAGGACGGTACCGTACGAAAGCACTCGCCGCTTTCGCGTCCCGTTGACTGCGCACAGATTGGAAGGTCAAGCCGCACGAGGCCTGAACACATAGGGGATTCCCGCTTACCGTCAGTAACCGCCTGTTACTGACTCCACCCACTGCGTTGTGGGCGGGTTCTCGCTGCCACCACCAAACTCCTAACCTGCCGTGGCGTTTGGAACCACGGTTCTGCTCTGTATGTGCCGACGCACTGCCTTACCACACCTGTGTGGTGTTGACGAATCCCCACTAGCCACTTGCTAGGCCTCTACCGGTAGCTGGCGGAAGGCGGAGCTTGGAGACGCTAGGTACTTCCCTGGACAGCCGGAGGACGGGGCTAGGTTTGGCCTAACCCTGTTGGTCACAAGATGAAGCAGTCTTCTTGAGGCAAAGATGTTTATTTGCTCAATGGTTCTAAAGAGAACCCTTCCCTATTGCTAGGGGCAACAGCATACAATCGGATGTTTCAGCAGAATAAAGATGGTACAACTACAACTCTGGAGGCACGCAGGTCTCCTTTTTATGTCAGTTTTCCACACAGTACCACAGGGGGGTAAGCCCTCCCTGTCTTCTCCAACCAATCAGGTTATTTTACAAAATACCAATAAATTACATTTTACAAGGATATAAGTGCAATAAAACAATATCCTCCTTCCTGTCACCCAGACAACGTTTGGTATCAGATTAACATTCACTATTGATAAATTTATCACATATCTTCAAAATACAGATGTTTCTGGTCATTCACATCTCCAGGCAATCCCAGTCTTTAAGATTACAACATGAATGGCTACAATACAAACAAACAGTCTTCCTTCCTTTATCTTCCATTCAGGGATCGTATATCAAATCCAAGCCCATAAACCCAATGATTAGCATCTCTCTCTAAGGAACTTACACATCAAAAGGTATTGTCCTTCACACCTCTCTGATAGAACAGGGCCATTAGCATGCCACTTCCTATTTCCAGAGGATAAGAGTTGCGTATTCAGACATCTATAGTAACTGCATTTTTCCTTTAAATATACACCAAGCCTGTCTTGAATATAAAATAGATACAGTTAAACATGCATTCCTGCAATAGTGCACAGAGCACTACATATGACATGTTAAAAGTAAAACACATGATTCAACAAACTTTTAAACAGTCCGCAACATGGTGCTGGGTACGAGGGTTAACCCCTTCAGTGCCGCAGACGCCATTACACGTGTGGCTGGCTAGTCTCTCTGGCCACATTCCTTCCCCCCCATTCAAGCGGGTCAACCAGGGACCCATGTCCCAACGATTTGGGTCCTGGTCCCGCAGTCCCTTGTGTTGAAGGGGACGCTACCTAGGGTGTGTAGGCTCCGGCCTAGACAGTTCATCCATAGTGTAGTGGGCCTCTCTTCGTGGGTGCACAATGTTCAAATAGTCCACCTGAAGTCCAAGTTCAAGGCTCCACCACAAAAGTCTGTCCAATTCCCCCAAGGTAGGTTGCAGCCACCTAACAGGTAGGTGGTAAGTCACCACGGTGGGGGGCCGGTTACAAACAAGTGCCACCCACGGTGTCCCAACTGTGGCATACCCCACCTCCCACAATAGCAGTTTTCTGCTCAAACAGGCCACAGGGTGCTCCTGCCCATATGGCTCTTTCTGGCTCGGTACTGCTCCCAGTCCGTGCAGTGGCGCAATAGTTCGTAACACACAGTCCTGGTCAAGAATGTGCGCCATCAGCACTGGAGCGGGTACCCGAGCCTCCTTCAATGACTGGAATGCCAACTCGCAAGCGGGTGCAAAGTCCACTGACTTGGGAATGCCCTTCCTAGCCATCTCTGTCAAGGGGTTCACTACAGGACTAAAGTCAATGACAACATGTCCGTAGGGCCTTACAGGTTCTAAGGTCAGTACCGGTCTGGGTGATGTGGGTCGGGGACAGCCTCTGGTTGCCTCCACCCCCTCTGGGTTGGGCCTACCCCTGTCTCCTCCCACATGGTGCCCCAGGCACTGCACCTTTGTCATACCTAACTGGCAACTGTCTGCCCTAACCGTCAGACCTGCCCTCCCATCCTCCTCTGTCGACCTATGACTCGGGAAACCTACCCTGTCACCTAGGCCTACTCCTTCCTCCTCGTCCGCTACCTGTGCCACAGTGATGGCGGCCAGACCACCAGCCTCTGGATCCTGTGTGGCATCCACTACAGGGAGGCTGCGTGTCTTCCCCGATCTACTGCGCACAGGCAGGGGACCTGCTATGTCCACAGCAACTTGCTGCAAGGGTTCTCCTATGGGCAGAGGCCCAGAGACAACACAACCGCTGGAGTGCCCCGGCTGCCAACGCATGGCACCAGCCTTACAGTTGGTCTGGGCGTCATCCGACATTCCAGACCAGGGTAAGCTCTGTGTCAGGCACTTCAGGGTACGGTCTGTCCCCGGGTTACTGTCCAAAGGGGTTTCACTGGCAACCGACACCGGTTGCGCAGGAACGTTCCCTGAGGGGACCAGTTGGACACATTCCCTATCTGGTCTATCCCCTCCCACTTTCCTGGCTACCCTGTACCTTAACCCTTCCCGCCAGGTCATACTTCCCGCCCCAACCCTGTCAAGGCCGCTGCCAGAGTGGCGCCTCATGCCTATCAGGGATGGGTCAGAGAGTTGAGCCTCCCTAAACTCCTGCCTGTGGCCCTCAATCTTTCCTAAATTGGGACACTCTACAGGGGGATCTAGGTGGGGACTACTAGGGTCAGTCTGGTAGGGGTCAGTCATGGCAAAATCAGTGTGGTTTCTCATACTCACCGCCGGAGTTGGCAAACCACTTGGGTCAGGAGCATCATTGGGCACCCCCACAGGATCACACGAGCTGGAACCGACATCCTCTGCGTTGCTAGGGGACGTAGGCATACCAGAGGCAAAAGGCATGCGGGGTCGATGTACTGATCTAGCCGCTGTGATCTTTTCCTCTGGGCTGGTTGATGCTGTGGTTGGCTGTGCTGGCAGTTGTCTAGCAGCTGTAGTCTTTTCCTCTGGGCTGGGCGGTGCTGGAGTAGCTGATGTCAATGGTGGTTTTGGAACTTGACTCCGGGGAATGGCGCCAACAAACGTAGTGACGATCCCACCACCCAGATCATTTCCTAGGACCACATCAGTTGGGAGACCATCCATGACGGCAACTTCTCGCAACTCTGGTCCAGCTCCCCAGTCCAGGTAGACTCTTGCCATGGGAACCGCTTTTTCTGTTCCTTCTGCCAGGGTGATCGTGGCAGTGCGACCCTGCAATACTGCAGCAGGATCTATAAGGTGGGGGCTCACCACAGTGATTGAGGCCCCAGAGTCTCTTAGGCCTTCTCCCTGCAGGGGTCCCACGTGGACCGGCTGCAGGTGCCTCCACATGTTGTGTAGGGGCTGTTTGGCCATGCAGGTGACTCTCTCCGCAGAGTGCACCTGTCTCTCGCCACACTCCATCGGACTGACTGGAGGGGGAACAGTCTCTGTAGGCTCATCTCCTCTCGTCAAACAAGCGAGCCGGGCTCCAGCACTCGGATTTGGGGCACGAGTCTGGGGTGCTTGGGATGCAGGACAGTTCATCCTCAGATGTCCGATTTTCCCACAGCCGTAGCACTTCTTCTCCAGTCGTGGCACCGATGATCTCTGATCAGTTGCAGGGACGCTGCGGTGCGGTTGCTGGCCAAGAGCACCCGGGTTGGAAGATGCTTGTCTTTGGGGGTGATGAGCTGAAGAGGGTGGTCCCCTTGGTGGTACAGTTTGTTGGAGCTGGCTGCTGGCGGGGCGCTTCTGCCCCCGTGGCCGAATTGCCACATATTTGTCGGCTAATTGGGCAGCCATTTTTAAGCTGGGTGGCTCCCGATCTAGCACCCACTCCTTCACTTCTTGGGCGCACCTGCGGTAGAACTGCTCCCTGCAGATCAGGTCAATCAGTGCGTCCCATGTAGTGGCTTCCGAATCCTTCACCCACTTCACCACGTACTGCCGCAGCTGGGTGGCGAACTGCTCATGGGTGCTGCTAGGATTCTTGGGCAAGTCTCTGAACTTCTTCCTGTAAGACTCTGGAGTGATGAAGAATCGCTGGAGGAGGGCCTTCGCGACTTCGTCGTAGTTCCCACAGTCCTCCGTCGCCACTCCTCGATAGGCCTCCAAGGCCTCTCCATGCAGAGTGGGCACAAGGTGTCTCACCCACTCTGACTTGGGTAGATCATGTAATTTGCAAGTCCTTTCAAAAACTTGTAAATGTCCATCAATGTCCCCATCACTGTCTGCAAACTTGGCAAACTGAATACGTCCTGATCTGTGTACAACAGCTGACAACGGCTCCCGGGGTACCACGGCCTGTGATGCCCGCTCCGCATGCCACATCCGAATGACAAGCATGCGTTCTTGCTCCGTTGCCCTTTCCCCCAATTCCGCTAGCCGATCTGCTAGGGTATCCGGGCCGCCCCCCCCTGGGACGTTGGGATCCTGGCCCTGCTAGGGATTGCTGGGAAACATTGCTGCTGTGAGAGAGGGCGGGACTTGTGGTTCTCACCGATTCCTTACGAAGGTCCACTGTTGGGCCGTCCTCTGCGATGCTGACGCCGTCAGTGCTTTCCACCTCCGCCCGATGAGACTCCTCCACGCTCCTGAGCGCCGCCTTCATGACGCTTCTGGACGCGTTGGAAGGGATATCCACACCCTTCCCCTGGCATACGATCTCCAGATCCTCCTTGGACATTCCGCTGAATTCCGCCATCTTGTGCGTTCTCCTGCGCTGCAGTTACTCCTCTCCTGAGTAACTCGGCTTCTCCTATCGGGTGATGAAAAGCCGCCTGGGAATATCCCACCACTATGCCACCAATTTCTGTGACAGGACGGTACCGTACGAAAGCACTCGCCGCTTTCGCGTCCCGTTGACTGCGCACAGATTGGAAGGTCAAGCCGCACGAGGCCTGACCACATAGGGGATTCCCGCTTACCGTCAGTAACCGCCTGTTACTGACTCCACCCACTGCGTTGTGGGCGGGTTCTCGCTGCCACCACCAAACTCCTAACCTGCCGTGGCGTTTGGAACCACGGTTCTGCTCTGTATGTGCCGACGCACTGCCTTACCACACCTGTGTGGTGTTGACGAATCCCCACTAGCCACTTGCTAGGCCTCTACCGGTAGCTGGCGGAAGGCGGAGCTTGGAGACGCTAGGTACTTCCCTGGACAGCCGGAGGACGGGGCTAGGTTTGGCCTAACCCTGTTGGTCACAAGATGAAGCAGTCTTCTTGAGGCAAAGATGTTTATTTGCTCAATGGTTCTAAAGAGAACCCTTCCCTATTGCTAGGGGCAACAGCATACAATCGGATGTTTCAGCAGAATAAAGATGGTACAACTACAACTCTGGAGGCACGCAGGTCTCCTTTTTATGTCAGTTTTCCACACAGTACCACAGGGGGGTAAGCCCTCCCTGTCTTCTCCAACCAATCAGGTTATTTTACAAAATACCAATAAATTACATTTTACAAGGATATAAGTGCAATAAAACAATATCCTCCTTCCTGTCACCCAGACAACGTTTGGTATCAGATTAACATTCACTATTGATAAATTTATCACATATCTTCAAAATACAGATGTTTCTGGTCATTCACATCTCCAGGCATTCCCAGTCTTTAAGATTACAACATGAATGGCTACAATACAAACAAACAGTCTTCCTTCCTTTATCTTCCATTCAGGGATCGTATATCAAATCCAAGCCCATAAACCCAATGATTAGCATCTCTCTCTAAGGAACTTACACATCAAAAGGTATTGTCCTTCACACCTCTCTGATAGAACAGGGCCATTAGCATGCCACTTCCTATTTCCAGAGGATAAGAGTTGCGTATTCAGACATCTATAGTAACTGCATTTTTCCTTTAAATATACACCAAGCCTGTCTTGAATATAAAATAGATACAGTTAAACATGCATTCCTGCAATAGTGCACAGAGCACTACATATGACATGTTAAAAGTAAAACACATGATTCAACAAACTTTTAAACAGTCCGCAACATGGTGCTGGGCACGAGGGTTAACCCCTTCAGTGCCGCAGACGCCATTACACGTGTGGCTGGCTAGTCTCTCCGGCCACAGTTTGAATGGGCTTTTAATCACATCGTTTAGTAGCCAATATAAGAACATTGAACAATCCCTTAAGAAACATTGGGGGATTTTAAAAAAAGATCCTATTATAGGTAACTCTTTACCCACAAAACCTAAATGCATATTCAGGAAGGCACCCAATCTTAAAACTTCATTGGTAAGAAGTGCACAACCACCAAAAAAACCTATGTCAACTATTAAATCAAAAGGTTTTTTTAGGTGTGGGTTGTGCCTAGGATGTAGAGGTGTTAAATCTGATACCGGTAAAATCACAGAAGTTTCCATTAATGGACACAATTGGAAAATAAGTGATTTTATCACTTGCAACAGTTCAAGTGTGGTATATGCCATTAACTGCAATTGTGGATTGTGGTACATAGGGCGTACATCAAGGCCTCTCAAGGTTCGCCTTGGAGAGCACCTACGCAACATTAAAAATGGACTGACAACGCATTCATTGTCAGAACATTTTTTAACACACCATAATAAGAACACTGGGGCAATTAAAATGTGACCCATGGAATCTGATTGGTGGAGGGACATTTAAATAGGGAATGGTCAAATTAGGATCATTATTCATCTGAACCTTGAAAAAGACTCTAGCAGAGAGTTGAAACGCGTCGGTTTTCCCGTCGGAGACGCCCGTGAGGAGATTGTATTGATCCGGTATCCAGCAGTGACTATCTGTGTAGCATATGGGCTGATCCGGAGCACCCATTTTGGGACACATGCGCTGATAGGGACTGTTTAAACCACAGTTCCCACATATTCCGGTAATTACTGATTGCCTTACGTGCATCTCCGGGGGATTTCTTTTATTGAATAATTGATCCTATCTGTATTGTTTTATATGTGTCATGTATATGTGTTGTCATAATTAATTAAAACGGTACTTCACTATACATCACATTTTTTTCATTTTCATGTGATAACTGTTTCTGGATAAACTAATGGAATGATATGGAATAAGAAAGGAATCACAATCAGCGCTAGTTAAGTAGAACTCTCCATTTTTCTGTTTTCTTGAGCTCCATTATGTGCCTCGGGATTCTGACCCAGCTGGCACAATGCCTTGGATAACCTGGACAGAAGGATCATTAACGTGGTTATTTTGTCATATTGTGGACAGAAAAAAGAGTTTATAGAATGGACTCTTCCATATGTCTAAAAAGAAAAACCATGGTTAGTAAAATAGATGGCCTTTTCTGATCTTAGATTTGTATTATTATTGTGTTTACAGGAGGAAAATATACAAAGGATGATTTCAAAGAGTATGAGAAGGACGCAGGAAAATATTCCAAGCTTGCTCTGAAAGACAAAGCTAAACCGAAACAAGAGTAATCTTTATATTTATAGTATGCGGGTGGGCTCATGCTAGTCCACAATGGATGGTTTGCGCAATGGTCATGTGATAGCTGCACATAGCAGATTTATCCTAAAATAGGTTTTTGTTGTGTTTTTTGTTTGTTTTAAGGCCATATTGATGATCTAAATATATAAATTTCTCTAACGTCCTAGTGGATGCTGGGGACTCCGTAAGGACCATGGGGAATAGACGGGCTCCGCAGGAGACAGGGCACTTTAAGAAAGAATTTGGATACTGGTGTGCTCTGGCTCCTCCCTCCATGTCCCTCCTCCAGACCTAAGTTAGAATCTGTGCCCGGACGAGCTGGGTGCTACTTAGTGAGCTCTCCTGAGCTTGCTATAAGAAAGTATTTTGTTAGGTTTTTTTATTTTCAGAGAGATCTGCTGGCAACAGACTCTCTGCAGCGTGGGACTGAGGGGAGAGAAGCAGCCCTACTCACTGAAGATAGGTCCTGCTTCTTAGGCTACTGGACACCATTAGCTCCAGAGGGATCGTACACAGGATCTCACCCTTTGTCATCCGATCCCGGAGCCGCGACGCCGTCCCCCTCGCAGAGCCGGAAGACAGAAGCCGGTGACAGAAGCAAGAAGACTTCAAAATCGGCGGCAGAAGACTCCAGTCTTCAAACTGAGGTAGCGCACAGCATTGCAGCTGTGCGCCATTGCTCCCACATTAAACCCACATACTCCGGTCACTGTAGGGTGCAGGGGGGCGCCCTGGGCAGCAATTGGGAACCTCTTGGCAAAAAGTGAGCATATATACAGTTGGGCACTGTATATATGCATGAGCCCCAGCCATTATTTTACACAGAAACGCGGGACAGAAGTCCGCCGCTGAGGGGACGAGGCTTCTTCCTCAGCACTCACCAGCGCCATTTTCTCTCCACCGCTCCGCTGAGAGGAAGCTCCCCAGGCTCTCCCCTGCAGAAACACGGTAGAAGAGGGTAAAAAGAGGGGGGGCACATAAATTAGGCGCAAAAGCTTTATATACAGCAGTTACTGGGTTAACACTAAGTTACTGTGTGATTCCTGGGACATATAGCGCTGGGGTGTGTGCTGGCATGCTCTCTCTCTGTCTCTCCAAAGTGCCTTGTGGGGGAACTGTCTTCAAAAAGAGCATCCCCTGTATGTGTGTGGTGTGTCGGTACGCTTGTGTCGACATGTTTGACGAGGAAGGCTATGTGGAAGCAGAGCGGGAGCAAATGAATGTGGGGTCGCCGCCGACGGCGCAGACACCTGATTGGATGGATATGTGGAAGGTTTTAAATGATCATGTTAATTCCTTGCATAAAAGGTTGGATAAAGTTGAAACCTTAGGACAGTCGGGGTCGCAGCCCATGCCTGATCCTATGTCGCAGAGGCCGTCAGGGTCTCAGAAGCGCCCACTATCCCAAATTGTTGACACAGATACCGACACGGAGTCTGACTCCAGTGTCGACTATGATGATGCAAAGTTACAGCCTAAATTGGCTAAAGCTATACGTTATATGATTATAGCAATGAAGCAGGTGTTGCACATCACAGAGGAAACCCCAGTCCCTGACAAGAGGGTTCATATGTATGGGGAAAAAAGGCAGGAGGTGACCTTTCCCCCCTCACACGAGCTCAATGAGTTATGTGAAAAGGCTTGGGAATCTCCAGATAAAAAACTGCAGATTTCCAAACGGATGCTTATGGCGTATCCTTTCCCGCCAACGGACAGGTTACGCTGGAAATCCTCCCCTAGGGTTGACAAAGCTCTAACACGCTTATCCAAGAGGGTAGCCCTGCCGTCACAGGATACGGCCACCCTAAAAGATGCTGCGGATAGAAAGCAAGAGGGTACCCTGAAGTCCATTTACACACATTCAGGTACCTTGCTAAGGCCGGCAATTGCGTCGGCCTGGGTGTGTAGTGCTGTAGCAGCATGGACGGATACCTTATCTGAGGATCTGGATACCTTAGACAAGGATACTATATTAATGACCCTGGGGCATATAAAAGACGCTGTCCTGTATATGAGAGATGCTCAAAGAGACATTAGCCTACTGGGCTCTAGAATAAATGCAATGTCGATTTCTACCAGAAGGGTCCTGTGGACTCGGCAATGGACAGGCGATGCTGACTCAAAAAGGCACATGGAGGTTTTACCTTACAAGGCTGAGGAATTGTTTGGGGAGGGTCTCTCGGACCTGGTCTCCACAGCTACTGCTGGAAAGTAAAAATTTTTGCCATATGTTCCCTCACAACCTAAGAAAGCACCGTATTACCAAATGCAGTCCTTTCGTTCACGAAAAGGCAAGAAAGTCCGAGGTGCGTCCTTTCTTGCCAGAGTCAAGGGTAGAGGAAAGAAGCTGCACAACACAGCTAGTTCCCAGGAACAGAAGTCCTCCCCGGCTTCTACTAAATCCACCGCATGACGCTGGGACTCCACAGGCGGAGCTAGGCCCGGTGGGGGCGCGTCTCCGAAATTTCAGCCACAAGTGGGTTCACTCCCAGGTGGATCCCTGGGTAATAAAGTTTGTGTCTCAGGGATACAAGCTGGAATTCGAAGAGATGCCCCCTCACAGATACCTCAAATCGGCCCTGCCAGCTTCCCCATTAGAGAGGGAAATTGTGTTAGCTGCAATTCACAAATTGTATCTTCAGCAGGTGGTGGTCAAGGTTCCCCTCCTTCAACAAGGAAAGGGTTATTATTCGACCATGTTTGTGGTTTCCGAAACCGGACGGTTCGGTCAGACCCATATTGAATTTAAAATCCCTGAACATATACCTGAAAAGGTTCAAGTTCAAGATGGAATCGCTCAGAGCGGTCATGGTAAGCCTGGAAGGGGGGGATTTTATGGTGTCTCTGGACATAAAGGATGCATACCTTCATGTCCCCATTTATCCACCTCATCAGGCGTACCTCAGATTTGTGGTACAGGATTGTCATTACCAATTCCAGACGTTGCCGTTTGGTCTCTCCACGGCACCGAGAATATTTACCAAGGTACAGTAATGGCGGAAATGATGGTGCTCCTGTGAAAGCAAGGGGTCACAATTATCCCATACTTGGACGATCTCCTCATAAAGGTGAGGTCCAGAGAGCAGTTGATGATCAGCGTAGCACGCTCTCGGGAAGTGTTACAACAGCACGGCTGGATTCTAAATATTCCAAAGTCGCAGCTGATTCCTATGACGCGTCTGCCCTTCCTGGGCATGATTCTGGACACAGACAAGAAGAAGGTTTTTCTCCCGACAGAGAAGGCTCAGGAACTCATGACACTGGTCAGAGACCTCTTAAAACCAAAACAGGTGTCGGTGCATCACTGCACGCGAATCCTGGGAAAGATGGTGGCATCATACGAGGCTATTCCCTTCGGCAGGTTCCATGCAAGGACCTTTCAATGGGATCTGTTGGACAAGTGGTCCGGATCACATCTACAGATGCATCGGCTGATCACCCTATCCCCCAGGGCCAGGGTGTCTCTTCTGTGGTGGCTGCAGAGTGCTCACCTTCTCGAGGGCCGCAGATTCGGCATTCAGGACTGAGTCCTGGTGACCACGGATGCAAGCCTCCAAGGGTGGGGGGCAGTCACACAGGGAAGAAATTTCCAGGGTCTGTGGTCAAGTCAGGAGACTTGCCTTCACATCAGTATCCTGGAACTAAGGGCCATATACAACGCCCTAAGTGAAGCGGAGACCCTGCTTCGCGACCAGTCGGTGCTGATTCAGTCAGACAACATCACCGCAGTGGCTCATGTAAACCGCCAAGGCGGCACAAGGAGCAGGGTGGCGATGGAGGAAGCCACCAGAATTCTTCGCTGGGCGGAGAATCACGTAAGAGCACTGTCAGCAGTGTTCATTCCGGGAGTGGACAACTGGGAAGCAGACTTCCTCAGCAGGCACGACCTCCACCCGGGAGAGTGGGGACTTCATCAAGAAGTCTTCGCGCAGATTGCAGGTCGGTGGGAACTGCCACAGGTGGACATGATGGCATCCCGCCTCAACAAAAAGCTACAGAGGTATTGCGCCAGGTCAAGAGACCCTCAGGCGATAGCTGTAGACGCACTAGTGACACCGTGGGTGTTCCAGTCGGTTTATGTATTTCCTCCTCTTCCTCTCATACCCAAGGTGCTGAGAATCGCACGTAAAAGAGGAGTGAGAACAATACTCATTGTTCCGGATTGGCCAAGAAGGACTTGGTATCCAGATCTGCAGGCAATGCTCACAGGGGACCCATGGCCTCTGCCTCTAAGACAGGACCTGTTGCAACAGGGTCCCTGTCTGTTCCACGACTTACCGCGGCTGCGTTTGACGGCATGTCGGTTGAACGCCGGATCCTAGCAGAAAAAGGCATTCCGGATGAGGTTATTCCTACGCTGATAAAGGCTAGGAAGGACGTGACGGCTAAACATTATCACCGTATATGGCGAAAGTATGTTGCTTGGTGTGAGGCCAGGAATGCCCCTACGGAGGAATTCCAGCTGGGCCGGTTCCTTCACTTCCTACAGTCGGGAGTGACTTTGGGCCTAAAATTGGGTTCCATTAAGGTCCAGATTTCGGCCCTATCCATTTTCTTTCAAAAGAACTGGCTTCTCTTCCTGAAGTCCAGACGTTTGTAAAGGGAGTGCTGCATATTCAGCCCCCTTTTGTGCCTCCAGTGGCACCTTGGGATCTTAACGTGGTGTTGAGTTTCCTGAAGTCACACTGGTTTGAGCCACTCAAAACCGTGGAGTTAAAATTTCTCACGTGGAAGGTGGTCATGCTATTAGCCTTGGCTTCAGCTAGGCGTGTGTCAGAATTAGCGGCTTTGTCATATAAAAGCCCCTATCTGGTTTTCCATATGGACAGGGCAGAATTACGGACCCGTCCACAATTTCTGCCAAAAGTGGTGTCATCTTTTCATATGAACCAAACTATTGTGGTGCCTGTGGCTACTCGTGACTTGGAGGATTCCGAGTTACTAGATGTAGTCAGGGCTTTGAAGGTTTATGTAGCCAGAACGGCTGGAGTCAGGAAAACTTAGTCGCTGTTTATCCTGTATGCACCCAACAAGCTGGGTGCTCCTGCTTCAAAGCAAACTATTGCTCGCTGGAACTGTAACACGATTCAGCAGGCTCATTCTGCGGCTGGATTGCCGCTTCCAAAATCCGTAAAAGCCCATTCCACTAGGAAGGTGGGCTCTTCTTGGGCGGCTGCCCGAGGGGTCTCTGCATTACAGCTTTGCCGAGCGGCTACTTGGTCAGGTTCGAACACTTTTGCAAAGTTTTACAAGTTTGATACCCTGGCTGAGGAGGACCTTGTGTTTGCTCATTCGGTGCTGCAGAGTCATCCGCACTCTCCCGCCCGTTTGGGAGCTTTGGTATAATCCCCATGGTCCTTACGGAGTCCCCAGCATCCACTAGGACGTTAGAGAAAATAAGATTTTACTTACCGGTAAATCTATTTCTCGTAGTCCGTAGTGGATGCTGGGCGCCCGTCCCAAGTGCAGACTTCTTCTGCAATACTTGTATATAGTTATTGCTTAAATAAGGGTTATGTTATGGTTGCATCAGGGTTGATCTGTTGCTCCGTTGTTGTTCATACTGTTAACTGGGTAAGTTTATCACAAGTTATACAGTGTGATTGGTGTGACTGGTATGAGTCTTGCCCTGGATTCCAAAATCCTTTCCTTGTACTGTCAGCTCTTCCGGGCACAGTTTCTCTAACTGGGGTCTGGAGGAGGGACATGGAGGGAGGAGCCAGAGCACACCAGTATCCAAATTCTTTCTTAAAGTGCCCTGTCTCCTGCCGAGCCCGTCTATTCCCCATGGTCCTTACGGAGTCCCCAGCATCCACTACGGACTACGAGAAATAGATTTACCGGTAAGTAAAATCTTATTTTTGGGACTACATTTATTGCTATAGGACCCTATTCAGCATTAGTTGCAGATTCTGCTAAAAAGCAGAATCTGCAACTGCCTGTGATTACATGCTGAGGGCCGCCCATCATGCCTAGATTGCAGTTGCATCACTGTCCAGGGAATAGCAGATGCCCCCCTGCATAAGCAGCATGGCTGCATATATATATACACACCGCTGCCATCTTTTTCTTCAGTGACATCACGCAGCTGCCCCAAAAACTGTCTGGCCACGCCTGCGTTGGCCAGAGCACTTCCCGTAACGCTGACCGGTCGCGGTCATTTAAAATTAGATTGCATTTTGACCCCCGCACACGCACATTAGCACTGCTGCGCAGATGGCTGAAATCGTCCGACTGCTGCTGAATGACCTCCTTAGTTCACTGTTACTTTGATGTTTTACCTGTTCGTATTCTGCAGATGCCACAATTGAGTGGCTAGATGTCCTCAAACACAGCAGTCGCAGCCATGACATTTACAGCTAACCCTTTCTGCCTTGATTAAATTTACCAAAGAAAATAAGCATAGACTTACATATGAAAATCAAGATCCCATCATCTGCGTTATTACAGTCCACATTCATCATGGGCATTGCAGTATATGCATGTAAATGTGCAGGTTTTTGTTTTTTTTTTTACTATCAAAACAATTCTTAACTATCTTAGTGGCAAATATGAGCTGGTGTTGGACGATAACATGGAGGAGACTGGCAGCAGTCAGACCGTTCCTGTTAAATACAAAGAAAAGAAACGTTACTACTCCGATGATGAAGATGACCGGAGAATGAAAAAGTCAAAGGTAAGCCTCTTAAGAATCTGATCTTGGCACCTCCTGTTTTTGGATTTTGCTTTGTCCTTCAAAAAGTTTGGCAAATACACAAAAAAAAGTTTCCCTGACAAAATGAGTAATTCAGCCACTATTTATGCTTCATAACATTTATTTTCCTTTTTGTCAATAGCAATTTTTCACTTCTCCTAAGGTTTGTATTTGTTAAAAAAAATACCAAAAGGCCCTGTTATTGTACTAACAATACAATAACAGTCATGTCATTGTGTTTCTTTTTCATCCACTAGGGGTCACTGGAGTACTCTTGGGGATATGGACGGTTTCCGTAGGAACAAGGCACTGAATATTAAAATTTAGAACTCTCCTCCCGTCCATATCCCAGAGTACCTCAGTGTTTTTCTGTGCTTCTCGTAGCAACAGGCTTGTGTGGAGCTTAACCACACTACTTTGAATATTTTTATTTTAAATTTTTTTTTCTTCTACTTTTACATTTTTTGCTCACAGCACATCCCTTCCCAGTTTCTGTAAAAACTTGGGTCCGGGATAGTGCCGCTGCACGGAGCAGCGCATGGCGTGTCGGTCCTCACAAAGAGCACCCTCAAAGCCACACGCAGCTCATTCCCTGACTGCTGCTACAGCTGGACGGAGCTTACAGATAGGAGCCCCGTCACAGCCTTCGCTTCTGGAGTTAGGTATGCTGGGGGTACGGGGCGGTCAGCGCACGCTGCCGCCCCGCTGTGTGGGGACACTGTTCACTGACGTCGCTCTCACTGCGCCCGCACCCGCCTCTCCTGACAGGCCGCCCCGGCAACCGCTCCGAGCAGCGCCGCCTCCACCGCTGAGACCCGCCGGCCGCCGCTCACACCCGCCGGCCGCCGCGCTCACCCGCCGCTCGCACCCGCCGGCTGCCGCTGTAGGACCGCGCTCCATTACAGCGCTCCCCGGCTCCCTGCACCCTGATTGCGCTGGGAGTGAGATACCCGCGCCCCGGTAATTCCCGCTCAGACAGCGGTACACGGGCCACGGGGGAGGGAGCAGAAGGGGGGGGGGGGAATGACATTAGCGGAGGGCTGCATAAGGGGGGTGACATTGATGAAATAGGCTGTTAAGCCTATATTACAGGGTTGGCTGCACTTGTTACATATACCCTGCACTGTGAGGCATGGTGGCCATTTTAATCTTGCTTCCTGTCTTCCAGTTTGTGATTCCAGAACGTTCCTGTACTACATCTCTACTCCACCGGAGGCGCAGGGGTGTTGGTGGGAATTTGGGACCAGTTTCATATAGTACTGGCCACGTGCACTACACTTTGCCAGATATATATATATATATATATATATATATATATATAGAGAGAGAGAGAGACACCTTAGTACTATTTACTGAGTCGTGCAGGTTGTCTGTCTTTGTATGTTGTATTGTTTGTCTGCATAATGAGTAAGGCACCGGCAAAACCATAAAAGCACTGCCATGTCTGTGACAGTGTGTTACCGGATGGTTCTACCACATGCGCAGTATGTTTTGTGGATTCAGCTACGAATACAATCTCTGCTCCGCTGTCTAAGCCGGTTTCATCCCCGGACCCTCCATGGGCTATGCTAGCAGATGGTATGGCTGGATTGCAATCAGAATTGGCCGCCGCTCGACAGGAGCGTGAAGCGGCAAGATCCGAGTCTAGGGTGAGACCGCTAGGACTACCGGAGGGGTCTCAGCCTTGCCAACAGTCTAAGTCCATTTTGGGTAGTAGGGATAAATTTACTTTGTCTTATGATTTACCAGTTTCTGCTATGTTACAGTCTGATGATTCTATGCCAGACCTCACGGCGCAAGATGACGGTGAGGAGGGAGAAGTAGACCAGCAGTCCGATAGTGAAGATTTTGACAGCCCAGGCATTGATAATCTCATCAGAGCGGTGCGTCAGTCTCTGAGGTTTACAGAATCTGAGGAGCCTCTGACAAATGATGAAGTCGTCTTTGCTAAACGACAGAGGACTCCGATGTGTTTTCCGGTTTCGGAATCTCTTAATAAGATGTTACTGGAAACACGAAAGAATCCGGATAAACGGTTTTCTATACCTCGCAGATTTAAGTCTAGTTACCCGTTTCCGGAGTCTGTGACAGCTACATGGGAGAATCCGCCATTGGTGGATTCGTCTGTGTCTAAACTTACAAAGAAATTAACCATACCAGTACCAACGGCTACTACGCTTAAAGACCCTTCAGACCGTAAAATTGAAGCTATGCTAAAATCCATGTATATAGCAGCAGGAGTGTTGCTTAGACCTGGGTTGGTTGGCATTTGGGTAACTGAGGCGCTCATGGTATGGATAACAGAACTCAAGTCTGCCCTACATGACGATCACCTTATACTTCTCGCTGATCAAATCTGGGAAGCTGCGGATTATCTATGTACAGCTTCTACTGACGTCTGTCAGCTCACTTCTCGCCTTTCATCGTCGCTAGTTGCAGCACGACGAGCACTCTGGCTGCGCTCTTGGCAAGCGGAGGCGGAGGTCAAAAGAGGTATAGAGACGTTACCTTACGGTGGCGAGAAGTTGTTTGGTCCTGAATTGGACAAATGGATTGCTGAGGCCACGGGTGGTAAGTCTGTTTTCTTACCATTGCCTCCAACGGCGCCTAGGCGGAAATACTCGGGCCCGGCGTTCAAATAATTTCGGCCTCAGCCCTTTCGAGGCCGTGGTAGGGGACCAGCCACGGCCGGTAGACGAGGTCGAGGGCGTTGTTTCCAACAAACTAACGCCAGTCGTCAAGACACTAAGGTCACCGACAAGCCAGTGGCATGACGGACTCCCAGCCCATCTTGGATCTCCAGTTGTGGGAGCACGCCTTCAGACGTTCCATTTGGCGTGGTTCCGGACGTCCACAGATGGGTGGATCCGCAATTTAGTGCTCAAAGGTTACAAAATCGAGTTCGACTGTCTCCCGCCACTGCGGTTTTTCAAAACAGGACTGCCTGTGTCGGACGACAAACGGGCGGTTCTGCAACTTGCCATTCAGTCTCTGCTGGAGTCAGCAGTTTTGATTCCGGTCCCTGTACACCAACAGGGGCAGGGTTATTATTCCAGTCTGTTTGTGGTACCAAAGCCGGATGGCTCGGTCAGGCCAATATTGAACTTAAAGGGCCTCAATCAGTACGTCACTTACTACAGACTCAAGATGGAATCTCTGCGGTCGGTAATTGCAGGTTTAGAGCCACAGGAATTCATGATTGCGCTGGATCTCAAAGATGCGTATTTACACATTCCGATTTGGCCACCTCATCAGAGGTTCTTGCGGTTTGCAAACCGGCAGAACCATTACCAGTTTCAGGCTCTACCGTTTGGCCTCTCGTCAGCGCCTCGGGTATTCACCAAAGTGATGTCTGTGATGATAGCTCATCTCAGATCCCTGGGAGTGATAATAGTTCCGTACTTTGACGATCTGCTCATCAAAGCTCCGTCTCAACAGATGCTCCTCCAACATGCGTTGCTAACGTACGATGTCCTAGTTCAGCACTGTTGGATTGTCAACTTCAAGAAATCACATCTGATTCCGTCTCAACGACTGCAATTCCTAGGTATGATTCTCGATACGGTAAATCAAAGAATTTACCTACCAGAACAGAAAGTACAGATCATTCGTCATCTGGTTCGATTGGTGCTCAAGCCACGCACAGTCTCGGTACATTTGTGCATTCGCCTCTTAGGCACAATGGTGGCGGCTTTCGAAGCGCTTCAGTTCGGGAGACTTCACTCACGTCCTTTTCAACTGGATGTGCTCGCACAGTGGTCGGGCTCGCATCTGCAGATTCACCACAGAGTGAGGTTGTCGCCACGGGCCAGGGTATCTCAATCTGGTGGCTCAATGTACACAATCTGCCCGCAGGGAAACGGTTCGGCGCCTGGAATTGGATAATTCTAACGACGGACGCGAGTCTCAGAGGTTGGGGAGCTGTAGTTCAAAATTGTCAGCTCCAGGGTCTCTGGGCGGCTCATGAAAGATTGCTGTCTATAAATGTCTTGGAACTCCGGGCAATTTACAATGCGCTACGACAAGTAGTGCACATTCTTCGGTCTCAGCCTGTCCAGGTGCAGTCGGACAATGCGACGGCGGTCGCATACATCAACAAACAAGGAGGAACGAGAAGCCGCATGGCAATGCGAGAAGTAGCTCGAATCCTCAATTGGGCCGTGCGTCACCAAGTGATGTTGTCGGCAGTGTTCATTCCGGGAGTGGACAACTGGGAGGCAGATTATCTCAGCCGTCGGGATTTTCATCCAGGAGAATGGGCATTACATCCAGAAGTGTTTCACATGTTGGCCCAGAGGTGGGGTTACCCTCAAGTGGACCTGATGGCATCTCGCCACAATCACCAAATGAGAACGCGAGATCCAAAGGCAGTGGCGGTGGATGCTCTCACCGTCGCGTGGCCGTACAGCCTCGTGTACCTGTTTCCGCTGCTCCCTCTGTTGCTAAAACGGATCAAAAGAGAGTCCGTCACAGTCATACTAGTGGCGCCTCATTGGCCTCGGAGAGCTTGGTTCTCGGATCTCCGAGGACTACTCGCAGACGAGCCTTGGCCGCTCCCACTTCATCCGGAGCTGTTACAACAGGGTCCGTTCCTTTACCCCGATTTAGCGCGGCTGCGTTTGACGGGGTGGCTGTTGAGACCACCCTCTTAAGGAGATAGGGCATTCCAGAATCGGTTATACCAACCATGTTACGTGCTAGGAAGCCAGTTACGGCAGCTCATTATTACAGAATTTGGCGTGCCTATATAGGTTGGTGTGAGGATCGGAAGTTTCCGACATCATCTTTCAAGTTATCCCGTCTTTTGTTATTTCTACAAACGGGGTTAGATGGAGGACTACACTAAAGGTGCAGGTATCTGCTTTGTCAATTTACTTTCAAAGACGATTGGCTCTATTGCCGTCTGTACACACTTTTCTGCAAGGTGTCCTCAGAGTACAGCCTCCGTTCATTCCACCTACAGCGCCATGGGACTTGAATCTGGTTTTAGATTTCTTACAGTCTTCATATTTTGAACCCTTACACCAAGTGGATATTAAGTTTCTCACTTGGAAAACAATTTTCCTACTAGCCTTGGCTTCGGCAAGGCGTGTTTCCGATTTGGGTGCCTTGTCATGCAAGCCACCGTATTTGGTGTTTCATGATGACAGAGCGGAACTTCGGACGAATCCCGCTTTCCTACCAAAGGTAGTGTCATCCTTTCACATCAATCAACCAATAGTAGTTCCTGTGTTGACAGGAAATTCTGGAACCTTGGATGTGGTACGCGCATTACGCGTTTGTGTCCCAAACGTCTACAGTTCATAAGACGGATACGTTGTTTGTTCTGTATGATGCTGCCAAGATGGGTTGGCCAGCTTCTAAGCAGACCTTATCCATATGGATTAAACTGACCATACGTCAGGCTTACCTTCATGCTAGGTTACAGCCGCCTACATCAGTAACAGCTCATTCCACACGTTCTGTGGGGACTTCATGGGCAGCTGGTCGTGGGGCTTCTACGACGCAGCTTTGCCGTGCGGCTACCTGGTCATCAGTGCACACGTTTGTGCGCTTTTACAAGTTTGATACGTTTGCGGCATCAGCATCTAGCTTTGGCCGCCTAGTGTTACAGGTGCCAAACTGCTCTCCCGCCCACGGGGGTAGCTTTGGTACGTCCCAAGAGTACTCCAGTAACCCCTAGTGGATGAAAAAGAAAATAGGATTTTGGTACTTACCAGGTAAATCCTTTTCTTTGAATCCATAGGGGGCACTGGACGCCCACCCAGAGCAGTTTTACCTAGTTTGCGGTAAGTTCAGGGAATCGTATGGTAACACATTCTCACCGACTGGTTCAAGTTTCAAGTTCTATCGGTTATTGTGCCAACTGTTTAGTTGTCAGTCACGTTATGTGTCAACTTTATTGTTGTCCGTTCTGTTATATGTAATTCTCCATTGTCAACCTCTCTATCGCTCCTGTTCGGCTCAGTAAAAAACACTGAGGTACTCTGGGATATGGAGGGGAGGAGAGTTCTAAATTTTAATATTCAGTGCCTTGTTCCTACGGAAACCGTCCATATCCCCAAGAGTACTCCAGTGCCCCCTATGGATTCAAAGAAAAGGATTTACCTGGTAAGTACCAAAATCCTATTATTTCTCCCCTGTTTACAGAGATTACAAGAGCATTAAGATCTAGGGCTCACAAGCGTTAGGCTGAGTACACACTATGACGACAGATCCGCCAACATAGCGGGCCACTTTGGTAAGCTATACACACCAATCGGCCGCTCAGTATGTCTGTGCAGACATCCTAGATGGGCACACATTTGAATTTGCCCGCCCACTCTGATGTCAGTCTCTGCAGTCACTGTACGGGCGGGTCGCCTGTACACATAATCAGACATGCCGATACATCTGCACTAGCTGTGTCACAGGGCCGAAGCTATATGTCTGTGAACAACACTGTTCACAGAGATATCGTGTTACACACCCGCTGATGACCTACAGAATTATCAACCATTCTGTGGAACGGGCAAAATACCTTGCATTGTATACCCAGCTTTAGAATGTTTCTTAGATTGCTAGTTCATTTTGCCAGGGCTATTTTTACCTTCTGTCTCACATAAGTATACAGTGCATCCGGAAAGTGTTCACAGTGCTTCACTTTTTTCACATTTTGTTATGTTGTAGCCTTCTTCCAAAATGGGATAAATGCATTTCTGCTGCGGGGTACACTGGGCTCCACAAGGATTCACATTGGGGTGTAGAGTAGGATCTTCATCCGAGGCACCAACAGGCTCAAAGCTTTTGACTGTTTCCAAGATGCTCAGCGCCGCCACCTCTATAACCCCGCCTCCATGCACAGGGGGCTCAGTTTGTAAGTTGGTGCCATGCAGTAAGCAGGCACTTAACAGGAGGGCTGCCTCAAGCAGTCCTTTGATAGCTTAAATGACAAGAAAAATTAAAAAAAAAATTCTAAGCAAGACTTCAAGGGCTGCTGCAGACACAGCCTTTCTTACTTGCCTATTTGCGGCTCCCTCACCCCCAGCGACACTGTATACTCCCGCGCCCTGGTTGCCAGGTCACTGCAGCAGAGGCGCCGGCTTCTTCTAAACATTGAGTCACACACACGCCGCCGTCTCCCGGATCGCGGAGCCGCAGACAAGGGGGAGGTAAGGGGCTCCCGTGCCCACAGCGCGGCTGTAGGAGGCAGGCCGCACGCGCGCTGGTTCGGACGCTCCAATAGCCACCAGGGTCACCTCATGGGCACAGGTCAGGGGGAAATTTTATTATAAACCTCAGCTTTTACACTGCCCGCAAGCACCCGGTGGGGATGCCAGCAGGGAGAGCAGGTCGGACCTGAGGCCCCCAGCCCCAGGGCGCCATTTCAGCAATGTTCCCGCCCTGGAGCTGCTTTTCTCTCCCTCACTCCCGGTCAGCAGCTATTACAGATAGAGCCTTGCTGTTCCTGGGACTGCTGGGGCAAGTCCTCCTCTTTGGAACCGCCTGATTGCCAGTGCTGTGCTTCCTACAGGACACTTAAGTATTCTACCTGTCACTGGGACATTGTTAGTTAAGAAAGAGTGCATACATTCAGGGTTGTGTGGTACAAACACCCTGTGATATACATCCAGTGATTACTGTGCATTGTTATATCTATTGTTATCACATATAGCCATACTGAGTATTACTTTGTATTGCTAGTCCAGTGCAGTTTATGGTACATCATTTCTGCATGGTACGCTTGTGACTATATACATGTGTGTGCATGTAGCTGCTGCGTGGTTGCCTTATTGCAGGGTAATTCACTCAGTGGGCTATTCCTATATTGCTATACCTGAGGGGGCCAAGTGTTTCAGGTTTTTCTTTATGTTTAATGTAGGATTGTATCACAAGATATACAGACGGTGTATTTTGACTTGTGATTTATAGTCACCATATGATCTATATCTCTTGAACTACCGGTCTGTGCTATCTTAGGCACCCCTTTCTGAGAGTTCTTGATAGGTATAGTGCTGCTACACTTTGTACCAGGTTGCCCAATATTGTGCACATAGCTATATCTGCTACACGTGGCGGCTTCTCCCACACTGCGTGGTAGTGAGGCCGCGGACGTAGCGGAGGATAATATGGCAGCTTGACAGTTCAGGTACAGGGGGTTCATTACCACCCAGTGGGTCGGTAGCACCAGGGGCTACATTTTCCACATTGTTAAACACGCTTGTGACTAAGTTAACACCCCCTGTGGGACCACCTGTGCCACCGCAACAGTTTATGGTCCCTGCTGTGAATCCGCCTTGGGTGGATCAGCTTTCCACTCAGTTACAGCATTTGAACCGATCTATGACTAAATCCAAGGGTCACTCTCGCCCGCCTAAGACTAAGTCGTCTTCTAAACGGGCCATTACCTCCTCCCAATCCACTGCTATTCCAGACACATCCTCTGACGAGGACGGCGCATATACCGATCCCACAGACACTGACACAGATGTTTCTGAAGGGGAAGGAAAATCATTAGTGGATGTCCCGGATTTGATTGAGGCTATCAGACTCATTCTTCAGGTGGCTGATGATCCTGAGCCTGAGTCTGTCTCCAAGAAACCGGATAGGTTTAAATGTAAGAAGGTGGTTAAACAAGTTTTACCCCATTCTGATCACCTGGCTGACATACGTCAGGAATCCTGGGAAAATCCGGAGACCAAATTTACGCCGACTAAGAGACTATTGGCTCACTATCCTCTCTCTGCGGAGGTGTGTAAAACTTGGGAAACCCCTCCGTCTGTAGATTCTCATGTGGCGCGTATGGTTGTTTCCTGTGCTCTGCCAGTAACTACCGTCACCTCTCTGAAGGAACTGACAGATCGCCGTGTGGAGGGCTGTTTAAAAGCGATTTATGCCCTAACGGGGGCTGTGCATAGGCCAACAATTGCAGTGACTTGGGCTGTTGAGGCATGGGCTCAGGAACTTGAGGCGGAACTGCCTTCCAGTGCTTCTGAGCATGCTCGACAATGTGTCTCGTATATTGCCACGGTTTCTCTATACCTTAAGGAGGCGGCCTCCGATGCCGGGGTGCTCATGGCCAAGGCTGCTACTACGTCCATCTTGGCCAGACGTATACTTTGGTTGAGATCCTGGTAGGTGGATATGGATTCAAAGAAACCCCTGGAGGTGCTTCCTTTCAAGGGAGACATTCTCTTTGGAGAAGACCTCAATAAGATTGTGGCTGATCTGGCTACTGCTAAAACAGCTTGCCCACCTAGTACGGCTCCTTCAGCACAGAAGGCTAAAAGTACTTTCCCTCTGCCCTTTCGTACTCCAGGTAAAGCAAAAGGTCAGGCGTACCCAAAGCAAGCTTGTGCTACCAGACCTGCCAAGCCCAGACCGAAGCGACAAGCCTGCCGCATGATGGGGCGGGCCTCCCTTTGGGGGATCCCAAGGTGGGGAGCCGACTTCTAGGTTTTGCTCAGGAATGGTTGAAGACCACTTCAGATACCTGGGCGAGGGAAGTCGTCGCTCGAGGTTACACCATACCCTTCAAGAATCGTCCCCCGCAGTGGTTTTGCCTGACAGATGTTCCTCTGGATCCGGCAAAAGCAAACACGTTGTCCTCGGTGGTACACTCTCTCCTGACCACAGGAGTGGTTGTACAGGTGCCTCTGGCTCAGAGAGGCAAGGGGTACTATTCACCGCTGTTTCTAGTCTCGAAACCGAACGGGTCCTCGCTGCCCATTCTCAGTCTGAAGTCCTTGAACAAGCATGTGCGGGTCTCCAAGTTTCATATGGAAACTCTGTGCTCTATTGTTCTGGCAATGGAGCCTGGGGACTATATGGTCTCCCTGGACATACAGGGTGCCTACCTGCATATTCTTATTGCGGTATCAACAGTACCTGCGGTTTGCGGTGGGCAACCTTAATTACCAATTTCGGGTGTTACCCTTTGGTTTGACAACGGCACCCCGAGTTTTCACCAAAGTAATGGCGGTCATGACGGCTACACTCCGCCGTCAAGAGTCCGGATCCTACCATACTTGGACGATTTGTTGATCCTGGCAAATTCCCCAGAACTTCTCCTGTGTCATCTCGATCTGACGGTCCAGTGCATGAAAGCCCACGGGTGGCTGATCAACTGGAAGAAATCCTCCCTGGTTCCTGCTCAGAGCATGTTACACCTGGGAGCGTTATTGGACACTCACAACCAACGGTTGTTCCTGTCTCGGGAGAAAGTCCTGAAGCTTCAGGACAGGATTCGATGCTTCCTATCTCGTCCGCAAGTGTCGATACATTCGGCAATGCAAGTGCTAGGTCTCATGGTGTCGACTTTCGACATGGTGGAGTATGCTCCGTTCCACACTCGTCCTCTGCAGAAGTTAATTCTGGCCAAGTGGGATGGCCTGTCTCACCGGATCAGATCTCACATGATCTCATTGTCTCCGGAGGTCCGCCTGTTACTGAGCTGGTGGCTGCAGGACCAACAATTGAGCAGGGGCCGTCCCTTCTGGATATCCGGCGGGGTCCTTCTGACGACGGATGCCAGTCTGAGAGGTTGGGGCGCGTTGTTGGAACACCACACTCTTCAAGATTGGTGGACCAAGGACTACTCCCGATAAATATTCTGGAACTGCGGGCAGTGTTCAATGCGTTGACAATGGCCCAGCATCTAATACAGAACAGGCCTGTTCAAGTACAGTCGGACAACGCCATCACGGTGGCGTACATCAATCATCAAGGCGGCACTCGAAGCCGCCTGGCAATGAGGGAAGTATCACAGATTCTTCAGTGGGCAGAAAGCCATCTGACGCCCATATCCGCAGTGTTCATTCCGGGAGTCCTGAACTGGGAAGCGGACTACCTCAGTTGTCAGGACGTACACGCAGGAGTGTGGAGCCTCCATCCGGAGGTGTTTCACCTTCTCGTGGGGCCTTCCAGATGTGGATCTGCTGGCGTCTCGACACAATCACAAGGTTCCGGTCTTCGGAGCAAGGACAAGGGACCCTCAAGCTGCGTTCGTGGACGCTCTGGCAATTCCATGGAATTTTCAGCTTCCGTACGTGTTCCCTCCGGTGTCACTCCTGCCCAGAGTAATACGGAAGTTCAAGCAAGAAGGCGGAAACCTGCTTCTGGTCGCTCCAGCGTGGCCCAGACGGCATTGGTTCTCCGATCTACTGGGTCTCTCGTGGGATCGTCCCCTTGTACTTCCACAATGACCAGACCTCCTTGTTCAGGGCCCTTGTGTTTTACCAGGATTTGGCCCGTCTGGTTTTGACAGCATGGCCCTTGAGGCTTCCGTCCTGAGGGCCAAGGGTTTTTCTGAGGCGGTCGTTCAAACTATGCTAAAGGCCCGTAAGCCGGCTTCTGCTCGAATCTACCATAGGGTCTGGAATGCTTACTTTGCTTGGTGTGCGTCTCACAATCATGACGTTTTCAAGTTTAGTACGGCCAAACTATTGGCCTTTCTACAACAGGGCCTAGACTTAGGCTTGCGTCTGGCCTCCCTCAAGGTTCACATTTCTGCCTTGTCGGTTTGGTTTCAGAGAAAGATTGCCAACCTGCCTGATGTCCATACGTTCACTCAGGGTGTGTTGCGGATTCAGCCTCCTTATGTGCCGCCTGTGGCCCCTTGGGACTTGTCGGTGGTTTTGGAGGCCTTGCAAGTGTCTCCTTTTGAGCCTCTTGCCTCTGCTGACCTTAAGTGGCTTTCCTTTAAGGTTCTATTCCTGCTAGCTTTTGCTTCAGCTAGAAGGGTCTCGGACTTGGGTGCCTTATCCTGTAAGTCTCCCTATTTGATTTTTCACCGTGACCGGGCGGTTCTTAGAACCCGGACAGGTTATTTGCCTAAGGTGGTGTCGTCTTCTTTCTACCTTAACCAGGAGATTGTATTTCCGGCCTTTAATTCTCCTGAGTTGTCTCCCAAAGACCCATCTTTGGATGTGGTACGGGCAAATTTTCATGATATCCAGGCTGCAGCACAGATGGTTAAATCAAAATAACTGAGCTACTAATTAAGTCATCTGTGCTGAAGCCTGGATATCACTAAAACCTGCACTGTTAGTGTGCTTTGAGGACCGGGGTTGGGAATGCCTGCTCTACTGTATTTTCTCTATCGTCCTAGTGGATGCTGGGGTTCCTGAAAGGACCATGGGGAATAGCGGCTCCGCAGGAGACAGGGCACAAAAGTAAAGCTTTCCGATCAGGTGGTGTGCACTGGCTCCTCCCCCTATGACCCTCCTCCAAGCCAGTTAGATTTTTGTGCCCGGCCGAGAAGGGTGCAATCTAGGTGGCTCTCCTAAAGAGCTGCTTAGAAAAGTTTAGCTTAGGTTTTTTATTTTACAGTGAGTCCTGCTGGCAACAGGATCACTGCAACGAGGGACTTAGGGGAGAAGAAGTGAACTCACCTGCGTGCAGGATGGATTGGCTTCTTGGCTACTGGACATCAGCTCCAGAGGGACGATCACGGGTACAGCCTGGATGGTCACCGGAGCCTTGCCGCCGGCCCCTTTGCAGATGCTGAAGTAAGAAGAGGTCCAGAATCGGCGGCAGAAGACTCCTCAGTCTTCTAAAGGTAGCGCACAGCACTGCAGCTGTGCGCCATTTTCCTCTCAGCACACTTCACACGGCAGTCACTGAGGGCGCTGGGAGGGGGGTGCCCTGGGAGGCAAATGAATACCTATTTTGGCTAAAAATACCTCACATATAGCCTCCGGAGGCTATATGGAGATATTTAACCCCTGCCAGAATCCGTTAAGAGCGGGAGACGAGGCCGCCGAAAAAGGGGCGGGGCCTATCTCCTCAGCACACAGCGCCATTTTCCCTCACAGAAAGGCTGGAGGGAAGGCTCCCAGGCTCTCCCCTGCACTGCACTACAGAAACAGGGTTAAAACAGAGAGGGGGGGCACTAATTTGGCGTTAGAAATATATAAAAAAGATGCTATAAGGGAAAACACTTATATAAGGTTGTCCCTATATAATTATAGCGTTTTTGGTGTGTGCTGGTAAACTCTCCCTCTGTCTCTCCAAAGGGCTAGTGGGTCCTGTCCTCTATCAGAGCATTCCCTGTGTGTGTGCTGTGTGTCGGTACGTGTGTGTCGACATGTATGAGGACGATGTTGGTGAGGAGGCGGAGCAATTGCCTGTAATGGTGATGTCACTCTCTAGGGAGTCGACACCGGAATGGATGGCTTATTTAGGGAATTACGTGATAATGTCAACACGCTGCAAGGTCGGTTGACGACATGAGACGGCCGACAAACAATTAGTACCGGTCCAGACGTCTCAAAAACACCGTCAGGGGTTTTAAAACGCCCGTTTACTTTAGTCGGTCGACACAGACAGGGACACTGAATCCAGTGTCGACGGTGAATAAACAAACGTATTCCTTATTAGGGCCACACGTTAAAGGCAATGAAGGAGGTGTTACATATTTCTGATACTACAAGTACCACAAAAGAGGGTATTATGTGGGATGTGAAAAAACTACCGTAGTTTTTCCTGAATCAGATAAATTAAATAAAGTGTGTGATGATGCGTGGGTTCCCCCCGATAGAAAATTATGGGCGGTATACCCTTTCCCGCCAGAAGTTAGGGCGCGTTGGGAAACACCCCTTAGGGTGGATAAGGCGCTCACACGCTTATCAAAACAAGTGGCGGTACCGTCTATAGATAGGGCCGTCCTCAAGGACCAGCTGACAGGAGGCTGGAAAATATCATAAAAAGTATATACACACATACTGGTGTTATACTGCGACCAGCGATCGCCTCAGCCTGGATGTGCAGAGCTGGGGTGGCTTGGTCGGATTCCCTGACTAAAAATATTGATACCCTTGACAGGGACAGTATTTTATTGACTATAGAGCATTTAAAGGATGCATTTCTATATATGCGAGATGCACAGAGGGATATTTGCACTCTGGCATCAAGAGTAAATGCGATGTCCATATCTGCCAGAAGATGTTATGGACACGACAGTGGTCAGGTGATGCAGATTCCAAACGGCACAAAGGTGTATTGCCGTATAAAGGAAGAGGAGTTATTTGGGATCGGACCTGGTGGCCACGGCAACTGCTGGAAAATCCGCCGTTTTTACCCTAAGTCACATCTCTGCAGAAAAAGACACCGTCTTTTCAGCCTCAGTCCTTTCGTCCCTATAAGATCATATCTGTCCAGGGATAGAGGAAAGGGAAGAAGACTGCAGCAGGCAGCCCATTCCCAGGAACAGAAGCGTTCCACCGCTTCTGACAAGTTCTCAGCATGGCGCTGAGACCGTACAGGACCCCTGGATCCTACAAGTAGTATCCCAGGGGTACAGATTGGAATGTCGAGACGTTTCCCCTTCGCAGGCTCCTGAAGTCTGCTTTACCAAGGTCTCCCTCCGACAAGGAGGCAGTATGGGAAAAAATTCACAAGCTGTATTCCCAGCAGGTGATAATTAAATTACCCCTCCTACTACAAGAAAAGGGGTATTATTCCACACTATATTGTGGTACTGAAGCCAGAAGGCTAGGTGAGACTTATTCTAAAAAAATTTTTTGAACACTTACAAAGGTTCAAATCAAGATGGAGTCACTCAGAGCAGTGATAACGAACCAGGAAGAAGGGGACTATATAGTGTCCCGGGACATCAGGGATGCTTACCTCTATGTCCCAAATTTGCCCTTCTCACTAAGGGTACCTCAGGTTCGTGGTACAGAACTGTCACTATCAGTTTCAGACGCTGCCGTTTGGATTGTCCACGGCACCCCGGGTCTTTACCAAGGTAATGGCCGAAATGATGATTCTTCTTCGAAGAAAAGGCGTCTTAATTATCCCTTACTTGGACGATCTCCTGATAAGGGCATAGTCCAGGGAACAGTTGGAGGTCGGAGTAGCACTATCTCGGATACTGCTACAACAGCACGGGTGGATTCTAAATATTCCAAAATCGCAGCTGATCCCGACGACACGTCTGCTGTGCCTAGGGATGATTCTGGACACAGTCCAGAAAAAGGTGTTTTTCCCGGAAGAGAAAGCCAGGGAGTTATCCGAGCTAGTCGGGAACCTCCTAAAAACAGTGCATCATTGCACAAGGGTCCTACGAAGCAATTCCATTCGGCAGATTTCACGCAAGAACTTTTCAGTGGGATCTGCTGGACAAATGGTCCGGATCGCATCTTCAGATGCATCAGCGGATAACCCTATATCCAAGGACAAGGGTGTCTCTCCTGTGGTGGTTATAGAGTGCTCATCTTCTAGAGGGCCGCAGATTCGGCATTCGGGATTGGATGCTGGTGACCACGGAGCCCAGCCCGAGAGGCTGGGGAGCAGTCACACAAGGAAAAAATTTCCAGGGAGTGTGATCAAGTCTGGAGACTTTTCTCCACATAAATATACTGGAGCTAAGGGTAAATTTATAATGCTCTAAGCTTAGCAAGACCTCTGCTTCAAGGTCAGCCGGTATTGATCCAATGGGAAAAACATCACGGCAGTCGCCCACGTAAACAGACAGGGCGACACAAGAAGCAGGAGGGCAATGGCAAAAACTGCAAGGACTTTTCGCTGGGCGGAAAATCATGTGATAGCACTGTCAGCAGTGTTTCATCCCGGGAATGGAAACTGGGAAGCAGACTTCCTCAGCAGGCACGACCTCCACCCGGGAGAGTGGAAACTTCATCGGGAAGTTTTTTCCACATGATTGTAAACCGTTGGGAAATACCAAAGGTGGACATGATGGCGTCCCGTCTGAACAAAAAACGGGACAGGTATTGCGCCAGGTCAAGAGACCCTCAGGCAATAGCTGTGGGCGTTCTGGTAACACCGTGGGTGTACCAGTCGGTGTATGTGTTCCCTCCTCTGCTTCTCATACCTAAGGTGCTGAGAATTATAAGACGTAGAGGAGTAAGAACTATACTCATGGCTCCGGATTAGCCAAGAAGGACTTGGTACCCGGAACTTCAAGAGATGCTTACAGAGGTCTTATGGCCTCTGCCGCTAAGAAGGGACTTGCTTCAGCAAGTACCATGTCTGTTCCAAGACTTACCGCAGCTGCGTTTGTCGGCATGGCGGTGGAAAGCCGGATCCTAAGGGAAAAAGGCATTCCGGAAGAGGTCATTCCTACCCTGGTCAAAGCCAGAAAGGAGGTGACCGCACAACATTATCACCACATGTGGCGAAAATATGTTGCGTGGTGTGAGGCCAGGAAGGCCCCACAAAGAAATTTCAACTCGGTCGTTTCCTGCATTTCCTGCAAACAGGAGTGTCTATGGGCCTCAAATTGGGGTCCATTAAGGTTCAAATTTCGGCCCTGTCGATTTTCTTCCAGAAAGAATTGGCTTCAGTTCCTGAAGTCCAGAAGTTTGTCAAGGGAGTATTGCATATACAACCCCCTTTTGTGCCTCCAGTGGCACTGTGGGATCTCAACGTAGTTCTGGGATTCCTCAAATCACATTGGTTTAAAACCAGTCAAATCTGTGGATTTGAAGCATCTCACATGAAAAGTGACCATGCTCTTGGCCCTGGCCTGGACCAGGCGAGTGTCAAATTGGTGGTTTTTTCTCAAAAAAAGCCCATATCTGTTTGTCCATTCGGACAGGGCAGAGCTGCGGACTCGTCCCCAGTTCTCTCCCTAAGGTGGTGTCAGTGTTTCACCTGAACCAGCTTATTGTGGTGCCTTGCACCTACTAGGGACTTGGAGGACTCCAAGTTGCTAGATGTTGTCAGGGCCCTGAAAATATGTTCCAGGACGGCTGGAGTCAGGAAAACTGACTTGCTGTTATCCTGTATGCACCCAACAAACTGGGTGCTCTTGCTTCTAAGCAGACTATTGCTAGTTGGATGTGTAATACAATTCAGCTTGCACATTCTGTGGCAGGCCTGCCACAGCCAAAATATGTAAATGCCCATTCCACAAGGAAGGTGGGCTCATCTTGGGCGGCTGCCCGAGGGGTCTCGGCTTTACAACTTTGCCGAGCAGCTACTTGGTCAGGGGCAAACACGTTTGCTAAATTCTACAAATTTGATACCCTGGCTAAGGAGGACCTGGAGTTCTCTCATTCGGTGCTGCAGAGTCATCCGCACTCTCCCGCCCGTTTGGGAGCTTTGGTATAATCCCCATGGTCCTTTCAGGAACCCCAGCATCCACTAGGACGATAGAGAAAATAAGAATTTACTTACCGATAATTCTATTTCTCGGAGTCCGTAGTGGATGCTGGGCGCCCATCCCAAGTGCGGATTATCTGCAATACTTGTACATAGTTACAAAAATCGGGTTATTATTGTTGTGAGCCATCTTTTCAGAGGCTCCGCTGTTATCATACTGTTAACTGGGTTTAGATCACAAGTTGTACGGTGTGATTGGTGTGGCTGGTATGAGTCTTACCCGGGATTCAAAATTCCTCCCTTATTGTGTACGCTCGTCCGGGCACAGTACCTAACTGGCTTGGAGGAGGGTCATAGGGGGAGGAGCCAGTGCACACCACCTGATCGGAAAGCTTTACTTTTGTGCCCTGTCTCCTGCGGAGCCGCTATTCCCCATGGTCCTTTCAGGAACCCCAGCATCCACTACGGACTCCGAGAAATAGAATTATCGGTAAGTAAATTCTTATTTTAATGACCATTGTTTTTCTTGGTTGTATGGTAAACCCTACAGTATTTCCACCTCATTGCATTCACCATTATTTTCCTGTTAAGCAAGAAATGTGGTAGGCAAGCTTGTATGTACTAAATCCTAGAGCTATGACCTAGATTTCTCTGCACTGCTCAAGGCCTAAAATTACATCTGTTACATTGCAATGTTAAATTATATTATAGTATTATATTATATTCTATAGACTCTGAAGAGAGGCTATTCCATAACCATATTCGCCATGTATTTTTTCACCTCTAAGCAAATCTGTCCCACTTCTGTAAGAATAGACTCTAAAAAATATTTTCAATATACTTTTCATTTTCTTATGATTTGGAATTTTGGTGTTTTCATTTTTTAATCAAACTTTTCATCTGCCTACCAGAAATCTATTTTTGACATTCCACAGAATATTAGAGAAGTAAAGCCTTGTTCAAGTGTGCATATACACTTTCTCTGTGAAGTGCTGTGTATTATGATATAGAAAGTTATGGATGGGTGTGTATATGTATCTGTCATCTTGACAAAGGTCCGTGTGGGGACCGAAACATTCATATGCTGTAACATAAATTTACTTTTCTGCTGCGGGGTACACTGGGCTCCACAAGGAATGGACAATGGGGTGTAGAGTAGGATCTTGATCCGAGGCACCAACAGGCTCAAAGCTTTGACTGTTCCCAGAATGCATAGCGCCGCCTCCTATATCACCCCGTCTCCCTGCACAGGATCTCAGTTTTGTAAGTTGGTGCTGCAGTAGCAGGCACTTAACAGAGGGGCTGCTCCAGGCAGCCCTAAGAAGAGCTTTTTTTCTGAGGAAAAAAGTGAAGACTTCAAGGGCAGCAGCAGTGTTGCATGTCAGTGGACATTCACGGCTGCAGCTCCGGCTCTCCCCAGCGGCGCTGTACACTCCCGAGCCCTGGTTGCCGGGTACCTACAGCAGGAGGCTCCGGTTTTCTTCTTTGTCAGGCACACACGACGGGGGCTCTCCGTGATCGCGTGGCCGTGCTTCGGGAGGAGGTAAGTGGGTTCCGCTTGCGGGACCCGATCTTTATCACGATCCGGCGCGGTCAGTGGGAGGCGGCCGCGCGCGCTGGCGGTGGACACTGTGGCAGTACAGGTGATCCCACTAGATCACCAGGGCATGGGACAGGTCAGGTTTTCTCTATAAACCGTTTTATTAGAGCCCGCAGTACCTGGTGGTTTTGCCAGCAGGGGGATAAGGCTTAGACCTGAAGCCCCTCCCCCAGCCCCAGGGCGCCATTTTCCGCAAATGTTCCCGTCCTGGAGCTGCATATCTGTCTCTCCCTCACTCCCTGGCAGTGTCTGCGGCGCCATTATCCCTCACTGTTCCTGGGACTGCTTGGGCAAATCCTCCTATGGTGAGGCCGCCTGGTTGTCAGTGCTGTGACTTTACAAGACACTTAAGTATTCTTCCTGCCTTTTTCTCTATCGTCCTAGTGGATGCTGGGGTTCCTGAAAGGACCATGGGGAATAGTGGCTCCGCAGGAGACAGGGCACAAAAAGTAAAGCTTTAGGATCAGGTGGTGTGCACTGGCTCCTCCCCCTATGACCCTCCTCCAAGCCTCAGTTAGATTTTTGTGCCCGGCCGAGAAGGGTGCAATCTAGGTGGCTCTCCTAAAGAGCTGCTTAGAAAAGTTTAGCTTAGGTTTTTTATTTTACAGTGAGTCCTGCTGGCAACAGGATCACTGCAACGAGGGACTTAGGGGAGAAGAAGTGAACTCACCTGCGTGCAGGATGGATTGGCTTCTTTGGCTACTGGACATTAGCTCCAGAGGGACGATCACAGGTACAGCCTGGATGGTCACCGGAGCCTCGCCGCCGGCCCCCTTGCAGATGCTGAAACAAGAAGAAGGTCCAGAATCGGCGGCATGAAGACTCCTCAGTCTTCTTAAGTTAGCGCACAGCACTGCAGCTGTGCGCCATTTCCTCTCAGCACACTTCACACGGCAGTCACTGAGGGTGCAGGGCGCTGGAAGGGGGGCGCCCTGGGAGGCAATGAAAACCTATTTTTGGCTAAAAATACCTCACATATAGCCTCCGGGGGCTATATGGAGATATTTAACCCCTGCCAGAATCCGTTAAGAGCGGGAGACGAGGCCGCCGAAAAAGGGGCGGGGCCTATCTCCTCAGCACACAGCGCCATTTTCCCTCACAGAAAGGCTGGAGGGAAGGCTCCCAGGCTCTCCCCTGCACTGCACTACAGAAACAGGGTTAAAACAGAGAGGGGGGGCACTAATTTGGCGTTAGAAATATATAAAAAAGATGCTATAAGGGAAAACACTTATATAAGGTTGTCCCTATATAATTATAGCGTTTTTGGTGTGTGCTGGCAAACTCTCCCTCTGTCTCTCCAAAGGGCTAGTAGGTCCTGTCCTCTATCAGAGCATTCCCTGTGTGTGTGCTGTGTGTCGGTACGTGTGTGTCGACATGTATGAGGACGATGTTGGTGAGGAGGCGGAGCAATTGCCTGTAATGGTGATGTCACTCTCTAGGGAGTCGACACCGGAATGGATGGCTTATTTAGGGAATTACGTGATAATGTCAACACGCGGCAAGGTCGGTTGACGACATGAGACGGCCGACAAACAATTAGTACAGGTCCAGACGTCTCAAAAACACCGTCAGGGGTTTTAAAACGCCCGTTTACTTTAGTCGGTCGACACAGACACAGACAGGGACACTGAATCCAGTGTCGACGGTGAAAAAACAAACGTATTCCTTATTAGGGCCACACGTTAAGGGCAATGAAGGAGGTGTTACATATTTCTGATACTACAAGTACCACAAAAGAGGGTATTATGTGGGATGTGAAAAAACTACCGTAGTTTTTCCTGAATCAGATAAATTAAATGAAGTGTGTGATGATGCGTGGGTTCCCCCCGATAGAAAATATGGGCGGTATACCCTTTCCCGCCAGAAGTTAGGGCGCGTTGGGAAACACCCCTTAGGGTGGATAAGGCGCTCACACGCTTATCAGAACAAGTGGCGGTACCGTCTATAGATAGGGCCGTCCTCAAGGAGCCAGCTGACAGGAGGCTGGAAAATATCATAAAAAGTATATACACACATACTGGTGTTATACTGCGACCAGCGATCGCCTCAGCCTGGATGTGCAGAGCTGGGGTGGCTTGGTCGGATTCCCTGACTAAAAATATTGATACCCTTGACAGGGACAGTATTTTATTGACTATAGAGCATTTAAAGGATGCATTTCTATATATGCGAGATGCACAGAGGGATATTTGCACTCTGGCATCAAGAGTAAGTGCGATGTCCATATCTGCCAGAAGATGTTTATGGACACGACAGTGGTCAGGTGATGCAGATTCCAAACGGCACAAAGGTGTATTGCCGTATAAAGGAAGAGGAGTTATTTGGGGTCGGTCCATCGGACCTGGTGGCCACGGCAACTGCTGGAAAATCCACCGTTTTTTACCCTAAGTCACATCTCTGCAGAAAAAGACACCGTCTTTTCAGCTTCAGTCCTTTCGTCCCTATAAGAGTCATATCTGCCCAGGGATAGAGGAAAGGGAAGAAGACTGCAGCAGGCAGCCCATTCCCAGGAACAGAAGCGTTCCACCGCTTCTGACAAGCTCTCAGCATGACGCTGAGACCGTACAGGACCCCTGGATCCTACAAGTAGTATCCCAGGGGTACAGATTGGAATGTCGAGACGTTTCCCCTGCGCAGGCTCCTGAAGTCTGCTTTACCAAGGTCTCCCTCCGACAAGGAGGCAGTATGGGAAACAATTCACGAGCTGTATTCCCAGCAGGTGATAATTAAATTACCCCTCCTACAACAAGAAAAGGGGTATTATTCCACACTATATTGTGGTACTGAAGCCAGAAGGCTAGGTGAGACCTATTCTAAATCTAAAAAAATTTGAACACTTACAAAGGTTCAAATCAAGATGGAGTCACTCAGAGCAGTGATAACGAACCGGGAAGAAGGGGACTATATGGTGTCCCGAGACATCAGGGATGCTTACCTCCATGTCCCAAATTTGCCCTTATCACTAAGGGTACCTCAGGTTCGTGGTACAGAACTGTCACTATCAGTTTCAGACGCTGCCGTTTGGATTGTCCACGGCACCCCGGGTCTTTACCAAGGTAATGGCCGAAATGATGGTTCTTCTTCGAAGAAAAGGCGTCTTAATTATCCCTTACTTGGACGATCTCCTGATAAGGGCAAAGTCCAGGGAACAGTTGGAGGTCGGAGTAGCACTATCTCGGATACTGTTACAACAGCAGGGGTGGATTCTAAATATTCCAAAATCGCAGCTGATCCCGACAACAAGTCTCCTGTGCTTAGGGATGATTCTGGACACAGTCCAGAAAAAGGTGTTTCTCCCGGAAGAGAAAGCCAGGGAGTTATTTTAGCTAGTCAGGAACCTCCTAAAATCAGTGCATCATTGCACAAGGGCCATGGTAAAAAAATGGTGACTTCCTTCGAAGCAATTCCAGTCGGCAGATTTCATGCAAGAACTTTTCAGTGGGATCTGCTGGACAAATGGTCCGGATCGCATCTTCAGATGCATCAGCGGATAACCCTATATCCAAGGACAAGGGTGTCTCTCCTGTGGTGGTTACAGAGTGCTCATCTTCTAGAGGGCCGCAGATTCGGCATTCAGTTTTGGATGTTGGTGACCACGGAGGCCAGCCCGAGAGGCTGGGGAGCAGTCACACAAGGAAAAAATTTCCAGGGAGTGTGATCAAGTCTGGAGACTTTTCTCCACATAAATATAGCTAAGGGTAAATTTATAATGCTCTAAGCTTAGCAAGACCTCTGCTTCAAGGTCAGCCGGTATTGATCCAGTGGGATAAAACATCACGGCAGTCGCCCACGTAAATAGACAGGGCGGCACAAGAAGCAGGAGGGCAGTGGCAAAAACTGCAAGGACTTTTCGCTGGGCGGAAAATCATGTGATAGCACTGTCAGCAGTGTTTCATTCTGGGAATGGAAACTGGGAAGCAGACTTCCTCAGTAGGCACGACCTCCACCCGGCAGAGTGGGAACTTCATGGGGAAGTTTTCCACATGATTGTAAACCGTTGGGAATTACCAAAGGTGGACATGATGGCGTCCCGTCTGAACAAAAAACGGGACAGGTATTGCGCCAGGTTAAGAGACCCTCAGGCAATAGCTGTGGACGTTCTGGTAACACCGTGGGTGTACCAGTCGGTGTATGTGTTCCATCCTCTGCTTTTCATACCTAAGGTACTGAGAATTATAAGACGTAGAGGAGTAAGAACTATACTCATGGCTCCGGATTGGCCAAGAAGGACTTGGTACCCGGAACTTCAAGAGATGCTCACAGAGGACTTATGGCCTCTGCCGCTAAGAAGGGACTTGTTTCAGCAAGTACCATGTCTGTTCCAAGACTTACCGCAGCTGCGTTTGACGGCATGGCGGTGGAACGCCGGATCCTAAGGGAAAAGGCATTCAGGAAGAGGTCATTCCTACCCTGGTCAAAGCCAGAAAGGAGGTGACCGCACAACATTATCACCACATGTGGCGAAAATATGTTGCGTGGTGTGAGGCCAGGAAGGCCCCACGAAGAAATTTCAACTCGGTCGATTCCTGCATTTCCTGCAAACAGGAGTGTCTATGGGCCTCAAATTGGGGTCCATTAAGGTTCAAATTTCGGCCCTGTCGATTTTTCTTCCAGAAAGAATTGGCTTCAGTTCCTGAAGTCCAGAAGTTTGTCAAGGGAGTATTGCATATACAACCCCCTTTTGTGCCTCCAGTGGCACTGTGGGATCTCAACGTAGTTCTGGGATTCCTCAAAACACATTGGTTTAAAACCAGTCAAATCTGTGGATTTGAAGCATCTCACATGAAAAGTGAACATGCTCTTGGACCTGGCCTGGACCAGGCGAGTGTCAAATTGGTGGTTTTTTTCTCAAAAAAGCCCATATCTGTTTGTCCATTCGGACAGGGCAGAGCTGCGGACTCGTCCCCAGTTCTCTCCCTAAGGTGGTGTCAGTGTTTCACCTGAACCAGCTTATTGTGGTGTCTTGCGCCTACTAGGGACTTGGAGGACTCCAAGTTGCTAGATGTGGTCAGGGCCCTGAAAATATAGGTTCCAGGACGGCTGGAGTCAGAAAAACTGACTTGCTGTTATCCTGTATGCACCCAACAAACTGGGTGCTCTTGCTTCTAAGCAGACTTTTGCTAGTTGGATGTGTAATACAATTCAGCTTGCACATTCTGTGGCAGGCCTGCCACAGCCAAAATATGTAAATGCCCATTCCACAAGGAAGGTGGGCTCATCTTGGGCGGCTGCCCGAGGGGTCTCGGCTTTACAACTTTGCCGAGCGGCTATTTAGTCAGGGGCAAACACGTTTGTAAAATCCTACAAATTTGATAACCTGGCTAAGGAGGACCTGGAGTTCTCTCATTCGGTGCTGCAGAGTCATCCGCACTCTCCCGCCCGTTTGGGAGCTTTGGTATAATCCCCATGGTCCTTTCAGGAACCCCAGCATCCACTTGGACGATAGAGAAAATAAGAATTTACTTACCGATAATTCTATTTCTCGGAGTCCGTAGTGGATGCTGGGCGCCCATCCCAAGTGCGGATTATCTGCAATACTTGTACATAGTTACAAAAATCGGGTTATTATTGTTGTGAGCCATCTTTCAGAGGCTCCGCTGTTATCATACTGTTAACTGGGTTCAGATCACAGGTTGTACAGTGTGATTGGTGTGGCTGGTATGAGTCTTACCCGGGATTCATAAATCCTTCCTTATTGTGTACGCTCGTCCGGGCACAGTATCCTAACTGAGGCTTGGAGGAGGGTCATAGGGGGAGGAGCCAGTGCACACCACCTGATCCTAAAGCTTTACTTTTTGTGCCCTGTCTCCTGCGGAGCCACTATTCCCCATGGTCCTTTCAGGAACCCCAGCATCCACTACGGACTCCGAGAAATAGAATTATCGGTAAGTAAATTCTTATTTTTAGTCAGTGTTAGTAAGAAAGAGTGGACTTAGTCAGGGTTTCCTAGTACAATTACCCTGTGATATACATCCAGTTCTTATGTGTACTGTTATATCTATTGTTATATAGCTGTGTAAGCTAGTCCAGTGCAGTATTATTGTTAGTAATAACCTCTGCATTGTACAGACTGTGACTATTTGTGTGTGCATTTGATAGCTGAGTGGTGTCCATTTCGTGTCTTTCACTCAACCTGCTATCCCTATATTCTATAACCTGAGGGGGCTTGGTGCGTCAGGTTTTATCTAATATAGTATTTTCACAAAGATATACTGTATTACGTATTTTTCTCTGTGATTTAGTGACCATATCTCTCCTTTATCTCTGCTGGTGCTGACTACACTGCGCAGGGGTTTGGGCTAGAGGTATTGTGCTGCTGACAAATTGTACTGTGTTACCTGATATTGCAAGTTATATCATGTCTGCTTATAAGGGTAATGGTTCTGGGGCTGAACACACTGCCGGTGTTGCTGAAGCCGCAGATACCTATGAGGAGAATATAGCAGATTTGGGCTCTGGGGACTCCTTGCCCCCCAGTGAGACGGTGGCAACGGGGGCAAATAATGACCAGCCGTGGGCCGCTTTTCCCATGCTTCTGCATACGCTAGTTCATAAACTAACACCCCCTATGGGACCCCCAATGCCGGTGCAACCGTTTGTGGTCCCTGCAGCTAACCCGCCGTGGGCGGACGATTTATCTGCTCAAATAAAGAAGTTGAACCAGTCCCTGACTACTAAAAAGTCTGACCGTCGCTCGCCTACGTCCAAGGGGTCCTCCAAGCGAGCACTTGTCTCCTCACAATCCACTGCTGTCACTGACACCTTGTCTGATGAAGACGGCACTTACACTGACCCCACAGGTTCTGACTCAGATACGGCTGATGGGGAGGGTAGTTCACATGTGGATGTTCCTGATCTTTTGGAGGCTATTAAGTTAATTTTACAGATTACGGATGATCCCGAGCTATCCGTTCCTCTTAAGAAACCAGATAGGTTCAAGCATCAGAAGGTGATTAAACAAGTTTTACCTCACTCTGACCACCTAATTGATATACGTCAGGAACCCTGGGAAAACCCGGGTACGAAGTTTGTGCCTCAAAAGAAGATGCTGGCTCGCTATCCCCTCGCCCCGGAGCTGTCTAAGAATTGGGAAACGCCTCCTCCAGTGGACTCACATGTGGCTAGGATGGTGGTTTCCTCAGCTCTACCGGTCACCACCGTCACGTCTCTAACTGAGCCTACGGATGGGAGGGTTGTCTGAAAGCAATTTACACCCTCACGGGTGCTGTACAAAGGCCCACTATTGCAGCTACTTGGGCTGCAGAGGCCATTGAAGCATGGGCCTTGGAGTTAGATGGTGAAATCTCCTCTGACCATGCTAGGCAATGCTTGTCTTATATTGTCACAGCTTCTCGTTATATTAAAAGAGGCAGCTTCTGATGCCGGTATCCTGGCAGCCAAGGCCTCTACTACGTCAGTCCTGGCTCGCCAGATATTGTGGCTGAGATCCTGGTCTGTGGATCTGGACTCTAGAAAAACCCTGGAGGTACTCCCTTTTAAGGGAGATATTCTGTTTGGGGAGGATTTAAATAAGATTGTGGCTGACTTGGCTACTGCCAAAACTGCGTGTCTGCCAAGTACTGCTCCTTCTGTGTCGAAGGCTAAAGGTACTTCCTTTCACCCCTTTCGTCCTTCAGGTAAAGCAAAAGGTCAGGCGTACAACAAGCAGGCCCGTACTTCCAAACCTGGTAAGCCAAAGCCCAAAAGAGCCTGGGCGGCCCGTCAGCCAGCTTCCAAGACAAATAAGCCTGCCGCATGACGGGGCGGGCCTCCCTCTGGATGATCCCAGGGTGGGGGGCCGGTTTCTAGGGTATACCCAGGAATAGTTGAAGACCACTTCAGATGCCTGGGTACGGGAAGTCGTCACTCGAGGTTACGCCATAGCCTTCAAAAACCGACCCCCCTCATCGATTTTGCCAGACAGAAGTCCCGTTGGACAAGACAAAGGTAAACACTCTACATTCGGTGGTACAGACCCTCCTGGATACAGGAGTCGTAGTACAGGTGCCTCTTGCGCAGAGGGGCTGGGGGTACTATTCTCCGCTGTTTCTAGTCCCGACATCGAATGGGTCCTCCCGGCCCGTTCTCAACCTCAAGGCATTGAACAGGTTTGTGAAGGTTTCCAAGTTCCAGATGGAAACCCTTCGCTCTATAGTTCTGGCCTTGGAACCTGGGGACTTCATGGTCTCCCTGGATATACAGGATGCTTACCTGCATATTCCTATAGCAGTGTCTCATCAGCAATACCTGAGATTTGCGATTGGCAACTGCCATTACCAGTTTCGGGCGTTACCTTTTGGTTTAACAACGGCTCCGCGAGTCTTTACAAAAGTCATGGCGGTGATGACAGTGGTACTCCGCCGTCAAGGGGTCAGGAAACTGTCGTATTTGGACGACTTGTTAATCCTGGCAAATTCCCCAGAACTTCTCCTGAGTCGTCTAGATGTGACGGTCTGGTTTCTGCAAGCCCACAGGTGGCTCATCAACTGGAAGAAGTCATCCCTGATCCCTGCTCAGAGCATGGTGCATCTGGGAGAACTATTGGACGCTCACAACCAGCGGTTGTTCCTGTCTCAGGAGAAAGTCCTGAAACTTCAGGACAGGATTCGTTGCTTCCTATCTCATCCGCAAGTGTCGATACATTCGGCGATGCAGGTGCTGGGCCTCATGGTGTCAGCATTCGACATGGTGGAGTACGCTCAATTTCACTCTGGCCCTCTCCAGAGGCTGATTCTAGCCAAATGGGACGACCTGCCTCTCCGGATCAGGTCTCGAATGATCTAATTGACTCCGGAGGTCCATCTGTCGCTGCTCTGATGGCTCCGGGACCAACAACTGGGTCCTGTTGACGACAGATGCCAGTCTAAGAGGTTGGGGCGCGGTGCTGGAGCAACACTCCCTTCAGGGGCGGTGGACCAAAGAGGAGTCCCTCCTCTCGATCAATATTCTGGAGTAGCGGGCGGTTTTCAATGCCTTGAACCTAGCCCAGCATTTAATTCAGAACCGTCCTGTTCAAGTACAGTCGGACAACGCCACCACAGTGGCTTACATAAATCATCAAGGCGGCACTCGAAGCCGCCTGGCAATGAAGGAAGTCTCACGGATTCAACAGTGGGCAGAACGCCATCTACCGGCCATATTCATTCCGGGAGTCCTGAATTGGAAAGCGGACTTTCTCAGTCGTCAGGACGTGCATGCCGGCGAGTGGGGCCTCCATCCAGAAGTGTTTCAACTCCTAGTGGAAAGGTGGGGCCTTCCAGACGTAGATCTGATGCAGCAGGGCCTGGACTTAGGCCTGCGTCTGGCCTCCCTCAAGGTTCAAATATCTGCCTTGTCGGTGTGGTTTCAGAGAAAAATTGCGACCTTACCTGATGTGCATACCTTTACTCAGGGCGTGTTGCGTATCCAACCTCCCTATGTCCCGCCTGTGGCTCCTTGGGACTTGTCGGTGGTTTTGGAGGCGTTACAAGAGTCTCTGTTTGAACCTCTTGGTTCAGCGGACCTTAAGTGGCTTTCCCTTAAGGTGGTGTTTCTGCTGGCTATTGCTTCAGCTAGAAGAGTGTCTGATTTGGGTGCCTTGTCCTGTAGTTCCCCATATCTGATATTTCACCGTGACCGGGCGGTTCTTAGGACTCGTCCCGGCTATCTACCTAAGGTGGTTTCTTCGTTCCACCTTAATCAGGAGATTGTAGTTCCAGCACTTGTTTCTCCTGATCTGTCTCCCAAAGAGCGGTCTTTGGATGTGGTACGGGCTCTCCGTATCTATGTGAAGAGAACTGCTCCTATTAGGAAATCTGATTCTCTTTTTGTTGTGTTTGGGTTTCACAAACGGGGCTGGCCTGCTCACAAGCAAACTCTGGCCAGATGGATTGGAATGGTGATTGCACATGCTTATGTGAAGGCTGGTCTCTCTGCTCCTGATCACATTAAGGCCCATTCTACTCAATCTGTTGGACCTTCTTGGGCGGCCCAACGTGGTGCGACCCTTGAACAATTGTGCAAGGCGGCTACGTGGTCCTCTGTGAACACGTTCATAAGGTTCTATGCCTTCGATACTGCCGCTTCCCAGGATGCTTCCTTTGGACGCCGGGTTCTTGTGCCCGCTACAGTGCGTCCCCTCCCATAAGGAACTGCTTTAGGACATCCCCATTGTCCATTCCTTGTGGAGCCCAGTGTACCCCGCAGCAGAAAACGAGTTTTATGGTAAGAACTTACCTTTGTTAAAACTCTTTCTGCGAGGTACACTGGGCTCCACAAGGCGCCCACCCTGACGCACTTAGCTTCTTTGGGTTGGTATGGCATTAGCCGCTGACACGTCTCCTGTCATGAGAATGCGGTGTTGTGGCTACTAACCGTTGTCGTCTCTTTTCCTGCTACTGCATTGGACTGGTTAACTAAAAACTGAGATCCTGTGCAGGGAGGCGGGGTGATATAGGAGGCAGCGCTATGCATTCTGGGAACAGTCAAAGCTTTGAGCCTGTTGGTGCCTCGGATCAAGATCCTACTCTACACCCCATTGTCCATTCCTTGTGGAGCCCAGTGTACCTCGCAGAAAGAGTTTTAACAAAGGTAAGTTCTTACCATAAAACTCGTTTTACTGAATAAACCCCTACCACTGCACCCTTTTTTTAATTCTTCAGATTTTGGAGCTACATGACCTCTCGATGACTTAAAGCAAAAATCGTGTATTTACACGCAACACATAGCAATCCAACATTTCGGGGCTGCAGCGCCCCTTTATCAAGGTGGTACATAGAACATAATACTGTAGTATATTTGGCCCTGGTCCCTATGTTACCGCATCACAAGGGTATCATATGAAATGAATCAGTGCAGTCTTGTGAAGGGGATGCGGTTACATTGCCGGTATTCTGGATCCCAGCGGTCGGGATACAGACGCCGGAATCCCGACCACTGACAATGTAGACAGCCGGAATCCCAGCTAACGGGCTATTCCCACTCGTGGGTGTCCACGACACCCATAGAATGGGAATAGAACCTGTGGCGAGTGCAGTAAGTCACCGAGCCCGCAAGGGACTTGTTGCACTCGTCCCCATGATGGCATTCTGGGTCTGGGATCCCGGCGTCAGTATGCTGACAGCTGGGATCCCAGCCGCCAGCATACCATACCCAACGCCTCGTGAAGGGGTTTGTCACATTGCGATCTAAGATGCACATTTGAGAAAAAAAAGTTACACCACTTGGTATAGCTCACTTATGCCACATGGTGTATTAGGCTAGGTGTGTGAGGAAACCTCTGTACTAGTGTTCAGGAAAGGTCTTGTAAGAAATTTTTCATTTCAAACTAACAATTGTACACAAACTCAACGTGGTTTTTTCAGTGTGTTATGGACCGTTTATATATAATATTGAATACATGTTCATGTAGTGCATCTTTTGGTAAGTCAAAGGTGTAAAGGGAGTGTTATAATGAGGGATCAGTGTATTATAAAACAATTGGAATAATGTTTGTAAGCTTTTAATAATGGTTTCCCTTGTTGCAGGAGCCTGAGAAGGATGCCCGCCATCGGAGACATGAGGAAGATTACTGTAGAGAGAAGAGAAGGAATGATAAGAAGGAATCCAGGAGACGCAGTCATTCTCGAGAACGTAGCAACTATCATAGCTCAAAAGACAAGTTCAGAGAAGAAAAAAGGGAAAGAGACAGAGACAAAAAGAGAGAGAGAAGCCCAAAGCAGTATAAAGAGAGGTCTAAACACAGGGAAAGAGATTGAAGACAGACAATTCAATGAGCTTATCAAGGATTGTTTATTAAAGTTATAAAGTTTGCTCTTATAACAACAATAAATATTTCCTTAATTTTGTGCTCAAGTCATTTGTATGAACCCCCTCAAATGCTTTATGTATCCAATCTGGTTATTTTCATAATGGAACTTATTTATGAAGCTTAGAAGAAGCACGTGGTGAAATGCCTTCACTTTCACTGGTAGACTTAGATAAGCTTCCAAAGTGCATACTTAGGGGGGAATTCAATTAGCTTCAGTAAATTACCACTGCGATTCCGAGGGGGTAATTCAGTAGCTGCCGATAGGGATTTTGTTTCACCTGCCCGGATGCAGGAGAAACAAAATCTGTGATAAATGTTAGGGTTTTTTTTCACAGCCATGATCGTTAAAACACATGGATCAGGTTTTTCGCACGATAGCGGGTACATTTTTGCACGAAAAACAGACTTTAATTGGATTGCTTACTAAAAACATTCAAGTTTCTCTGACGTCCTAGTGGATGCTGGGAACTCCGTAAGGACCATGGGGAATAGACGGGCTCCGCAGGAGACTGGGCACTCTAAAGAAAAGATTAGGTACTATCTGGTGTGCACTGGCTCCTCCCTCTATGCCCCTCCTCCAGACCTCAGTTAGAATCTGTGCCCGGCCAGAGCTGGGTGCTCCTAGTGGGCTCTCCTGAGCTTACTAGTAAAGAAAGTATTTATTAGGTTTTTTAATTTCAGTGAGCTTCTGCTGGCAACAGACTCACTGCTACTTGGGACTAAGGGGAGAGAAGCAAACCTACCTGCTTGCAGTTAGCTTGTGCTTCTTAGGCGACTGGACACCATTCGCTCCAGGGGGTTCGAACACAGGCACCTGTCCTCGATCGTCCGTTCCCGGAGCCGCGCCGCCGTCCCCCTTGCAGAGCCAGAAGAACAGAAGCTAGAAGACGACGAAATCGGCGGCTGAAGATTCCTGTCTTCATTAAGGTAGCGCACAGCACCGCAGCTGTGCGCCATTACACTTACACACTCCGGTCACTGTAGGGTGCTGGGGGGGGGGGGGGGGGGGGCGCCCTGGGCTGCAATTGAAGTACCTTTGGCATAAAAATACATATATACAGTCTAGCACTGTATATATGTAAAAACCCCCGCCATTATTTTACACTGAAAGCGGGACAGAAGCCCGCCACTGAGGGGGCGGGGCCTTCTTCCTCAGCACACCAGCGCCATTTTTTCTTCACAGCTCCGCTGGAAGGCAGCTCCCCAGGCTCTCCCCTGCAGTATCCAGGTACAAGACGGGTTAAAAAGAGAGGGGGGGCACATAAATTTAGGCGCAAAGAATACAAAAAAAGCAGCTATTGGGTATATCACTTATTAGTAGTGAAAATCCCTGTGTTATATAGCGCTGTGGTGTGTGCTGGCATACTCTCTCTCTGTCTCCCCAAAGGACTTTGTGGGGTCCTGTCCTCAGTCTGAGCATTCCCTGTGTGTGTATGCGGTGTGTCGGTACGGCTGTGTCGACATGTTTGATGAGGAAGGTTACGTGGAGGCGGAGCAAGGGCAGATAAGTTTGGTATCGCCCCCGTCGGGGCCGACACCTGATTGGATGGATATGTGGAAGGTCTTAAATGACAATGTAAACTCCTTACATAAAAGGTTTGATGACGCTGCAGCCTTGGGACAGCCGGGGTCTCAGCCTGCGTCTGCCCAGGCGACTCAGAAACCGTCAGGGGCTCATAAACGCCCTCAATCTCAGATGGTTGACACAGATGTCGACACGAAGTCCGACTCCAGTGTCGACGATGATGAGGCACATTTACAGTCTAAAGTGACCAAGGCCATCCGATACATGATTATTGCAATGAAAGATGTATTACACATTTCTGAGAGTAACCCGGTTAATACCAAGAGGGTTTATATGTTTGGGGAGAAAAAGCAACCAGTGACTTTTCCCCCATCTGATTAATTAAATGAATTGTGTGAAGAAGCGTGGAGTTCCCCTGATAAGAAATTAGTGATTTCTAAGAGGTTACTGATGGCGTACCCTTTCCCGCCAACGGACAGGTTAGGTTGGGAAACATCCCCTAGGGTGGACAAGGCGCTGACACGCTTATCTAAAAAGGTGGCCCTGCCGTCTCAGGATACGGCCGCCCTAAAGGTGCCTGCGGATAGAAAGCAGGAAGCTATCCTGAAGTCAGTGTATACACACTCTGGTACTCTACTGAGACCTGCTATTGCTTCAGCCTGGATGTGTAGTTCTGTAGCAGCGTGGACAGATACTCTGCTAGATGACATAGATTCCCTCGACAGAGATACTGTTTTGCTAACCCTGGGCCATATCAAAGACGTCGTCTTATATATGCGAGATGCTCAGAGGGACATTTGCCTGCTGGGTTCTAGAATTAATGCTATGTCCATTTCTGCCAGGAGGGTCTTATGGACTCGGCAATGGACAGGAGATGCTGATTCTAAAAAACACATGGAGGTTTTGCCTTATAAGGGTGAGGAATTGTTTGGGGACGGTCTGTCGGACCTCGTGTCTACAGCGACAGCTGGAAAGTCCACTTTCTTGCCTCAGGTTTCCTCACAGCCTAAGAAAGCACCGTATTATCAAATGCAGTCCTTACGTTCCCAAAAAGGCAAGAGGGTCAGGGGTGCATCCTTTCTTGCCAGAGGCAGGGGTAGAGGTAAGAAGCTGCACCATGCAGCCAGTTCCCAGGAACAAAAGTCCTCCCCTGCTTCCACTAAGTCCACCGCATGACGTTGGGGCTCCACAGGCGGAGCCAGGTGCGGTGGGGGCGCGTCTCCGAAACTTCAGCAGCCAGTGGGTTCACTCACAGGTGGATCTCTGGGCTATACAAATTGTATCTCAGGGATACAAGCTGGAATTCGAAGCGACTCCCCCACGCCGTTACCTCAAATCAGCCTTGCCAGCTTCCCCCATGGAAAGGGAGGTAGTGCTGGCGGCAATTCACAAGCTGTACCTCCAGCAAGTGATTGTCAGGGTCCCCCTCCTTCAACAGGGAAGGGGTTACTATTCCACAATGTTTGTGGTACCGAAACCGGACGGTTCGGTGAGACCCATTCTGAATTTAAAGTCCTTGAACACTTATATAAAGAAATTCAAGTTCAAAATGGAATCGCTCAAAGCGGTTATTGCAAGCCTGGAAGAGGGGGATTTTATGGTGTCGCTGGACATCAAAGATGCTTACTTGCATGTCCCCATTTACCCACCTCACCAGGAGTACCTCAGATTTGTGGTACAGGACTGTCATTACCAGTTCCAGACTTTGCCGTTTGGCCTGTCCACGGCACCGAGAATATTTACCAAGGTAATGGCCGAAATGATGATACTCCTTCGGCAGAAGGGAGTTATAATTATCCCGTACTTGGACGATCTCCTCATAAAGGCGAGGTCCAGGGAGCAGTTGTTGATCAGCATAGCACTCTCTCAGGAAGTGTTGCAACAGCACGGCTGGATTCTGAATGTTCCAAAGTCGCAGCTGATTCCTACGACGCGTCTGCTTTTCCTGGGCATGATTCTGGACACAGAACAGAAGAAAGTGTTTCTCCCGGTGGAGAAGGCCCAGGAATTAGCATCTCTGGTCAGGGACCTCCTGAAACCAAAACAGGTATCGGTGCATCACTGCACGCGAGTTCTGGGAAAGATGGTGGCTTCATACGAAGCCATTCCCTTCGGCAGGTTCCATGCGAGGATCTTTCAGTGGGATCTGTTGGACAAGTGGTCCGGATCGCATCTTCAGATGCATCGGCTGATCACCCTGTCCCCAAGGGCCAGGGTGTCTCTTCTGTGGTGCCTGCAGAGTGCTCACCTTCTCGAGGGCCGCAGGTTCGGCATACAGGACTGGGTCCTGGTGACCACGGATGCAAGCCTCCGAGGATGGGGGGCAGTCACTCAGGGAAGAAACTTCCAAGGGCTGTGGTCAAGTCTGGAGACTTCTCTACACATAAATATACTGGAATTAAGGGCCATTTGCAACGCCCTGAGTCAAGCAGAGCCCCTGCTTCGAAACCGGCCAGTGCTGATTCAGTCAGACAACATCACGGCGGTCGCCCATGTAAACCGCCAGGGCGGCACAAGAAGCAGGATGGCAATGGCGGAAGCCACAAAGATTCTTCGATGGGCGGAGAATCACGTGCAAGCACTGTTAGCAGTGTTCATTCCGGGAGTGGACAACTGGGAAGCAGACTTCCTCAGCAGACACGACCTCCACCCGGGAGAGTGGGGACTTCATCAAGAAGTCTTCCAACTGATTGTAAACCGATGGGAACTGCCACAGGTGGACATGATGGCGTCCCGCCTCAACAAAAAGCTAAAAAGATATTGCGCCTGGTCAAGGGACCCTCAGGCGATAGCTGTGGACGCCCTAGTGACACCGTGGGTGTACCAGTCGGTATATGTGTTTCCTCCTCTTCCTCTCATACCAAAAGTACTGAGAATAGTAAGAAAGAGAGGAATAAGAACAATACTCATTGTTCCGGACTGGCCAAGAAGGACTTGGTACCGGGAACTGCAAGAAATGCGCACAGAGGACCCATGGCCTCTGCCTCTCAGACAGGACCTGCTGCAACAAGGACCCTGTCTGTTCCAAGACTTACCGCGGCTGCGTTTGACGGCATGGCGGTTGAACGCCGGATCCTAGCGGAAAAAGGCATTCCGGATGAAGTTATTCCTACGCTGATAAAGGCTAGGAAAGACGTGACAGCAAAGTATTATCACCGTATATGGCGAAAATATGTTGCTTGGTGTGAGGCCAGGAAGGCCCCTACAGATTTCGGCCCTATCCATTTTCTTTCAAAAAGAATTGGCTTCACTGCCTGAGGGTCAGACATTTGTTAAGAGAGTGCTGCATGTTCAGCCCTCTTTTGTGCCAAGAGCTAACTACCTTGGAGCAACCCCATAATGCTCCCTGTGGCATGTCAGGGCCTGCACCTCCTCCTAATGCAGGAACCTCTCTGCCTCTCACAACAAACACATATATTGGTAGATGCTCAATTAGCTTAGTGATATCATTCAGGTGCTCGAAAGGGAGGGGTATTTCTAAGCAAGAAAAAAAGCCATTTGTTTCCCCCAGCACCCTGAATCATAACCGTAACCAGATATAAATTCCACATGATAACAGAATTCAGAGATCTTCGTTACACATATTTGCGCAAATGTGTGAATAAGCCCCAAAGCCGCATCAAGGCGTCTCTGTATATTTGGGGTCCCTAGCGCTATATCTAGGTGCATGGTGTGGCACCCCAAAACACCAGCATAAGCCAGAAAGCCCAGCGCAGCATACCAGTGAAAAAACTATAGTGTTAATAAATTATTATTTAGGAAGCCGAAGCTATAGAGAAAGTGATACAAAATGAAATGCAATTAAAATAGATAAATAGTGTTAAGAAATTAATAAGTGAAAAGTGTTAATAGAATGTAAAGGTATGCCACACTAAGGCCATCCAGCTCAGCCAGTCCAGAGGCACCACACCTCACACCTCCATTACCCCAATCTGGGTCTAAGATTAACCAGCAAGGAGCCACATGATAATGGCTCCTTACTACAATATGTCTAAGCTAAGAGCTACCTACCTTGGAGCAACCCCATAATGCTCCCTGTGGCATGTCAGGGCCTGCACCTCCTCCTCATGCAGGAACCTCTCTGCCTCTCACAACAAACACATATATTGGTAGATGCTCAATTAGCTTAGTGATATCATTCAGGTGCTCGAAAGGGAGGGGTATTTCTAAGCAAGAAAAAAAGCCATTTGTTTCCCCCAGCACCCTGAATCATAACCGTAACCAGATATAAATTCCACATGATAACAGAATTCAGAGATCTTCGTTACACATATTTGCGCAAATGTGTGAATAAGCCCCAAAGCCGCATCAAGGCGTCTCTGTATATTTGGGGTCCCTAGCGCTATATCTAGGTGCATGGTGTGGCACCCCAAAACACCAGCCTAAGCCAGAAAGCCCAGCGCAGCATACCAGTGAAAAAACTATAGTGTTAATAAATTATTATTTAGGAAGCCGAAGCTATAGAGAAAGTGATACAAAATGAAATGCAATTAAAATAGATAAATAGTGTTAAGAAATTAATAAGTGGAAAGTGTTAATAGAATGTAAAGGTATGCCACACTAAGGCCATCCAGCTCAGCCAGTCCAGAGGCACCACACCTCACACCTCCATTACCCCAATCTGGGTCTAAGATTAACCAGCAAGGAGCCACATGATAATGGCTCCTTACTACAATATGTCTAAGCTAAGAGCTACCTACCTTGGAGCAACCCCATAATGCTCCCTGTGGCATGTCAGGGCCTGCACCTCCTCCTAATGCAGGAACCTCTCTGCCTCTCACAACAAACACATATATTGGTAGATGCTCAATTAGCTTAGTGATATCATTCAGGTGCTCGAAAGGGAGGGGTATTTCTAAGCAAGAAAAAAAGCCATTTGTTTCCCCCAGCACCCTGAATCATAACCGTAACCAGATATAAATTCCACATGATAACAGAATTCAGAGATCTTCGTTACACATATTTGCGCAAATGTGTGAATAAGCCCCAAAGCCGCATCAAGGCGTCTCTGTATATTTGGGGTCCCTAGCGCTATATCTAGGTGCATGGTGTGGCACCCCAAAACACCAGCATAAGCCAGAAAGCCCAGCGCAGCATACCAGTGAAAAAACTATAGTGTTAATAAATTATTATTTAGGAAGCCGAAGCTATAGAGAAAGTGATACAAAATGAAATGCAATTAAAATAGATAAATAGTGTTAAGAAATTAATAAGTGAAAAGTGTTAATAGAATGTAAAGGTATGCCACACTAAGGCCATCCAGCTCAGCCAGTCCAGAGGCACCACACCTCACACCTCCATTACCCCAATCTGGGTCTAAGATTAACCAGCAAGGAGCCACATGATAATGGCTCCTTACTACAATATGTCTAAGCTAAGAGCTACCTACCTTGGAGCAACCCCATAATGCTCCCTGTGGCATGTCAGGGCCTGCACCTCCTCCTAATGCAGGAACCTCTCTGCCTCTCACAACAAACACATATATTGGTAGATGCTCAATTAGCTTAGTGATATCATTCAGGTGCTCGAAAGGGAGGGGTATTTCTAAGCAAGAAAAAAAGCCATTTGTTTCCCCCAGCACCCTGAATCATAACCGTAACCAGATATAAATTCCACATGATAACAGAATTCAGAGATCTTCGTTACACATATTTGCGCAAATGTGTGAATAAGCCACCAGTGGCACCCTGGGATCTTAACGTTGTGTTGGATTTCCTGAAATCCCACTGGTTTGAGCCACTTAAGACCGTGGAACTGAAGTATCTCACGTGGAAAGTGGTCATGCTGTTGGCCTTAGCATCGGCTAGGCGTGTGTCGGAATTGGCGGCTTTGTCATGTAAAAGCCCATATCTGATCTTCCATATGGACAGGGCAGAATTGAGGACTCGTCCCCAATTTCTCCCAAAGGTGGTCTCCTTGTTTCATTTGAACCAACCTATTGTGGTGCCTGCGGCTACTCGGGACTTGGAGGACTCCAAGTTGCTCTTCTTAGGCGGCTGCCCGAGGGGTCTCGGCTTTACAGCTTTGCCGAGCGGCTACTTGGTCGGGTTCAAACACATTTGCAAAGTTCTACAAGTTTGATACCCTGGCTGAGGAGGACCTTGAGTTTGCTCATTCGGTGCTGCAGAGTCATCCGCACTCTCCCGCCCGTTTGGGAGCTTTGGTATAATCCCCATGGTCCTTACGGAGTTCCCAGCATCCACTAGGACGTCAGAGAAAATAAGAATTTACTCACCGGTAATTCTATTTCTCGTAGTCCGTAGTGAATACTGGGCGCCCGTCCCAAGTGCGGACTTTCTGCAATACGTGTATATAGTTATTGCTTAACTAAGGGTTATTGTTATGAGCCATCCGTTGAGTGAGGCTCAGTTGTTGTTCATACTGTTAACTGGGTAAAGGTATCACAAGTTGTACGGTGTGATTGGTGTGGCTGGTATGAGTCTTACCCTGGATTCAAAATTTCCTTTACTTGTAATGTCAGCTCTTCCGGGCACAATTTCCCTAACTGAGGTCTGGAGGAGGGGCATAGAGGGAGGAGCCAGTGCACACCAGATAGTACCTAATCTTTTCTTTAGAGTGCCCAGTCTCCTGCGGAGCCCGTCTATTTCCCATGGTCCTTACGGAGTTCCCAGCATCCACTACGGACTACGAGAAATAGACTTACCGGTGAGTAGATTCTTATTTTATCGTGATCAATTGAATTCCCCCATAGTGGGTGTATTTACTAAAGGTCTATTTTCATCGCTCTTTATCAATACTGAATCGATCTAAATCGATGTTGTGTTTTTGCACCTTGCAACACAACACCGATTTGAAATTAAGTACAATTGACCTTTAGTAAATATGCCCCTTACTTTCTGCTGTCAGGGTGATTCCGCTGCTAACTAAAGGGGGGGATAAAGTGGACGGAGAGAAAATCCCATCCAGTCAGCTCCTAACTGCCATGTTACAGGTTGTGTTTGAAAAATTACGATTAGGAGCTGGTTGGTATCTCTCTCCAAGGCTTAGTACAACTCACCCTAAGGCTGCCTTTGGCAGTCCAAAGACACAAGTCTGGCATAAACCACCACTCGCAAATACATCCAAAATAGTGTTCACTAGTTCCATGCTTGCTACAAATAATGACAGAACTGTTTTCTGTACATGTATTAGCATTTAGCAACAGGGTAGAAGCTGTACTAATGGTGCTACCATTGGACATTATTCCTAATGACCTTAAAAGGATTGTGCACCATTCTATGTTTATCTGTTCATCAGACAGAGAAGTGGAATGCATTGCCAGAGAGTAATCATAGGATTGATTGGTTTTGAGCTTTTCATAATCGTATGGCACACAATAAACCTTTCTCTAAAGGGATGTAGTTATGTGACCGGCGTTCTCCTGTCACATTACCTTCCCTTACATCCCACCCTCTTAGAATCTCGACAGTGGGACTATTCCCTCTTGCCGGTGTCCACGACACCCTGCGCTCGCCACCGAGCTCGCAAGGTGCTTGCTGCGCTTCTACAGGAAGCCAGCTCTCTGCTATTCGCAGCCCAGTCTGGTAGTCCCAGAGGTAGGAAACATCTCAAAATGGGACTGCCTGTAGTGTCTGATTGGCAGGTAGGACTTCCAATAGAAAGTCACTGCCAGACACAGTAAAGCCAGTGCAGTCTCACTGACTGCATCTGGCTTCACTGACTGAGCTGAGTTTGCGGATTTTACCTGGGGGGGGGAGGGGCTTCAGCCTATAGGTAAAATCTGCCACTGCAGAGTAATTGGTTGGGACTGGGGCTTCCAAGATAGGTGCTGTGTCTTTGTAATACAGGCTAGATCTGAAGATTCGATAAGGTCAGCAATTATAGCATTTGTATTTCTTATTGATATGGCATTACTAAGGACAGATTGGCAATACTGGAGGACCTGTGGATTTCTTTGTTTAGTGCAGGGGTTCTGGAGGTGGGAGTCACACAGTGAGAAATGACAGTTCTGTTCTTCCAATGCACAGGGCCAGGGCCTTCTGTGAGCAAGAGGGCAGGGACTTATACTTACTAAACCTTGGAGAGAGAAAGTACCAACAGTCAACATAGACTGTAACATGGCATTTAGGAGTTGATTGCCTGGTACTTTATCTCTCTCTACTTTGTCTCTCATGGGCTTAGTAAATAGACCCCTTAGACAAGTGGTAGCCAACCCTGGTCTTCGAGAGCTATCAACAGTTAATGTTTTAAAATGTGTCAGAGTAATGACTGCACCTGTGCACCTGCTATGTGAGCTGGAAAATGTGAACTGTTGGTAGCTCTTGAGGACCAGGGTTGGCTACTACTGCCTAAGACTATAGGTTCTCAATCATTGGGGTAGATCACAGGTTCTCAAACTCAGTCCTCAGGACCCCACACGGTTCATGTTTTCCAGGTCACCTGTAGATTTTTAAAATGTGACAGTTGGTGATACACAGTGCAGCTGCGGGTGACATGGAAAACGTGAACCGTGTGGGGTCCTGAGGACCGAGTTTGAGAACCACTGGGGTAGATGTATTAACCTGGAGAAGTGATAAACTAGTGATAAATGCACCAGCCAATCAGCTCCAATATGTAAATGAATAGCTAGGAGTTGATTGGCTGGTGTGTTTAGCACCTTTCATTTATTACTGGTTTATCACTCCCTTATGCCTTCTTCAGGTTAATACATCTGCCCCAATGACCCTCCACAGGAATGATGAAGTTTGTGATGACTTAATTAACTGCAGAATCTATTTCCAAGTAGTGATCCTGCATAACATGGCAAAAGCATATAAAGCACAAAAGTCAAATGAGAGCTTGCAGAGGTTAACTTGAGAATCCACAGAGCATACCTCCCAACATCACCCTCTCCAGGAGGGACAGAATGCTCTGTTTCTGGACTTCCCTCTTAAGTTATAATTGCCATCATCTGTGCTGAAATACCTTTCTTATCCACTAGCCTGTTCAACACAGGTGCCGGCAATCATGAATTAAGAGAAAATCCAGGAGCTGAGTATTTTGTCCCTCCTGGCGAGGGTCATGTTGGGGTGTGTGACAGAGCATAGTTTTAGTCCACAGTAACCAAATAAATACAGTGTTCTCAGCATAAATGGAGTACTTGAAAAATCCACCAGGCATAGGTAAAGTTCGCAATACTTAACTAAAGTAGTCCTGGAAACATGATCAGGCAAAGACAGGAGGGCATTGACCGGCAATCCAGACTTTCAGTATGAATTAGAGCTTGGACTCAGAGAACCAGGCAATCCCGGTACAGTAGTTCTTGGCAGAAAGTAATTATAATCATATAACTGGCATGGGAGATCTCCACTGGCTGGTTTATAACAGCCACACTAACCAATGAAAAAAGCTAGGCTGGGAGTGTTAACTCCAATTACAAACCCTGTGCACCTGCAGAGCTGCATGTACACAGAGCCTAAGGAACAGGAAGACACAGATGGATCAGCTGACAGCAGGTGCAATCTGAACAGAACCATAACATCGCCCCTTTCTCCTTCTACCACCCCTTCCGCCCCTAATACCTATATAACATTCATGTACTTAACTTGAGAGCTCTTTGTTAGTCACACTGTCCTTACATTTCAAGATGCTGACACACCCAGGATTCATACCCACTGCATGTGGCATTGCAGTCAGAAACTGTTCATTGCGCTATCTGCCCTTACATAGAAAGCTAGCCAATTCTATTTGAAATATTAAATTACTTAAGTTATCAATGAGTTGGATGTAACTGTCAACATTTTAAAAAGTAATTAGCAGCGCTTCCAACACACCCATGAGGTGGCTGCCTAATGTTGTTTTTTTGGGGATGTCGGCAGTAGCCCTAATCCCCAGCTTTGCTTTCTGTTTAGTTATATTGGGTTATATCTTCTGTGCAGGGTAAATTATAGCTGCTTTTGCATGTAACCCACAAATGTTAGCTTTGTTTTTACACTGCAATTTAGATTTCAGTTTGAAGTCCCCAGCCAAATCTAAATCTCTCTGAACATATTACATCTGCCCCACCAGCAATCCAACATGGTTTAGCCCAGTTGCTTGTTTTTTTTGCTTTACTTACAAACATGCACTGCTGAGGTGGAAAATGAAGTGACAGCCGGAGGTCCGAAAAGGGGGCGGAGCTACAGTGCACAGTACTCAGTGCCAGGCCAGCCAGCACCATCGGAGAGAGGAGGGGAGAGAAGAGCAACAGCACAGCCTAAATAGTGAGTGTGTTACAGTGAAGGGGCACTGTATGTGTGTGCAACTACTATATATGTCTATGAATGTGTGCATGTGTGTAACTGTATGTGAATAGGTGTGTGACTACATATCTGTATGTGTGCTTGTGTGTCACTATGTATGTATGTACTGTATATATGTTCACTTGAATGAAAAGCATCTCCGTCCGGGCAGGCGCGCGCGCGCGCGCCCAGACGGAGACGCTCAAAATGGAAGCATCTCTGTGGACTCCCAGCGTGACTAGGCAGACGGATCGCCTAGTCACGCTGCGATGGAACCGCCTCAGATGAGCGCGGCTCCATTTGTATGTATACAGGTGTGTGACTGTATGTATGTGAGTGAATGTATGCGTGCGTGTATGTGTTCAGCTGTGTGACAGTATGTATGTGTGATTTTACATATGTATCAATGTTTGGGATATTATCTCTTTTTCTCTAACGTCCTAAGTGGATGCTGGGGACTCCGTAAGGACCATGGGGAATAGCGGCTCCGCAGGAGACTGGGCACATCTAAAGAAAGCTTTAGGACTATCTGGTGTACACTGGCTCCTCCCCCTATGACCCTCCTCCAAGCCTCAGTTAGATCTCTGTGCCCGAACGAGAAGGGTGCACACTACGGGCTCTCCTGAGCTTCTTAGTGAAAGTTTTAGATTAGGTTTTTTATTTTCAGTGAGACCTGCTGGCAACAGGCTCACTGCATCGAGGGACTAAGGGGAGAAGAAGCGAACTCACCTGCGTGCAGAGTGGATTGGGCTTCTTAGGCTACTGGACATTAGCTCCAGAGGGACGATCACAGGCCCAGCTTGGATGGGTCCCAGAGCCGCGCTGCCGGCCCCCTTACAGAGCCAGAAGGCAGAAGAGGTCCGGAAAATCGGCGGCAGAAGACGTCCTGTCTTCAACAAGGTAGCGCACAGCACTGCAGCTGTGCGCCATTGCTCTCAGCACACTTCACACTTCGGTCACTGAGGGTGCAGGGCGCTGGGGGGGGGGGGCGCCCTGAGACGCAATAAAAACACCTTGGATGGCAAAAAATGCATCACATATAGCTCCTGGGCTATATGGATGCATTTAACCCCTGCCAGAATCCATAAAAAAGCAGGAGAAAAGTCCGCGAAAAAGGGGCGGAGCCTATCTTCTCAGCACACTGGCGCCATTTTCCCTCACAGCTCCGTTGGAGGGAAGCTCCCTGTCTCTCCCCTGCAGTCACTACACTACAGAAAGGGTTAAAAAAAAGAGAGGGGGGCACTAATTAGGCGCAGTATTAACTATACAGCAGCTATAAGGGGAAAAACACTTATATAAGGTTATCCCTGTATATATATAGCGCTCTGGTGTGTGCTAGCAAACTCTCCCTCTGTCTCCCCAAAGGGCTAGTGGGGTCCTGTCCTCTATCAGAGCATTCCCTGTGTGTGTGCTGTATGTCGGTACTTTTGTGTCAACATGTATGAGGAGAAAAATGATGTGGAGACGGAGCAGATTGCCTGTAATAGTGATGTCACCCCCTAGGGCAGGGGTGGCCAACCAGTCAGAGGCAAAGAGCCAGAAAAGATCTGTAGTTAACGGAAATAAGCCTCTATCATGCAATGGGGGCGTGGCCTGGTTGTCACAAAGCCACACCCCATTTTTGTGTGCACACCTTTTGGTATGACGTTTGTAGGAGTATGACCTTGTGTCATAACCCCGTTTTTAGTCATGTTGTACAGTGCCACATACATATAATGCCCCAGTACAGTGCCACATACATATAAAAATGCAAAACGGGTGCCTCCACAGTGCCAGACACATGTATGCCCCCACAGTGCTAGATAAATATATGCCGCCACAGTGCCAGATACATATATGCCCCCACAGTGCCAGATACATATATGCCACCACAATGCCAGATACATATGTGCCCTCACAGTGCCAGATACATATGTGCCCCCTGTGCCAGATACACATGTGCCCCACAGTTCCAGGTACACATATGCTCCACAGTGCCAGATACATATATGCCCCCAGTGCCAGATACATATATGCCCCCAGTGCCAGATACATATATGCCCCACAGTGCCAGATACATATACCCACAGTGCCAGATACATATGCCCCACAGTACCAGATACATATACCCCCAGTGCCAGATACACATACCCCCAGTGCCAGATACACATGTCCCAACAGTGCCAGATATGCCCCCAGTGCCAGATACACATGTCCCCACAGTGCTAGATATGCCACAAAGTGCCAGTAATACATATGCCCCACAATGCCAGATATGCCCCCAGTGCCATATACATATATGCCCCCAGTGCCAGATATGCCAGATACACATGTCCCCACAGTGCCAGATATGTCCCCAGGGCTAGCTACATATATGTCCCTGCAGTGCCAGATATGCCCCAGTGCCAGCTACATATGTCCCCGCAGTGCCCTATATGCCCCCACTGGCAACTACATATGTCCCCGCAGTGCCAGATATGCCCCCAGTGCCAGCTACATATGTCCCCGCAGTGCCCGATATGCCCCCAGTGCCAGATATATATGCCCCCAGTGCCAGATACATATATGCCCCCAGTGCCAGATACATATATGCCCCACAGTGCCAGATACATATACCCACAGTGCCAGATACATATGCCCCCACAGTGCCAGATACATATACCCCCAGTGCCAGATACACATGTCCCAACAGTGCCAGATATGCCCCCAGTGCCAGATACACATGTCCCCACAGTGCTAGATATGCCACACAGTGCCAGTAATACATATGCCCCACAATGCCACATATGCCCCCAGTGCCATATACATATATGCCCCCAGTGCCAGATATGCCAGATACACATGTCCCCACAGTGCCAGATATGTCCCCAGGGCTAGCTACATATATGTCCCCACAGTGCCAGATATGCCCCAGTGCCAGCTACATATGTCCCCGCAGTGCCCTATATGCCCCCACTGGCAACTACATATGTCCCCGCAGTGCCAGATATGCCCCCAGTGCCAGCTACATATGTCCCCGCAGTGCCCAATATGCCCCCAGTGCCAGCTACATATATGTCCCTGCAGTGCCAGATATGCCCCCAGTGCCCGCTACATATGTCCCTGCAGTGCCAGATATGCCCCCAGTGCCAGCTACATATATGTCCCCACAGTGCCAGATGTGCCCCCAGTGCCAGCTACATATATGTCCCCGCAGTGTCAGATGTGCCCCCAGTGCCAGCTACATATATGTCCCCACAGTGCCAGATATGCCCCCAGTGCCAGCTACATATATGTCCCAGCAGTGCCAGATATGCCCACAGTGCCCGCTACATATGTCCCAGCAGTGCCAGCCACATATGTCCCTGCAGTGCCAAATATGCCCCCAGTGCCAGCTACATATGTCCCTGCAGTGCCAGATATGCCCCCAGTGTCAGCCACATATGTCCCTGCAGTGCCAGATATGCCCCCAGTGCCAGCTACATATGTCCCTGCAGTGCCAGATATGCCCCCAGTGCCAGCCACATATGTCCCTGCAGTGCCAGATATGCCCCCAGTGCCAGCTACATATGCCCCCACAGTGCCAGATGTGCCCCCAGTGCCAGCTACATATATGTCCCCACAGTGTCAGATGTGCCCCCAGTGCCAGCCACATATGTTCCTGCAGTGCCAGATATGCCCCCAGTGCCAGCTACATATGCCCCCACAGTGCCAGATGTGCCAGCTACATATATGTCCCCACAGTGTCAGATGTGCCCCCAGTGCCAGCCACATATGTCCCTGCAGTGCCAGATATGCCCCCACAGTGCACCCCCCCCCCCCGAGCTGCTCACCACGCTGCTGCTCTGCTGTATATGAAGGGAGGAGAGCGCAGCACGTGCCTCTCCTGCCCCTCAGGCTCACTCTCCGGCGGCGGTGACTATCTTCAATTCAGCGCCGGGCCGTGAGTCAATCAGAGCTCACGGTCCGGCAGCCAATCAGGACCCTTAGCTGCCAGTCCGTGAACACTGATTGGCTCACTGGCCGGCACTGAATTGAAGATAATCACCGCCGCCGGAGGAGACCTTAAAGAAGTATGTGTTCCGGGCTGTGTCGGGCAGCGGAGGCCGGGAGCGGATCGAGCCGCATGCGGAGGATGAAAGAGCCGCATGCGGCTCAAGAGCCGCGGGTTGGCCACCGCTGCCCTAGGGGGTCGACACCTGAGTGGATGAACTGTTGGAAGGAATTACGTGACAGTGACAGCTCTGTATAAAAGACAGTGGTTGACATGAGACAGCCGGCTACTCAGCTTGTGCCTGTCCAGACGTCTCATAGGCCGTCAGGGGCTCTAAAGCGCCCGTTACCTCAGATGGCAGATATAGACGCCGACACGGATACTGACTCCAGTGTCGACGGTGAAGAGACGAATGTGACTTCCAGTAGGGCCACACGTTACATGATTGAGGCAATGAAAAATGTTTTACACATTTCTGATAATACGAGTACCACCAAAAAAGGGGTATTATGTTCGGTGAGGAAAAACTACCTGTAGTTTTCCTGAATCTGAGAAATTAAATGAGGTGTGTGATGATGCGTGGGTTTCCCCCGATAACAACGGATAATTTCTAAAATGTTATTGGCATTATATCCTTTCCCGCCAGAGGTTAGGGTGCGTTGGGAAACACCCCCTAGGGGGGATAAAGCGCTCACACGCTTGTAAGGGCTCTACCTTCGCCTGAGATGGCCGCCCTTAAGGATCCTGCTGATAGAAAGCAGGAGGGTATCCTAAAAAGTATTTACACACATACTGGTGTTATACTGCGACCAGCAATCGCCTCAGCATGGATGTGCAGTGCTGGGTTGGCGTGGTCGGATTCCCTGACTGAAAATATTGATACCCTAGATAGGGACAGTATATTTTTGCCTATAGAGCATTTAAAAGATGCATTTTTATATATGCGTGATGCACAGCGGAATATTTGCCGACTGGCATCAAGTCTAAGAGCGTTGTCCATTTCTACCAGTAGAGGGTTATGGACACGTCAGTGGTCAGGTGATGCGTATTCCAAACGGCATTTGGAAGTATTGCTTTATTAAGGGAGGAGTTATTTGGGGTCGGTCTTTCAGACCTGGTGGCCACGGCAACAGCTGGGAATTCCACGTTTGTACCCCAGGTCGCCTCTCAACATGAGAAGACGCCGTATTATCAGGCGCAGTCTTTTCGTGGACAAGCGGGCAAAAGGTTCCTCATTTCTGCCCCGTGACAGAGGGAGAGGAAAAAGGCTGCAGAAATCAGCCAGTTCCCAGGAACAGAAACCCTCTCCCGCCTCTGCCAAGCCCTCAGTATACGCTGGGGCTTTACAAGCAGAATCAGGCACGGTGGGGGGCCCGTCTCGATGAATTTCAGCGCGCAGTGGGCTCACTCGCAAGTAGACCCCTGGATCCTTCAGGTGATATCTCAGGGGTACAAATTAGAATTCGAGACGTCTCCCCCTCGCCGTTTCCTAAAGTCGGCTTTACCGATGTCTCCTTCTGACAGGGAGACAGTTTTGGAAGCCATTCACAAGCTGTATTCCCAGCAGGTGATAATCAAGATACCCCTCCTGCAACAGGGAACGGGGTATTATTCCACACTGTTGTGGTACCGAAGCTGGACGGCTCGGTGAGACCGATTCTAAATCTAAAATCTTTGAACACTTACGTACAGGGGTTCAAATTCAAGATTGAGTCACTCAGAGCAGTGATTGCGAACCTGGAAGAAGGGGACTACATGATGTCTCGGGACATCAAGGATGCTTACCTTCATGTCAAAATTTACCCTTCTCACCAAGGGTACCTCAGGTTTATGGTACAGAACTGTCACTGTCAGTTCAGACGCTGCCGTATGGATGGTACACGGCACCCCGGGTCTTTACCAAGGTAATGGCCGAAATGATGATATTCCTTCGAAGGAAGTGAATTTTAGTTATCCCTTCCTTGGACAATTCCCTGATAAGGGTAAGATCCAGGGAACAGTTGGAGGTCGGTGTAGCACTATCTCAGGTAGTGTTGCGGCAGCACGATTGGATTCTCAATATTCCAAAATCGCACCTGGTTCAGACGACGTGTCTTCTGTTCCTAGGGATGATCCTGGACACAGTCCAGAAAAAGGTGTTTCTCCCGGAGGAGAAAGCCAGGGAGTTATCCGAGCTAGTCAGGAACCTCCTAAAACCGAGCCAAGTCTCAGTGCATCAATGCACAAGGGTTCTGGGTAAAATGGTGGCTTCCTACGAAGCAATCCCATTCGGCAGATTCCACGCAAGAACTTTCCAGTGGGACCTGCTGGACAAATGGTCCGGATCGCATCTTCAGATGCATCAGCGGATAACCCTGTCACCAAGGACAAGGGTGTCCCTCCTGTGGTGGTTGCAGAGTGCTCATCTTCTAGAGGGCCGCAGATTCGGCATTCAGGACTGGGTTCTGGTGACCACGGATGCCAGCCTGCGAGGCTGGGGAGCAGTCACACAGGGAAGGAATATCCAGGGCTTATGGTCAAGCCTGGAGACATCACTTCACATAAATATCCTGAAGCTAAGGGACATTTACAATGCTCTAAGCTTAGCAAGACCTCTGCTTCAAGGTCAGCCGGTGTTGATCCAGTCGGACAACATCACGGCAGTCACCCACGTAAACAGACAGGGTGGCACAAGAAGCAGGAGGGCAATGGCAGAAGCTGCAAGGATTCTTCGCTCGGCGGAAAATCATGTGATAGCACTGTCAGCAGTATTCATTCCGGGAGTGGACAACTGGGAAGCAGACTTCCTCAGCACGACCTCCACCCGGGAGAGTGGGGACTTCACCCAGAAGTCTTCCACATGATTAAAAACTTGACAGGTATTGCGCCAGGTCCAGGGACCCTCAGGCAATAAGCTGTAGACGCTCTGGTAACACCGTGGGTGTACCAGTCAGGGTATGTGTTCCCTCCTCTGCCTCTCATACCCAAGGTACTGAGATTGATAAGATGGAGAGGAGTAAGCACTATATTCGTGGTTCCGGATTGGCCAAGAAGGACTTGGTAACCGGAACTTCAAGAGATGCTCACGGAGGATCCGTGGCCTCTACCTCTAAGAAGGGACCTGCTCCAGCAAGGACCCTGTCTGTTCCAAGACTTACCGCGGCTGCATTTGACGGCATGGCGGTTGAACGCCGGATCCTGAAGGAAAAAAGGCATTCCGGATGAAGTCATCCCTATCCTGATCAAAGCCAGGAAGGATGTAACCGCAAAAACATTATCACCGCAATTGGCGAAAATATGTTGCGTGGTGCGAGGCCAGTAAGGCCCGACGGAGGAAATTCAACTGGGTCGATTCCTACATTTCCTGCAAACAGTAGTGTCTATGGGCCTGAAATTGGGGTCCATTAAGGTTCAAATTTCGGCCCTGTCAATTTTCTTCCAAAAAGAACTAGCTTCAGTCCCTGAAGTTCAGACTTTTGTAAAAGGGGTACTGCATATACAGCCTCCTTTTGTGCCTCCAGTGGCACTTTGGGATCTCAATGTAGTTTTGGGTGCCAAAAGTCTCATTGGTTTGAACCACTTAAATCTGTGGAGTTAAAATATCTCACATGGAAAGTGGTCATGCTGTTGGCCCTGGCCTGGGCCAGGCGCGTGTCAGAATTGGCGGCTTTATCCTGAAAAAGCCCTTATCTGATTTTCCATTCGGACAGGGCGGAATTGAGGACTCGTCCTCAGTTTCTCCCCAAGGTGGTTTCAGCGTCTCACCTGAACCAACCTATTGGTGGTGCCTGCGGCTACTAGGGACTTGGAGGCCTCCAAGTTGCTAGACGTTGTCAGTGCCGTGAAAATATGTTTCCAGGACGGCTGGAGTCAGGAAATCTGACTCGCTGTTTATCCTGTGTGCACCCAACAAGCTGGGTGCTCCTGCTTCTAAGCAGACTATTGCTCGTTGGATTTGTAGTACAATTCAGCTTGCACATTCTGTGGCAGGCCTGCCACAGCCAAAAATTTGTAAATGCCCACTCCACAAGGAAGGTGGGCTCATCTTGGGCGGCTGCCCGAGGGGTCTCGGCTTTACAACTTTGCCGAGCAGCTACTTGGTCAGGAGCAAATACGTTTGTAAAATTCTACAAAATTGATATCCTGGCTGAGGAGGACCTGGAGTTCTCTCATTTGGTGCTGCAGAGTCATCCGCACTCTCCCGCCCGTTTGGGAGCTTTGGTATAATCCCCATGGTCCTTACGGAGTCCCCAGCATCCACTTAGGATGTTAGAGAAAATAAGAATTTACTTACCGATAATTCTATTTCTCATAGTCCGTAGTGGATGCTGGGCGCCCATCCCAAGTGCGGATTGTCTGCAATACTTGTACATAGTTATTGTTACAAAAATCGGGTTATTATTGTTGTGAGCCATCTTTCAGAGGCTCCTCTGTTATCATGCTGTTAACTGGGTTCAGATCACAGGTTATACGGTGTGATTGGTGTGGCTGGTATGAGTCTTACCCGGGATTCAAAATCCTTCCTTATTGTGTACGCTCGTCCGGGCACAGTATCCTAACTGAGGCTTGGAGGAGGGTCATAGGGGGAGGAGCCAGTGCACACCAGATAGTCCTAAAGCTTTCTTTAGATGTGCCCAGTCTCCTGTGGAGCCGCTATTCCCCATGGTCCTTACGGAGTCCCCAGCATCCACTACGGACTATGAGAAATAGAATTATCGGTAAGTAAATTCTTATTTTTTACTATATCTGTAGCCCAAATGTCTAACTAAGTCCAGCTAAATGTCTAGATAAGAAGCTTTACAGAAGCTACCAGCTCTTTGTCCTTATGGAGTGTATATATATATATATATATATATATATATATATATATATATATATATATCTCTCAAAAAAATAAAGGGAGCACTAAAATAACACATCCTAGATCTGAATGAATAAAAATAGGATTTTAATACCTACCGGGTAAATCCTTTTCTCTAAGTCCGTAGAGGATACTGGGGACTCCGAAAGGACCATAGACAGGTTACGCAGGAGACATGGGCACTTTAAGACTTTAAATGGGTGGGAACTGGCTCCTCCCTCTATGCCCCTCCTCCAGGCCTCAGTTATAGGAACTGTGCCCAGAGGAGACGGACATTTCGAGGAAAAGGATTTTGTTAAACTAAGGGTGAGATACATACCAGCTCACACCACGCACACCGTACAACATGGCCTGTAACTACTACCAGTTAACAGCGTGAATCAAACCAATCAGCAACAGGCTGACCTTAACCAAAACACAACCTTTGTGTAACATAAGCAATAACCATTAACAAGTACTGCAGATAGAGTCCGCACTGGGACAGGCGCCCAGCATCCTCTACGGACTTAGAGAAAAGGATTTACCAGTAGGTATTAAAATGCTATTTCTCTGACGTCCTAGTGGATGCTGGGAACTCCGTAAGGACCATGGGGGATAGCGGCTCCGCAGGAGACTGGGCACAACTAAAGAAAGCTTTAGGACTACCTGGTGTGCACTGGCTCCTCCCACTATGACCCTCCTCCAGACCTCAGTTAGAATCTTGTGCCCGGCTGAGCTGGATGCACACTAGGGGCTCTCCTGAGCTCCTAGAAAGAAAGTATATTTTAGGTTTTTTATTTTACAGTGAGATCTGCTGGCAACAGACTCACTGCAGCGAGGGACTAAGGGGAGAAGAAGCGAACCTACCTGACTGGAGATAGTTTGGGCTTCTTAGGTTACTGGACACCATTAGCTCCAGAGGGATCGAACACAGGACCCGACCTCGATCGTTCGGTCCCGGAGCCGCGCCGCCGTCCCCCTTACAGAGCCAAAAGCAAGAAGTGGTCCGGAAAATCGGCGGCAGAAGACCTCGGTCTTCAACAAGGTAGCGCACAGCACTGCAGCTGTGCGCCATTGCTCCTCATGCACACCTCACACTCCGGTCACTGATGGGTGCAGGGCGCTGGGGGGGGCGGGCGCCCTGAGCAGCAATATAAACACCTTGGCTGGCAAATCATCACAATATGTAGTCCCAGGGCTATATATGTGATAAATTACCCCTGCCAGAATTCCTAAAAAAAAGCGGGAGAAAAGTCAGCCGAAAAAGGGGCGGGGCTAACTCCCTCAGCACACTGGCGCCATTTTTTCTTCACAGTGCAGCTGGAAGACAGCTCCCCAGGCTCTCCCCTGTAGTTTTCAGGCTCAAAGGGTTAAAAAGAGAGGGGGGGCACCAAATTTAGGCGCAATATTGTGTATACAAGCAGCTATAGGGGGAAAAATCACTCAGTTATAGTGTTAATCCCTGCATTATATAGCGCTCTGGTGTGTGCTGGCATACTCTCTCTCTGTCTCCCCAAAGGACTTTGTGGGATCCTGTCCTCAGTCAGAGCATTCCCTGTGTGTGTGCGGTGTGTCGGTACGGCTGTGTCGACATGTTTGAGGATACGTGGAGGCGGAGCAGATGCCGATAAATGTGATGTCGCCCCCTGTGGGGCCGACACCTGAGTGGATGGATAAGTGGAAGGTATTAACCGACAGTGTCAACTCCTTATGTAAAGGGCTGGATGACGTAACAGCTATGGGACAGCCGGCTTCTCAGCCCGCGCCTGCCCAGGCGTCTCAAAGGCCATCAGGGGCTCAAAAACGCCCGCTACCTCAGATGGCAGATACAGATGTCGACACGGAGTCTGACTCCAGTGTCGACGAGGTTGAGACATATACACACTCCACTAGGAACATCCGTTGCACTCGGCAATGAAAAATGTGTTACACATTTCTGACATTAACCCAAATACCACAAAAAAGGGGTTTTATGTTTGGGGAGAAAAAGCAGCCAGTGTTTTGTTCCCCCATCAGATGAGTGAAGGAAGCGTGGGTTCCCCCGATAAGAAACTGGTAATTTCTAAAAAGTTACTGATGGCGTACCCTTTCCCGCCAGAGGATAGGTCACGTTGGGAGATATCCCCTAGGGTAGATAAGGCGCTCACACGTTTGTCAAAAAAGGTGGCACTGCCGTCTTAGGATACGGCCACTTTAAAGGAGCCTGCTGTTAAAAAGCAGAAGGATATCCTGAAGTCTGTATATACACACTCAGGTACTATACTGAGACCTGCAATTGCCTCAGCATGGATAGTGCTGCTGCAGCGTGGTCTGATACCCTGTCAGATAATATTGATACCCTATACAGGGATAATATTTTGCTAACCATAGAGCATATTAAAGACGTCGTCTTATATATGAGGGATATTTTCCGGCTGGCATCCAAAAGTTAATGCAATGTCCATTCTGCCAGGAGGGTATTAGGGACCCGGCAGTGGACAGGTGATGCTGCCTGTAAAAGGCACATAGAGATTCTGCCTTATAAGGGTGAGGAATTGTTTGGGGATGGTCTCTGGGACCTCGTATCCACAGCAACAGCTAGGAAGAAATTTTTTTACCTCAGGTTCCTCACAGCCTAAGAAAGCACCGTATTATCAGGTACAGTCCTTTCGGCTTCAGAAAAGCGAGCGGGTCAAAGGCGCTTCCTTTCTGCACAGAGACAAGGGAAGAGGGAAAAAGCTGCACCAGACAGCCAGTTCCCAGGATCAAAAATCTTCCCCCGCTTCATCTGAGTCCACCGCATGACGCTGGGGCTCCACAGGTGGAGCCAGGTGCGGTGGGGGCGCGTCTCGGGAACTTCAGCGACCAGTGGGCTCGCTCACAAGTGGTTCCCTGGGTTCTGCAAGTAGTATCACAGGGATACAAGCTGGAGTTCGAGGCGACTCCCCCTCGCCGTTGCCTCAAATCAGCCTTGCCTGCTGCCCTCGAGGAGAGGTAGTACTGGCGGCAATTCACAAGCTGTACTTCCAGCAGGTGATAATCTAGGTACCCCTCCTTCAACAAGGCCGGGGTTACTATTCCACAACGTTTGTGGTACCGAAACCAGGCGGTTCGGTGAGACCCATTCTAAAATTGAAATCCTTGAACACTTATATACGAAGGTTCAAGTTCAAAATGGAATCGCTCAGGGCGATTATTACAAGCCTGGACGAAGGGGATTACATGGTATCACTGGACATCAAGGATGCTTACCTGCATGTCCCCATTTACCCTCCTCACCAGGAGTACCTCAAAATTATGGTACAGGACTGTCATTACCAATTCCAGCCGTTGCCGTTGGTCTGTCCACGGCACCGAGGGTATTTACCAAGGTAATGGCCGAAATGATGATACTCCTTCGAAAAAAGGGAGTTTTAATTATCCCGTACTTGGACGATCTCCTTATAAAGGCGAGGTCCAGGGAGCAGTTGTTCGTCGGAGTAGCACTATCTCGGGAAGTGCTACAACAGCACGGCTGGATTCTGAATAGTCCAAAGTCGCAGCTGGTTCCTACGACGCGTCTACTGTTCCTGGGTATGGTTCTGGACACAGAACAAAAAAAAAGGGTTTCTCCCGGAGGAGAAGGCCAAGGAGTTGTCATCTCTAGTCAGAGACGACCTAATACAAATAGAGGTGTCGGTGCATCAATGCACGCGAGTCCTGGGAAAGATGGTAGCTTCTTACGAAGAAATTCCATTCGGCAGGTTCCAGGCAAGGATCTTCCAGTGGGATCTGTTGGACAAGAGATCCGGGTCGCATCTTCAGATGCATCAGCTGATAACCCTGTCTCCAAGGGCCTGGGTGTCGCTGTTGTGGTGGCTGCAGAGAGCTCATCTTCTAGAGGGCCGCAGATTCGGCATACAGGACTGGGTCCTGGTGACCACGGATGCCAGCCTTCGAGGTTGGGGGGCAGTCACACAGGGAAGAAACTTCCAAGGACTATGGTCAAGTCAGGAGACTTCCCTACACATAAATATTCTGCGACTAAGGGCCATTCACAATGCCCTAAGTCAGGCTAGACCCCTGCTTCAACACCAGCCGGTGCTGATCCAGTCAGACAACATCACGGCGGTTGCCCATGTAAACCAGCAGGGCGGCACAAGAAGCAGGATGGTGATGGCAGAAGCCACAAGGATTTTCCGATGGGCGGAAAATCATGTGTTAGCACTGTTAGCAGTGTTCATTCCCGGAGTGGACAACTGGGAAGCAGACTTTCTCAGCAGGCACGACCTCCACCCGGGAGAGTGGGGACTTCATCCAGAAGTCTTCAAAATGATTGTACACCGTTGAGAAAGGCCACATGTGACGTGATGGCGTCACGCCTCAACAAAAAGCTAAAAAGATATTGCGCCAGGTCAAGGGACCCTCAGGCGATAGCTGTGGACACTTTGGTAACACCGTGGGTGTACCAGTCGGTGTATGTGTTCCTTCCTTTGCCTCTCATACCCAAGGTATTGAGAATACTAAGAAGGAGAAGAGTAAGAACTATACTCGTGGTTCCGGATTGGCCAAGAAGAGCCTGGTACCCAGAACTTCAAGAAATGATCTCAGAGGACCCATGGCCTCTGCCGCTCAGACAGGACCTGCTGCAGCAAGGGCCCTGCCTGTTCCAAGACTTACCGCCGCTGTGTTTGACGGCATGGCGGTTGAACACCGGATCCTAAAGGAAAAAGGCATTCCGGAGGAAGTCATTCCTACGCTGATTAAGGCTAGGAAAGATGTGATCGCAAAATATTATCACCACATATGGCAAAAATATGTTGCTTGATGTGAGGCCAGGAAGGCCCCAACGGAGGAATTTCAACTGGGTCGATTTCTGCACTTCCTACAGTCAGGAGTGACTACGGGCCTACAATTGGGTTACGTTAAGGTCCAGATTTCGGCTCTGTACATTTTCTTCCAAAAAGAACTGGCTTCACTGCCTGAAGTTCAGACTTTTGTTAAGGGAGTGCTGCATATTCAGCCCCTGTTTGTGCCTCTAGTGGCACCGTGGGATCTCAACGTGGTGTTGGATTTCCTGAAGTCGCATTGGGTTGAGCCACTTAAATCCGTAGAGCTAAAATACCTCACGTGGAAAGTGGTCATGCGGTTGGCCTTGGCGTGGGCCAGGCGTGTATTAGAATTGGCGGTTTTGTCATGCAAAAGCCCTTATCTGATTTTCATATGGATAGGGCGGAATTGAGGACTCGTTCCCAATTCCTTCCTAAGGTGGTATCCGTTTTTCATGTGAACCAACCTATTGTGGTGCCTGCGGCTACGTGGGACTTGGAGGACTCCCAAGTTACTGGACGTAGTCAGGGCCCTAAAAATATATGTTTCCAGGACGGCTGGAGTCAGGAAAACTGACTCGCTATTTATCCTGTATGCACCCAACAAGCTGGGTGCTCCTGCTTCTAAGCAGACTATTGCTCGCTGGATCTGTAGCACGATTCAACTTGCACATTCTGCGGCTGGACTGCCGCACCCTAAATCTGTAAAAGCCCATTCCACGAGGAAAGTGGGCTCTTCTTGGGCGGCTGCCCGAGGGGTCTCGGCTTTACAACTTTGCCGAGCTGTTACTTGGTTGGGTTCAAACAATTTTGAAAAAGTCTGCACGTTTGATACCCTGGCTGAGGAGGACCTTGAGTTTGCTCATTCGGTGCTGCAGAGTCATCCGCACTCTCCCGCCCGTTTGGGAGCTTTGGTATAATCCCCATGGTCCTTACGGAGTTCCCAGCATCCACTAGGACGTCAGAGAAAATAAGATTTCACTCACCGGTAAATCTATTTCTCGTAGTCCGTAGTGGATGCTGGGCGCCCATCCCAAGTGCGGATTGTCTGCAATACTTGTATATAGTTATTGCCTAACTAAAGGGTTATTGTTATGAGCCATCTGTTAGTGAGGCTCAGTTATATTTCATACTGTTAACTGGGTATAATATCACGAGTTATACGGTGTGATTGGTGTGGCTGGTATGAGTCTTACCCGGGATTCAAAATCCTTCCTTATTGTGTCAGCTCTTCCGGGCACAGTATCCTAACTGAGGTCTGGAGGAGGGTCATAGTGGGAGGAGCCAGTGCACACCAGGTAGTCCTAAAGCTTTCTTTAGTTGTGCCCAGTCTCCTGCGGAGCCGCTATCCCCCATGGTCCTTACGGAGTTCCCAGCATCCACTACGGACTACGAGAAATAGATTTACCGGTGAGTAAAATCTTATTTTTCTCTTACGTCCTAGAGGATGCTGGGGACTCCGAAAGGACCATGGGATTTATACCAAAGCTCCAGACCAGGTGGGGGAAAGTGCGGATGACTCTGCAGCACCGATTGAGCAAACATGAGGTCCTCATCAGCCAGGGTATCAAACTTGTAGAATTTTGCAAACGTGTTTGACCCCGACCAAGTAGCTGCTCGGCAAAGCTGTAATGCCGACACACCCCGGGCAGCCGCCCAAGACGAGCCCACCTTCCTAGTGGAATGGGCCTTCACCGAATTCGATAATGGCAATCCAACCGTAGAATGTGCATGCCGAATTGTATTACAGATCCAGCGATCAATAGTCTGCTTAGAAGCAGGAGCCCCAACCTTGTTGGAAGCATATAGAACAAACAGCGCCTCTGTTTTCCTAATATAAGCCGTTCTGGCCACATAAATTTTCAAAGCTCTGACCACATCGAGAGACTTAGAATCCGCCAAGGCTTCCGTAGCCACAGGTACCACAATCGGTTGGTTCATGTGAAACGCAGAAATCACCTTTGGCAGAATTTATTGACGAGTTCTTAATTCTGCTCTATCAACATGGAAGACCAAGTAAGGGCTTTTGTGAGACAAAGCCGCCAACTCTGACACCCGCCTTGCGGACGCCAAGGCCAATAGCATGACCACCTTCCAAGTGAGAAACTTCAACTCAACCGTCTGTAACGGTTCAAACCAATGTGACGCTAGGAACTGTAACACCACATTAAGGTCCCATGGTGCCACCGGGGGCACAAATGGAGGCTGTATGTGCAGCACCCCCTTCACGAAAGTCTGTACTTCTGGAAGCGAGGCCAATTCCCTTTGAAAGAAAACAGATAAGGCCGAAATCTGCTCTTTAATGGAGCCTAACTTTAGGCCCGCATCCACGCCTGATTGCAAAAAATGCTTCGCCGTTACCTCCTTTCTAGCCTTCAGTAAAGTCGGAATGACTTCTCCGGGAATACCCTTTCGAGCTAGAATTTGGCGTTCAATCGCCATGCCGTCAAACGCAGCTGCGGTAAGTCTTGGAACACCCACGGCCCTTGCCGTAACAGATCCTCTCTCAGAGGAAGAGGCCAGGGATCTTCCACGAGCAATTCCTGAAGATCCGGATACCAGGCCCTCCTTGGCCAGTCTGGAACAACGAGTATCGTCCGAACTCCTGTTCTTCTTATGATTTTTAACACCTTCGGAATGCGCGGAATCGGAGGGAACACATAGACCGACTGAAACACCCACGGCATCACTAGCGCGTCCACTGCAAGTGCCTGAGGGTCCCTCGACCTGGAACAATATGCCTGAAGCTTCTTGTTGAGGCGAGACACCATCATGTCTACTTGAGGAAGTCCCCAATGACTTGTCACTTCTGCAAAGACCTCTTGAAGAAGACCCCACTCTCCTGGATGGAGATCGTGTCTGCTGAGGCAGTCTGCCTCCCAGTTGTCCACGCCTGGTATGAAGACCGCTGACAGAACGCTTACATGTCTTTCCGCCCAGCGAAGAATCTTTGTGGCCTCCGCCATCGCTGCTCTGCTCCTTGTTCCGCCCTGGCGGTTTACGCGCACCACCGCTGTTATGTTGTCCGACTGAATCAGGACGGGTAGGCCGCGAAGGAGATGTTCTGCTTGCAGAAGGGCGTTGTAAATGGCCCTTAATTCCAGGATGTTTATGTGCAGACAAGCTTCCTGGCTTGACCATTTTCCCTGGAAATTCTCCCCTTGAGTGACTGCTCCCCAACCCCGGAGACTCGCATCCGTGGTTACCAGGACCCAATCCTGGATCCAGAACTGGTGACCCTCCAGTAGGTGAGAACTTTGGAGCCACCATAGTAGAGAAATCCTGGCCTTGGGGGACAGGCATATTCTCCGGTGCATGTGTAGATGGGACCCGGACCATTTGTCCAACAGGTCCCACTGAAACGTTCTGGCATGAAATCTGCCAAACGGAATGGCCTCGTAGGCCGCTACCATCTTCCCCAGCACTCGAGTGCACTGATGAATCGACACTCTTGCCGGTTTCAAAAGGTCTTTGACCATGGACTGGATTTCCAGAGTTTTCTCCCCCAGGAGAAAAACTCTCTATAGATCCGTGTCCAGAACCATGCCCAAGAACGACAGCCGTGTTGTTGGAATCAACTGCGACTTTGGTAAATTTAGGAGCCATCCATGTTGCTGCAGAACAGTCAGGGACAGCACAACGTTTTTTAGCAATAGCTCCTGTGATCTCGCCTTTATCAGGAGATCGTCCAAGTATGGGATAATTGTGACCCCCTGCTTGCGCAGGAGCACCATCATTTCCACCATGACCTTGGTAAAAATCCTCGGGGCCGTGGAAAGACCAAACAGCAACGTTTGTCAACTGATACCATAAAATCCCCTCCCTCTAGACTGGAGATCACTGCACGCAGAGATTCCATCTTGAATTTGAAACTTTTCAAATACAGATTGAGGGACTTCAAATTCAGAATCGGTCTGACCGAGCCATCCGGCTTCGGGACCACAAACAGGCTTGAATAAAACCCTTCTCCCCTCCCCGTTGTGACGGGAGCACCTCGACAATGACCCGCTGTGACACAGCTTCTGTATTGCCGCACTCACTTTGAAAAATCGGCGTGGAGGCACGTCTTGAAACTCCAGTTTGTACCCTTGGGTCACAATTTCTAGCACCCAAGGGTCCAGGCCCGAGTGAACCCAGACCTGACTGAAAAGCTGAAGACGCACCCCCACCGGTGCGGACTCCCGCAGGGGAGCCCCAGCGTCATGCGGTGGACTTGGCAGAAGCCGGGGAGGACTTCTGCTCCTGAGACCCTGCCACGGCCGGTGATCTCTTACCCTTTCCCTTACCTCTGGCAAGGAAGGATGACCCACGTCCTTTCCGGAACTTCTGCGACCGAAAGGACTGCATCTGGTATTGAGGCGTCTTCTTTTGCTGCGGAGGAACAAAAGGCAGAAACGAGGACTTACCCGCGGTAGCTGTAGAAATCAGGTCCGTGAGGCCTTCACCAAATAAAACCTCCCCCTTATAGGGCAGAGCCTCCATAGCCTTTTTAGAATCAACATCACCATTCCATTGATGAGTCCACAATGCCCTCCTAGCCGAGACTGCCATGGCATTGGCCCTCGATCCCAAGAGGCCAATATCCCTCGCAGTATCCTTGAGATAGATCGCAGCGTCCTTGATATGACCCAGTGTCAACAGTACGCTATCCCTATCCAGAGTGTCTATTTCAGATAACAAGGTATCAGCCCACTTTTCAATAGCGTTACCCATGCCAACGTCACGGCCGGCCTGAGCAGCGTACCTGTCGTGACATAAATAGACTTCAAGGTAGTTATTTGCCTACGATCAGCCGGATCCTTAAGGGTTGTCATCTCAGGTGACGGCAACGCCACCTTCTTGGACAAACGCTCTAGAGCTTTGTCCACTGTGGGGGTCGACTCCCACCTAACCCTATCCTGGGAAGGAAACGGGTATGCCATAGCAATTCTCCTGGGAATCTGCCACCGTTTATCCAGGGTTTCCCAGGCCTTTTCAAAAAGAGCATTCATTTCATGCGAGGAAGGAAACGTTACCTCCGGCTTCTTCCCCTTAAACATGCAGACCCTTGTGTCAGGGACAGCGGGGTCCTCCTGTGATATGCAACACGTCTTTTATTGCCACAATCATGTATTGAATACTCTTAGACACCTTAGGATGTAGCTTCGCATTATCATAGTCGACACTGGAGTCAGAGTCCGTGTTGGTATCAGAGTCTGATATCTGGGTAAATGAACGTTTTTCGGACCCCGAGGGTGCCCGAGTGAGTGGGACTACCTCTCCCATGGACTGCCTCCATGCCTGGTTCTGAGCCTCGGATTTATCCGACCTCTTATGTAACAAAGCCACACTCTTATTCAAAACGTTCCACATCTCCACCTAATCAGCAGTCGGCGGTCGCCGACGGAGTCACTCCTTCATTCTGTTCAGTCCCCACACGCGCCTCCTGGGAGGGTGTAGTACTGGTGACCGGTCACCTTACCGACGCCGGGATCCCGGCAGCATACCGACGCCGGGATCCCGGCGGGGAGGGGCGAGTGCAGCAAGCCCCTCGCGGGCTCGCTGCGGGCTCGGTGGTGACCTGCGGTCGCCACGGGTTCTATTCCCACTCTATGGGTGTCGTGGACACCCACGAGTGGAAATAGTCCCTGTTGGTCGGCATGCCGACCATCGGGATAGTGAGCCGTCGGGCTCACGGAGGAGGTCATGTGACTGTCGGTCAGCTGACCGGCGGTCACATGAATACCACCCTCCTGGGAAGAGCATTCAGCCTCAGACATGTCGACACACATGTACCGACTCCACTCAACACACTGGGCTACAGGGGACAGACCCACAGCAAGGCCTTTCAGAGGGACAGAGAAAGAGTTTGCCAGCTCACACCCAGCGCCCCACCGCTCAGAAACCTGTAAGCGCTGTTATATATTATAACAATATTAACCAACACCAAATTTGTGCCCCCCCCCCATGTTTTTCAAGCACCCAGTTACTTGTGTGCAGTGAAGGGCCAGGAGCAGCGTCTCTGCAGCAAGCTGTGGAGAGAAAATGGCGCTGGTTAGAGCTGGAGGACGAAGCCCCGCCCCCTACGTGGCGCGCTTCCATCCCGCTTTTTTATGCTAGAGGGAGTCCCTGGAATGGTGCCACCGCACCTTACATATATGCCAGCCCCTTATATGAGGTAATATTTTCTGCCCAGGGTACCCCCCCGCTCCCTGCACCCTTGCAGTGCCTTGTGCGTGCGGGAGCAATGGCGCGCGCCCGCTGCGCGGTACCTCCGGAAGACTGAAGTCTTCTGCTGCCTTCACAAAGTCTTCGTTGCTTCTAATACTCACCCGTCTTCCGACTTCTGGCTCTGTGAGGAGGACGGCGGCACGGCTCCGGGAGTTAGCTGCAAGGCGACCCTAGCGATCAGACCCTCTAGAGCACCGGTTCTCAAACTCGGTCCTCAGGACCCCACACAGTGCATGTTTTGCAGGTCTCCTCACAGAATCGCAAGTAAATTAATTAGCTCCACCTGTGGACCTTTTAAAATGTGTCAGTGAGTAATTAATACACCTGTGCACCTTCTGGGTTACCTGCAAAACATGCACTGTGTGGGGTCCTGAGGACCGAGTTTGAGAACCCCTGCTCTAGAGCATAGGTTTTCAAACTCGGTCCTCAGGACCCCACACAGGGCATGTTTTGCAGGTCTCCTCACAGAATTACAAGTGAAATAATTAATTCCACCTGTGGACCTTTTAAATGTGTCAGTGAGTAATTAATACACACCTGTGCACCTGCTGGGTTACCTGCAAAACATGCACTGTGTGGGGGTCCTGAGGACCGAGTTTGAGAACCTATGCTCTAGAGCTAATGGTGTCCAGTAGCCTAAGAAGCAGAGCCTTGTAACTCACAGAAGTAGGTCTGCTTCTCTCCCCTCAGTCCCACGATGCAGGGAGCCTGTTGCCAGCAGTGCTCCCTGAACATAAAAAAAACCTAACAAAAGTCTATTTCCAGAGAAACTCAGGAGAGTCCCCTGTGTGTGACCAGTCTCCTCTGGGCACAGAATCTAACTGAGGTCTGGAGGAGGGGCATAGAGGGAGAAGCCAGTTCACACCCATTTAAAGTCTTAAAGTGCCCATGTCTTCTGCGGAGCCTGTCTATACCCCATGGTCCTTTCGGAGTCCCCAGCATCCTCTAGGACGTACGAGAAATATTCTTATTAAATACTTTGCTCTTTACATAGTTGAATGTGCTGACAACAAAATCACACAAAAATTATCAATGGAAATCAAATTTATTAACCCATGGAGGTCTGGATTTGGAGTCACACTCAAAATTAAAGTGGAAAAACACACTACAGGCTGATCCAACTTTGGTGTAATGTCCTTAAAACAAGTCAAAATGAGGCTCAGTAGTGTGTGTGGCCTCCACGTGCCTGTATGACCTCCCTACAACGCTTGGGCATGCTCCTGATGAGGTGGCGGATGGTCTCCTGAGATATCTCCTCCCAGACCTGGACTAAAGCATCCACCAACTCCTGGACAGTCTGTGCTGCAACGTGGGGTTGGTGGATGGAGCGAGAAATGATGTCCCAGATGTGCTCAATTGGATTTAGGTCTGGGGAACGGGCGGGCCAGCCCATAGCATCAATGCCTTCGTCTTGCAGGAACTGCTGACACACTCCAGCCACATGAGGTCTAGCATTGTCTTGCATTAGGAGGAACCCAGGGCCAACCGCACCAGCATATGGTCTCACAAGAGGTCATTGGCAACAACCCAGCAGGACCGCTACCTCCGCCTTTGTGCAAGAAGGAACAGGAGGAGCACTGCTAGAGCCCTGCAAAATGACCTCCAGCAAGCCACAAATGTGCATGTGTCTACTCAAACAATCAGAAACAGACTCCATGAGGGTGGTATGAGGGCCCGACGTCCACAGGTGGGGGTTGTGCTTACAGCCCAACACCGTGCAGGACGTTTGGCATTTGCCAGAGTACAGCAAGATTGGCAAATTCGCCACTGGCGCCCTGTGCTCTTCACAGATGAAACAGGTTCTCACTGAGCACATGTGACAGACGTGACAGAGTCTGGAGACGCCAAGGAGAACATTCTGCTGCCTACAACATCCTCCAGCATGACCGGTTTGGCAGTGGGTCACTAATGGTGTGGGGTGGCATTTGTTTGGGGGGCCACACAGCCCTCCATGTGCTTGCCAGAGGTAGCCTGACTGCCATTAGGTACCGAGATGAGATCCTCAGACCCCTTGTGAGACCATATACTGGTGCGGTTGGCCCTGCGTTCCTCCTAATGCAAGACAATGCTAGACCTCATGTGTCAGCAGTTCCTGCAAGACGAAGGCATTGATGCTATGGACTGGCCCGCGCGTTCCCCATACCTGAATCCAATTAAGCACATCTGGGACATCATGTCTCGCTCCATCCACCAACGCCACGTTGCACCACAGACTGTCCAGGAGTCGGCGGATGCTTTAGTCCAGGTCTGCGAGGAGATATCTCAGGAGACCATCCGCCACCTCATCAGGAGCATGCCCAGGCGTTGTAGGTAAATCATACAGGCACGTGGAGGCCACACACACTACTGAGCCTCATTTTGACTTGTTTTAAGGACATTACATCAAAGTTGGATCAGCCTGTAGTGTGTTTTTCCACTTTAATTTTGAGGGTGACTCCAAATCCAGACCTCCATGGGTTAATAAATTTGATTTCCATTGATAATTTTTGTGTGATTTTGTTGTCATCACATTCAACTATGTAAAGAACAAAGTATTTAATAAGAATATTTCATTCATTCAAATCTAGGATGTGTTAAGTGTTCCCTTTATTTTTTTGAGCAGTGTATATATATATATTCACGCACACAGAGTTACAACTGGTGGGGAGGTTGTGCGCCAGATTACTGCCTTGCCCCCGGTGACAAAACTCCTAGATTCGGCCCTGGCCTCAGGATGTCCTCCAGTCTCAGTAGTGCTTTCACTGGCCCTGGGCTAATTTCTCTTCCCGATGATGGTCCAGCACTTTCTCTTCCTGATAATGGTCAAGCTGTTCCTCTACCTGATGATGGTCTGCGGCGTCCTGACCTCAGCCAGGTCTCACTGATGTTATGGTATGTTCTTCCATTTCCAAAGCAGTTGGGCTAACTCCCTTCGGCTCATTGCAGCTGGTGACAGTAGCTGTAAAAAAGAAAGAGAGTAAGAAAAAATAGAGATTGGGTCACTGGTGAATCGCTGGCAGCAAATACTGGTGAATAAACATGATCTCTCTAGGGATGCTTCTTCTTATGTATCAGCAACAGCTGCAACTCCAGAAATGCAAGTGATATTGCTGTGCACTGGGGTTCTAGTCCATGGAGAATTCAAATGTGGCAGTTGGTGATGGCCGTGCTTCACATCAGCATCATCTTCCCACTGATATTACACAGTGATACATGTGGGAAATTAGTGGGACATTAGTGGGAAATGACATGTCAGTGCTGAGGAGTCATTGCACCAAGAATGGGGGGATTTGTGGCATCTACTGAAATCATCAGTTCTGCTGCTGGACCCAGTGAGTTCAACTGTCATTGATGCTGCTGGGTGTGGTATGGAGGGTCGACCACACTTAGGTTGACAGTGTCTAGGTCGACCACTATTGGTTGACAGTAACTAGGTCGACAGGGTTTCTAGCTCGACATGTTCTAGGTCGACAGGTCAAAAGGTCGACATGAGGTTTTTTTGTATGTGTCCTTTTTCTCTGTACAGTGACCGGGAACCCCAGTTAGTGCACCTTGTCCCCTCGCATGGCAAGCGAACTTCGGCCAAGGTGCCTTGCTCCGCTACCGCTGCACTCAGCACAAGTTACTATTCCCAATCGTAGTCCACGTGGATCGGTAAGTATGAAAAAGGTTGTTTTTTTTTAAATGTAAAAACTCATGTCGACCTTTTGACCTGTCGACCTAGAACTTGTCAACCTAGAGACCCTGTCGACCTAGTTACTGTCAACCAATAGTGGTCGACCTAGACATTGTTGACTTAGGTGTGGTCGACCTAGAGACCGGATACCGCTGCTACCATCCCTACTCCTCCATTGGCTATGTCTGTGGCCTCTGTCGTGACAGCTGCCAACATTATAACATTATGGGGTATATTGAATTATATCTAGATTTTTTGGTTAGCCAAAAAATCCGGACATAGCTATTCAATACCAGATGTTTTTGTCCACTTTTCTGACTACGTGGATTCAACGTGTTAACAAATCGAATCTGCATCCGTGGAAAACGGTAGTAAACAGCTGCATTTTTGACAAAAAACAATAGTGCTAGATTTTACCGACAGTGGCGGATTTTACCGACAGTCAAAAAATCATTACTTTGATTGAATAGGTCGAATGTAAATTCGACCTAAAAATGGCTGAAAAGTGCAGTTCAACCGACTGTCAGAAAATTCTGTACTAATTGAATACCCCCTTATATGGGAGATATGTATGTACATATAACAGGATTTTAATACCTACCGGTAAATCCTTTTCTCCTAGTCCGTAGAGGATGCTGGGGTCCACTTATTGACCATGGGGTATAGATGGTTCCGCAGGAGCCATGGGCACTCTTAAGACTTTTCAATGGGTGTGACCTGGCTCCTCCCTCTATGCCCCTCCTCCAGACTTCAGTTATAGGAACTGTGCCCAGGGAGACTGACATTTCGAGGAAAGGATTTACTTTTATACTAGTGGTGAGACACATACCAGCTCACACCTCAACCATGCCCAGAGCCGGCCCTAGGCATAGGCAAACTAGGCACATGCCTAGGGCATTTGGCAAGCCTAGGGGCACAAGCAGCTTCTGCTGATTAAAATGATATGCGGCATGCCTATATTCTATGTGTGACTGTGACCGTATCTGCTTACAAAATGCTACATTACTGTGTATTCCTGGAAATCATTGTAACGTAGCATTTTGTATGCAGATACAGCCACAGTCGCACACAGAATATAGGCATGCCGCATATCATTTTAATCACCTGAAGCTGCTTATGCATCTAAGCCATATAGCAACGCAAATAACATGCATTTTCAGCAAAAAGGAACCCGACTTTTCAGCAAAAAAGGCGTTGCTAGGGGGCACCAGCCAAAAACTTGCCTAGGGCATCATATTGGTTAGGGCCAGCTCTGACCATGCCGCACACATGACAATCAACATAACACACGCCAACAGGCACGAATCAATTGCAGCAACAAGCTGAAACTAACATAACACAACTTGTGTATAACTAAACTGCAGGTAAAGTACGCACTGGGACGGGCGCCCTGCATCCTCTACGGACCAGGAGAAAAGGATTTACCGGTAGGTATTAAAATCCTGTTTTCTCATATGTCCTAGAGGATGCTGGGGTCCACTTATTGACCATGGGGTTTATACCAAAGCTCCAGTACGGGCGGGAGAGTGCGGATGACCCTGCAGCACCGATTGACCAAACTTGAGGTCTTCATCGGCCAAGGTATCAAACTTGTAGATTTTTGCAAACGTGTTTGATCCCGACCAAGTAGCTGCTCGGCAAAGTTGTAATGCCGAGACCCCCGGGGCAGCCGCCCAGGATGAGCCCACCTTCCTAGTGGAATGGGCCTTCACCGACTTCGGCAATGGCAATCCAGCCATAGTATGAGCTTGCTGAATCATACTTCTGATCCAACGTGCAATACTCTGTTTTCCGAATTCGAGCTGTTCTAGCGACATAAATCTTCAAAGCTCTAACCACATCTAGAGACTTTGACTCACTGAACGTGTCAGTAACCACTGGCACTACAATAGGTTGGTTTATGTGGAAAGAAGAAACCACCTTTGGAAGAAAATGTTGGCGAGTTCGCAACTCTGCCCTATCTTCATTGAAGATCAGGTAAGGGCTCTTGTGAGACAAGGCCCCCAATTCAGATACCCGCCGTGCGGATGCCAATGCCAAAAGCATCACCACTTTCCAAGTGAGAAACTTCAACTCTATCTCTTGTAGAGGCTCAAACCAATCCGATTTATGGAACTGCAACACCACATTAAGGTCCCATGGTGCCACTGGAGGCACAAAAGGAGGCTGGATGTGCAGAACGCCTTTCACGAAGGTCTGAACCTCTGGAAGAGAGGCCAATTGTTTTTGGAAGAACACTGACAAGGCCGAAATCTGAACCTTAATTGTCCCCAATCGGAGGCCCGCCTCCACACCAGCCTGCAGAAAATGGAGAAAACATCCCAAGTGAAACTCTTCCATAGGAGCCTTCTTGGATTCACAGTAAGACACATACTTTCTCCAAATATGGTGGTAATGTTTCGATGTTACTCCTTTTCTGGCCTGAATAAGTGTGGGAATGACTTCTTTTGGAATACCCTTACGGGCTAGGATCCGGCGCTCAACAGCCATGCCTTCAAAAATAGCCGCGGTAAGTCCTGATACACGCACGGCCCCTGCTGCAGCAGGTCCTCGCGAAGAGGAAGAGGCCGAGGATCTTCTATGAGCAACTCCTGAAGATCTGGGTACCAAGCCCTCCTTGGCCAGTCTGGGGCAATGAAGATTGCTCGAACCCTTGTTCTTCTTAGGATCCTGAGAACTTTTGGGATCAGCGGTAGTGGAGGGAAACATACACTGACTGCAATACCCACTGGGTCACTAGCGCATCCACTGCTATTGCTTGAGGGTCTCTTGACCTGGAACAATATTTCTGAAGCTTCTTGTTGAGACGAGATGCCATCATGTCTACTTGAGGAACTCCCAAAAAACGTATCACCTCTGCGAAGACTTCTTGGTGGAGGCCCCACTCTCCTGGATGGAGATCGTGTCTGCTGAGGAAGTCTGCTTCCCAGTTGTCCACTTCCGGAATGAAAATTGCTGACAGAGCTTTTGCTTGCCTTTCTGCCCAGAGGAGGATCTTTGTCACCTCTGCCATTGCTGCTCTGCTTTTCGTTCCGCCCTGCCTGTTTATGTACGCGACTGCTGTTACATTGTCCAACTGGATCTGCATGGGATGATCTTGAAGAAGATGTACCGCTTGTCGGAGGCCTTTGTAAATGGCTCTCAATTTCAGCACGTTTATGTGAAGGCAGGCTTCCTGACTTGACCATTTTCCTTGGAAGCTTTCTCCCTGATTGACAGCTCCCCAGCCTCAGAGACTTGCATCCGTGGTTACCAGGACCCAGTCCTGAATCCCGAATCTGCGTCCCTCTAGTAGGTGCGGACTGGGTAGCCACCACAGGAGTGAAATCCTGGCTTTTGACGACAGGACTATTGTTCGGTGCATGTGAAGGTGGGATCCCGACCACTTGTCCAACAGGTCCCACTGGAATACTCTGGCATGGAACCTGCCAAACTGTATGGCCTTGTAGGTCGCCACCATCTTCCCCAACAACCTAATGCACTGATGGATCATCACACTGGATGGTTTCAATAATTGTTTTACCATTTTCTGAATTTACAGAGCCTTTTACACCAGAAGAAATACTCTCTGAACTTCCGTGTCTAGAATCATCCAGAGAAAAGACAATCTTGTTGTCGGTTCCAATTGTGACTTTGGATAATTTATGATCCAACCGTGTTGTTGGAGTATCGACAGGGAGAGCGTGATGTTTTGTAATAGCTGCTCCCTGGATCTCGCCTTTATCAGGAGATCGTCCAGATAAGGAATTATATTGACTCCTTTTTGAAGGAGGACCATCATCTCCGCCATCACTTTGGTGAATACCCTCGGCGCCGTGGAGAGACCGAAAGGTAACGTCTGGAACTGGTAATGGCAATCCTGAACCGCAAATCTCAGATAGGCCTGGTGAGGAGGATAAATGGGAACATGCAGGTAAGCATCCTTGATGTCTACCGACACCATGTAATTCCCCTCCTCCAGACTGGAAATCACTGCCCGGAGTGATTCCATCTTGAACTTGAACCGTTTCAAGTAGAGATTCAAATTTTTTAGGTTCAGGATCGGTCTGACCGAGCCGTCCGGCTTCGGAACTACAAAGAGGCTTGAATAAAACCCCTCCCCTTGTTGCGGCAAAGGCACCAGGACTGCGACCTCGTCCTGATATCATTTTTGGATTGCCGCTGTTACTGCTTCTCTTTCTGGAAGAGAAGCTGGCAAGGTTGATTTGAAAAATCGGCATGAGGGAACGTCTTGAAACTCCAGCTTGTATCCCTGGGATACTATTTGCAGTACCCAGGGATCCAGGCCAGACAGAATCCAACCTTGGCTGAACAGTTTGAGACGTGCCCCCACCCAAGTGGCCTCCCGCAAGGGAGTTCCAGCGTCATGGTGAAGATTTGGCAGAAGTAGGAGTAGACTTCTGCTCCTGGGAACCTGGAGCCACTGTGGGCTTCTTTCCTCTTCCTCTTCCCCTTCCTGCAAAGAAGGGGGAACCTCTCGCTCTTTTGTATTTATTGGGCCAAAAGGACTGCATGTGTGTGTGATAGGTCTTTTTTGCCGATGCAGGTGCAGAGGGCAAAAACGTTGACTTACCTGCGGTAGCTGCCAAGGCTAACGCATCCAGACCATCGCCAAATAAGGTCTCACCTTTATATGGGAGAGCCTCCATGTTTCTTTTGGAATCTGCATCCGCGTTCCACTGGCGAATCCACAATGCCCGCCTAGCTGATACCGCCATGGTAGCGGCTTGTGAACTCAAGTCCAATATCTTTCATCGCTTCTAGCATGTAAGCGGCAGCGTCTTTGACATTCCCTAACTTAAGGAGTATCTCATCTTTATCAACCATGTCAATTTCTGATGACACGCTGTCTGACCATTTTTCAATAGCGCGACTGACCCACACGCAGGCAATAGTGGGTCTGAGCAGTGTACCATTGGCAACATAAATGGATTTCAATGTCGTTTCCATCTTACGGTCAGCCGGCTCTTTTAGTGAAGCCGTGCCAGGTGCAGGGAGAATAACCTTCTTTGTCAACCTGGATAGTACACTGTCTAACACAGGGGGCGATTCCCATTTTTTCCTGTCCTCTGCTGGGAAAGGGTAAGCTACCTGAATCCGCTTAGGAATATGATTTTTTTTTCTCAGGATTCACTGTGATCTCTGTGGTATATACTGATTATATGTTATTAGTAACAGGAGTGCTAGTGGGAAAACACCTATTGGTGCAGAAACCCTTTAAAAGCTGCTCCGGTTCGTGTCAGGTCACGCCCTCTGACGAAGTCTTTGTGATGAAACCGGTCAGGGTGTGACCTCACGACGCGCTCTCTGCTCTCACCTCTGGAATCCTCCTGCTGCACCAGCGTAATCCAGCCCGGAGCCGTATGCACACACGGCTGGTCCGTGTAACATCTTGGCGGCTGGCGGTTTCACGTGGTCTGCCCCTGGAGACTCGTTCTGCGGGACGAGTATTGCCTGGAGGGTAACATTTCATGTCTTGTGGTAACCAGCTCACAGTGTTTTATTCTCTGGTACGAGTTTTATCTTTATGGAATCGCAGCTTTTTATTGCTTGTCAAAATAAAACTTTTATGTTTTTGTTTAGGTTTTATACCCATGAATCCTGGGTCTTTGGAGTTGGAGCAGGGGAGCAGCGGCCTTTATATACGTGGCAATTTGTGCAAACAGACTACAGATTATCTGTGATCTTTGCTGGAGTTATTAATGCATTTGGACACTGGCGCTTTCACTATTTGTTATATATATATATATATATATATATATATATATATATGTGTGTGTGTGTGTGTGTGCAGTGGCGGATCCAGGGGGGGGGCACTCGGGCCCGTGCCCCCCCTGTCATTTGTGGCCTCTGTCCCCCGTTCTCCCCCGGCGCCAGCGCCGCACAGGGAGATGACGGGCGCCCGCTGAGATTGTGTTACCAGCGGGCGCCCGTCTCCCTGCACAGCGGCAGCCGGAGGCAGGAGCTCAGTACTGAGCTTCGGCTTCCTGCGCTGTCACTGTGCGGCGTGCGCTATGGGAGAGATGTCAGTCATGACGTCTCTCTCCTAGTGCTGAGGAGAGGACGCCAGGAGGAAGTCTGGAAGCGGGAACGGGGTTCGGTAAGTATGAAGTTTTTTATCTTCCTTAATGCAGCGGGGGCATCTACTGGGGGCAAACTACGGGGGGACATTACTACTGGGTGGGCATCAACAAGGTGCATTACTACTGGGGGGGCATTACTACTGGGGGCATTATTACTGGGGGGCATCTACAGGGGGCATTACTACTGGGGGGCCATCTATTGGGGGCATTACTACTGGGGGCAGCTACTGGGGGACATTTTTACTGGGGGCCATCTACTGGGGGAATTATTACTGGGGGGCATCTACTGGGGGCATTACTACTGGGGGCATTACTACTGGGGGATCATCTATTGGGGGCAAACTCCTAGGGGGCATTACTACTGGGGGCAAACTACTGTGAGGACATTATTACTGGGGGGCATCTACTGGGGGACATTATTAC